>NW_005361573.1:2008296-2029878 GCF_000412655.1 Myotis brandtii
CCGCACCCCCTGCGGAAAAACCAAACGGAGAGAGATTTATCTCCTGGGTCAGATAAAGGTGACTAAATGCAAACTGGCCGATTCCTCTCGGCAAACAGTTCCCGGGGGAGGGCTCCTACAAGGAGGAGAAGAGCCAATCGATCAGGAAAATGCTTTGAGGTGACTTACAGGGGAGACTTAAAGGAAAAAGCCCTCGTGTTTTTACAGCCTCCAGCGACTCATTCAGCCAGTCCAACTCCCTGGCCAGCCCAGCCAGGGAGCAGGGAGCCAGGGGGTAACTCAGCAGCAATGCTAAGGGGACACTGCACAGGTCGACCTCGGAGACCACCAGCTGTGTTCTTTATTCGGCCTGCAAGCACCTATTGAGCGCCTACTGTGTGCCTGCAAAGCATGTCCTTGCTTTGGGTTCTCCCCTCTCTGCCTCCATCCTCACAGAGACCTTCCTATAATCTGGGGGCAGGGGTGGGGCGGGGGAGGACAGTCAGTGAATCTTCAATATTGGTTTCCCTTGGAGTCTCCAGGTTGCCTCTCCCTCATTTCAGCAAGTCCCACCTGCTGGGAAGGGGAAGTTGGTCTGGCAGCCACCTGCAAACTTTTTCTGCTAATGGGCAGATGGTACAGATTCCAGGTTTCGTGGCTATAGGGTCTCTGTCATAGTGACTCACACAGCTGTTGTGGTGCAAAGATGGTATGTAAATGAATATGGTTAAGTACGTAAATGAATAGATCAAGGTCTGCAAACAAATATGTAAATGGACAGCAGGGCCCACCTGCTAATAAAACTTTATTGACAAACACAGGCAGTGGGCCGGATTCAACCCACCCATGGCCCATCCTTCCCTGACCCTTGGAACAGAGGATAAAAGATCGGGGTTGGGGGTCACGCAGGCTTGCGATCTCCCCCAGGCCACTTCTTTGACTTCCCTGCTGTGTGGCCTTGGGAAGGTTGCTGCATCTCTCTGGGCCCCATTTCCCTTCCGTCCAACGGGATGAGGCTAGCACCTGCCTCGTGAGATAATGCTGGAGACTTCACATAGCCAGTGTGTACACGGGCAGCTGTTACTTCATATTTAGTGACTTTAAATTCTTGGCGGAAAGCACCCCCTCTGTCCTCCTTCTGGAGAAAGCGGGGAAGCTGATGTTCCGGCATGTGGCGGTTCATTCTGCTGATGAGATGTCCACCCTTTTCGAGTTAACGTGCTTGCATTTTAATGATTTGAAAAGGGCACAGAATATATCTCTTTGGGGGCAGAACCAGCCGGCAGGCTTTCTCAGGGTCATGGCCAGTGAAAGTCCAGGTGCCCCCTGAGCCCCTCAGAGTCCAACCTCCGGCTCCCTTTCCTGGCTGCAGAGGACGGGCTGGGCGAGTCCAGCATGCCCCGTGCGCCTCTGGCTGGGAGCTGATCATAAGCGGCCAATTAATCTATTACTTGCAGATACATTTTCCATTAGCGGTGGTGGAATCACTGACTTTGAAGCAATTAGTCAGCGTAATGAACTTGAGTCTGGGCAAACAGGAGGCAGAGGTTAACCTCCTGGTTCCCAAAGGAGGCTGTGGTGGTGAAGAGGCGGCGAGAAGATGGGGGGGGGGGGGGGGGGGGACAGGGAGGTGCTGGGGAGGGAGAAAGGTCTGTGAGCCACACCTAAGCTTCCCAGGTAGTAGGATGTGGAGGCTTGGAGCCAAAGAGCTCAGACTTGGAGCCAGGATAAGGTTCCTTTCCTAGTCACATGGACAGGAGAGAATCATGTAAACCTCAGTTTTCTCATCTGCAAAATGGAGGTCATAACAGTAGGACCTCACACCGCATAGGATCATTGCGAGGATCGTAAGAGACAAGTTGTGTGAAGTATGTAATCTAATGAGGGGCACGTGGTGGATTCCCGAAGGATGCTGGTCTCTCTACCACCCTCCTGTGCCTCGCCCGGGGCACGAGGAGACAAACAAGGGACTTCCTAACTTGGAACTTAAAGCAACAGAAACTTCTTGCTAAAATCACCTTAACTCAGACCCAGGATTGAATATGTGACACAAACTAGCATCCGAGCAGGTGTCTTTGCTGCAGGCCTTGTCAGTGACTTGAACTCCTGACACGCACCGTGACTCTCCAAAAGGAATCGGTTCACATTTCCCGGGCCTATTAGGATGAGATATTTTTTCCCCCATCTCAGAGCATCTCGTAGGACTGGGAGTTTTATTATAAAAACCGGGACATCATGCACTCACCAAATTTTACCCAGGCTCTGTCCGTCTTAAAGGTCGAATTCACAGGAGGTGCTGACGGTGTCCAGCGAGCAACAAGGAACCACGATGCCTCGTTGTATGACTGGAAAAGCGGAAACCCAGGCCCACCCCGCAGTCTCCGGGCCAGGCTGGGAGGAAATCCTATCGCCCAGTTGTTTGCCTGGAAGTCATCCTGCAGATCACCCTGAATGCACCTGCCACCCAGGGCGGGAACCTTCTAGTCTCCGCCTGAATCTCCCCATCCCAAGAAGTCTCCGTCAACTCTCATCTCCTAGACACGACTGGCAGGCAGCCGCCCCCAGGAGGATCGGGTGTTCTGTCTGCCTCGGCGGGCAGGGACGGGGTGTTCATCACTGTCCCGGTGCCCGGAAAGCCATTCCAGCCCTTGTGTCGCCGCCACCCCCTGCCAGGAAGAGCACGCCGTGTGTGTATTAGCAGGTAAACCGCCCCCCATCATGGAGATGGATGGAAGCCCAATTCTGTAATAGAGAACCTTTCATTAAGGAAGCCACTGCCTTCGGATGATCTAAAGGCGCTAATGGGCCCGGCCCCAGCTTGGGACTTAATTATATTATCGCTAATGGGCCTCTCTCCCACAACAACGGCGTGGCCGTGGGCTCCTTTCTCCCACTGGGGGTCTCAGGTGACACCGACAGAGACTGGAGGGAATGTGGTGGCTGCCAGGGCCAAGGGGAGAGCCACTTCCTAAAAAAGGACTCCCCGGAGGTGCCTGCAGCAAGAGAGAGGCAAGTCAGACACCTGGAAGGACTTTCTGAGGGGGAGGCGTGGCCAATGCCTGAGGAAGGATCCCGAGTCTTAGCGATGTCTGTCCCCATCCCCAGGCCCTAGTACCCGGGCGGGGCCGGGATCAGAATCTGGGGCATCAGAGTAAATATCGGGACTGCTGTCCTCTGAGCTCTTTGCACGGCCGCTTCCTGCAGGCTTCAGGGGACCTGCTCCCTCTCTCTCCGCAGGGAGCCGGGCTGCATTCTGCACAGGAGAAAACCTCCCGCCCGTTTCTCCCCAGCTCATGGCCCTGTTGATATCCGGAGCTCGTCGCCGTCTATAATTATCTGGTTTATTAATGCATTTACTTGTTTACTGTCTGGCTCCCGCATCCCCGGCGTCCCCGGACCAGCAGGGGTCTTTGTCTGAGTCTTTTGCCTCTGCTTCCCCAGTGCTGGGGACCGTGTCTAGTATGCTGTTGGCGCTTAATAAATATTTGTGGGGTAATGAATGAACGAGTGAACTTCTAAGCATTTATGAGGCACACAGATAGGTCAGAGTAGCACAGGGTACTTTTTTTAAAATTGTGGTGAACTATACATAATATAAATAACATGCACTATTTCTGAGTGTACTGTTCAGTGGCTGTAAGGACTAGTACATTCCTGTTGCCGGGCAGCCATAAGCACCTTCCACCTGCAGAACTGCTTCATCTTCCCAAATTAAAACGCTACCCATGAAACAGTAAGTCCCCCATTCCTCCACCCCAACCCCCGGCACCCTCTATTCCACTTCCTGTCTCTATACATCTGCCTGTTCTAGGGAAGTCGTGCAGTATTTGTCCCTTTGGGTCTGGCTCACTTCACTTAGCATAATGTCCTCAAGGTTCATCCATGTAGCATGTGTCAGTACTCCATTCCCTTTTAAGGGTTGAATAATATTCCATCGTACGAATGGATCGCATCTGTTTATCCATGCATCCTCTGTAGAGAAGATGAGTATGCAAGGAATGAGATAATCCTGCTTTTTTTTTGCAAACTGCATAAGAGAGGTGTCTCATCCAGACTCATCTCCTGTCTAGTGGCTTATGCTCTAAGCAACACCAAATTGCTTCATACCTCTATGCCTTTGCCCATGCTGTTCCCTCTGTTCCAAGTGCCCTTCCGACCACCCCTTGTTTGTCGGACAAGCCTCGTGTCCTAGATTGCAGGGTCAATGAAAGCAAGAACCTGTTTTACTTACCCCTGCATTTCCAGCCTCGTAGACACACTGCACACATACAGGACGGATGATCGCATGAACGGTTTGTCAAACCCACACTCCTCCAGGCAGTCCTCCTTGATTGCGTCTTATGCTTTGCAGCTACTTTTGGCTGTTGTCCAGTCAGCACACCCTGATTGATGCTGTGTCTGTCTCCTTTTCTAGACTGTGTGCTCCTGAGGGCAGAGCCCACGTCTTAGTACTCATCTTTGTGCCCCCCACCCCCCGCTTGGCAGACAGTGACCCCAGAGTAGGTGTCTGCAGGATAATAATGAAGGCTGGGCACAGGTATCCGCTGTTATTATTCCCTCTCCATCATCCCAGCCCAGCCACCTGGCTTCAGGCAAGCTTGTCTTCATCTCAGCAGGGACTGGGAGACCACAGGACATTTGCCCGACCTTATGCTCTGTTAAATAACGGGCTGTGCAGGGATACGGTGCTGAGGTCTCCCGTTACAACTATTTCACAACCTCTTACAAGTCTGTGCAGCTCAGACACTTTGTTTCCTGGAGCCTCCGACAGCCTGCTGATGGTTAACAGAAAAGATGCTTATTTTCATTGTACAGGACGGGAAATCGAGGCTCTGAGGTAGTTGTGGCTTTGTAAATTGCACAGAGTTAATTAGTAACAGAGGCTGTTCCAGATTTCTTACCTCCAAGATCCTGATTTTTTTTTCTTTTCTTCCATTCCGGGTGAACTGCTTTTATAAACGACTTATAATGTGTAATGATAGTTTCAACAAAAACAATACAAATGACAGCTCCCTGTTGTTCCGGGCCGGCACAGTGCTCAGAATTTTGCCCACGATGGAGTAGGCTCTTGGCATGGGCCCGTTTCCCGAAGGTCTGCTTTTGAAGAAGTGGAAACCAAGAGGGGTTTGGCGTCTGTCTTTCGAATCAGAGCGACACACAGGACGTGGGGAAGGCGGAGCCGACGCTTTAATCCCTGGCCCGGATTCCAGCCATTCCACCCATCCCTCCGGGTCTCAGTTATCCGCATCCGAAAAATAGGTGGTTGGATGAAACGAACAGTCCAGGTCTCCTCAGAGCTGACATTCCACAGCTCCACCTGCAGTCTGTCCCGTCTCTCCTTGAACGTGACTTTCTCGTTTTGAAGGCGGGTCCTGGAGCCGGCCAGGGTGGCTGGTTCCCTCCCCCGGAACTTTGCGCGGACGGGAGCTCGAGGAAGCACTGAGCAACGAGAGGAAGCCACACGCACCGCATTCTTCAATGGCAGCAATTTTCCGTGTAATTAAGTTTATTCATCATGTATATTAAGGGGAAAATGGAGACGCATGATCATCACAGCCCATTTGCCTTTGACATCCATCTCTCAAGCGTCGCTTCTGTTTTCCCCAAGACCAACTGCCATGATAGATGCGGGGCCCGGGACAGCCATCTGGCGTGAGGAGCGGCGGGGACGCAGCCTCCCGCAGGACACGGGGCTCACCCACCGGGACGGACACGTCCCCAAAGCCGTCCCTGCCCGCAAGGGGCTTGCAGCCCACTAACAGGGGTCAAAGGTGACGTTGCTTGGCATTGGCTGCTGCTTTCCACGTGCCTCCTCCAGCGGAATGCGGGCCTGTGACTCCTGGGCTGGACTGGAAATTCCTCCCTCTCTAGTCCCCGTGGCTTCCTGGGATTTCCTTCTCACGCAAGCCTTGGCCCGAGTCCTGGCTCATCCAGGGAGTTCGATTCATTGACCAATTCACTCAGTGAGTGTTTGAGAGCTTATCCGGGGACAGACACTGTTCCGGGCTTCTGGGATCCGGCAGGCAACTGGGAGAAGCCCTCGGCTGGCATTTTACTATTGAATCTTCACAGCCCACCTGCGGCGGCCCGGGCACGATAATCATCCCTCTTTTCAGGACGAGGCAATAGGGCCTCGGAGAGGGACGGTCAGTCGCTCAGGGTCACACAGCTGGGAAGAGGCAGAGCCGGGACTCGAACCCAGGTGCGTCTGACTCTGAGGAGTGCATCTCAGCACTGTCTGGCCTCGATGGAGCTTCGTGGGCCTTTTGCTCAAGGTGAAAGAATGGACAGGTGCTTAAAAAGCAGGCGTGTGCATGTGCGCGCGCCTGTGTGTGTGTGAGTGTGTGTGTGTGTGTGTGTGAGTGTGTGTGTGTGTGTGTGTGTGTGTGTGTGTTTGGGTTGCTCTGGCCTGGATTTTGCTGCAAGAGAGGTAGAGAGGCGTGCTCACAAGTCAGGGGAGACCTTGGGGCCGGCCCAGCTTTGTTTGTCTGGAGCCACCTCCTCCCCTCCTCGCAGCTTCCTCTGCCCCAAGCTCCCCGCAGGCCCTGAGCCAGCCCGCCTTCTGAGAGGCCTAATTAAGCCCCGGTGAGAGGTCGCAGGCATTGGCTCCTGGCAGGCAGCTCCCAGGAGTGGGGAGACGTGTGGGGCCCCTGAGCAGGTTAGCAGACAGAGGGTGGGGGCAGAGAGGGAGAGCAGAGAGAGAAAAAAGAGAGAGAGAGGAGCAATAACAATGCCTATCATAATACCAGTAACCATCACAGCCCCGTGCTAGCTTAGCAAGAGCTGTAGACAGAAGCTGCCATTGCTATTGTCAGTATTATCCTACATGAGCCTGGCTGTGGGCTGTCATTTGCATGCATGGAGCATTTTCTTTAACCTTTAGGATCTTACTGAGAGGTGAGACCCTGCCCTCCTTGCTTCATCCTCACCCCGGCTATCTTATCAGGAGCTCCGAGGGGGTGGCCCAGCTAGAAAAGCCCAAGCCTCGCCCCATTTCATAGATAGGAAGACTGAGGCCTTGACAGGCCATGTTCAAGGCTGGGCAGAGCCCAGATGAGAGGGGTCCAGTGCAGGCAGGTGGGTCTTGGTCCCTCTCAGGGCCCTGCAGGACTGTGGGCCAGGCTCTTGGTGGAGAAGGGGACATGGGGCCTGGAGAGGGACAGTCTCCCAGGGGTCACTCTGGGGCCGTGCTGACCCCGAGCTGCTGGAGGGCACTGGGTCATGGTGGGCCCTGGTCCTGCTGACGAGGCAGCCTTGGCAACGGGCGGTGGAGCCCAGCCCCGAGGCTCCGACGCACTGACCTGCTCACGGCAGCCACTGCCTCGGGGAAAGCAGTCTTATTAGCGCGGCGGCCTGCAGGCCCTGGATGCAGCCGGGGGCGGAAAAGGCCTCATTTACCCCAGCGCGGCCCCTGCATGCAGTGGCCACGCACTCGGAGCCAGGCGGCAGGTGCAGGATGCAGCCACATGCACACCCGAGGCCCCGGGCTGCCCTGGTTGCGGGCACCGTGCACACGGCCAGGCTCTCACATCCAGGCGGGCCGACGCGTTCCCAGGCGCATGAACATCCCAGACATGCAACTGCAGGCAAACATCCGGCTCAACGCAGCAGGCGACACACACACGGAAGGAACCAGCGCTGCCGGCACCTCCACACCTTGGTTTTGCACTTCTATGCTCCAAACTGCATGAGACCTTCTGTGTTTGCAGCCGCCTGGTGCATGGTGGTCCGTTAGGTCCCTAGCGTGTTGATGCGGATTTTGTTCCAGGGCATTTTGCTCCGCAGGGAGCCCAGCAGGCTGTTGGCAGAGTCCTACGCCCTGGCATCACCTCCATGGCCCCGGTGGGTCTGGGCTGAGGGGCTCCGGGCATCTCCAGAATCGCAGGGGCGCACCTGCCCACGAGGAACGGAGGAGCCGGGATCCCCCAGCACAGGCGTTGTAACAGCCAAGACAGCCGGGCCATTGTAACTGTGACTTAGAGCTGATATAACCGCCCTCGTATTCTTTTAGTGAGGCCTGAAAGGTGCTATTAAACGGAATATTGAGATAAGGAAGTGGGAGCGGGAAAGGTTAGACACTATTTATTCAGGTTTTCATGGGGCACTAAAATACCTCGCTGCTGCTGCTCCCCGCCCCACCCTGCCCTCTCCCTCCTCCCCTGCCTTCTCCCAGGCCCGCTGCTGGTCCTCCCGGGACACAGGAGGCAGCCTGGGCCTGGGAATAGCCTGGGTTCCAGGCCCCAGGGGACCTGGGTTCGAATCCCACCACAGTCTGCAGACCTGCTGTAAACAGTCATGTGCTTGGCCAGTGTGGGGGGACCCAGGAGAGAGTGGAGCCGAACACAGCATGGCCTTCAATGCCCCTCTCCCCCCAGATCCCCCTTTTCCCCCTAGAGCCCTCCCTCTCCCCCCAGAGCCCACCTGGGGGCAGGAGGGCTGTGGGGCTGTTCCCATCACTCTTGAGCCACAGCACAGCCCCTCAGACTAGACAGGATCCTTCACTTTCTGTGTGCTTAGCTCATCTGACCTCCACAGCAACCCTGAGAGGTCTGGACTGGTATTGCCCCTATTTTACAGATGGGGAAAGGGAGGTTCAGAGATGTTGTGCTACTTGCCCAAGGTCACACAGCACCTGGGTGGGGGACCCATAGACTCTGACCCAAACCTGGGTTTTTCTGATTGTAAAACCAGGTCACCCGAATGGCTGGGGGACCGGCCCTCCCTCCCAAGGTTTCTTTCCTCCGGCCTGAGCAGAATAACGGAGAGCCTGTCACGCGGTGGGCACTCGCATCTACTAATAATGCAGTCAATTGCTCCTTTCAAATTACAGTAAATGTTTCCCCTCCGAACAAATCGTTTACCGCAACTGCAGAGAGCGTCCTGTTTACACGCAGAGCCACCCGAGTCCCAGCCTGGATCTAATTATTGACGCTGCGGCTCCGATGGCCTTGGGAAGGGCCGCCTAATGGCGCCGATTAATACCTGCCACTCGCGAGTGGGCTCTGTCAGGTGGGAGGGGTGGTTCCTTCCTCCCCAGGGGTGCGGACGCCGTGGGTCTGAGCGGCCACGTGGGGCCAGGCTGGGTGCAGCAGGCTTTTGGTGTTTTGGGGGCACTGCTATTTTAATTACTATTTTTGAATCCTCACCCGAGGATATTTTTCCATTGATTTTCAGAGAAAGTGCAAGAAAGAGGGAAAGACAGAGAGACATACTGATGTGAGAGAAACGCATCGATGGGTTGCCGCCTGCACATACCCTGACCAGGGCCTGGCTGGGTCCCGAGGTACGTGCCCTTGACCAGGATCAATCGAACATGGGACCCTTTGGTCCTCAGGCCGACGCTCTACCCACTGAGCCAACCGGCTGTGGTGGGGTGCTATTACCAGTATCTTTGCTGGGGCAGCTTTGCTGGGGGCCACCAGGCGCCCTTCACACAGGGGCTTCTTTTTCCAGGAGGGAGCAGGGTGGCCGGGGGTGGGATCTCCTGCTTCCAGTCCCTGCTCTGCTCTGACTGGCTCTGAGATCCTGGGGGGGAGGGGGGGCATGTCTGCAGCCCTAGCCTCAGTTTCCCCAGCTGCAAAATGGGAATCTTCCATCTTTCTTGTCTGATGCCTGTGGGGAAGCCTCGTCTGAAACCGACCCACGGACATGGATGCTGTGAAGTTCCCATGATGCCGAGGGGCTGGGCGGTGAGTCGCCAATATTGGGAAAGGGGAACTCCACTGGGGACTGGTTGGGTGGCAGGTGGGGTGCTGGCAGGAAGGGGAGAGGCAGGAGAAAGGTCACGGGCTTCAAATGAGACGGACCTGGGTTTGAATTTCACCTCTGAGTCTTCCGACCTGTGTGGTCTTCAGCCTGGCCCCACAGCCCCATGACGAGGGGTGCTGGCTGCGTACCAGGTGCTGTGGGGGCACCGTCCGTAGGCCTGATCACATGAAACCCTCTCAGGGGTGCGTATTATTTTTATGTCCATTTTACAGATGAGAAAGCTGAGGCTCGGGAAGGTCAAGTAAGTTTCCCGAGGTCACATAGCCAGGGTCTGTCAGAACCAGGATCTGACCCAGGTCCCTGTGCTTCCAGAGCCTCTGTCTGCAGCTGTGACACCTTCCTGCCTCCAGGTGCCTCAGTCTCCCCATCTGTATAAGGGGGTTAACGTCCATGCCTTCCGAACAAAGATGTTGCTGGGATTGGGCAAGATCAATGATTGAGATGGGCGGCCATGATGCTCTGTGGGTGTGTGTGGGTCATCTTGTCCTCCCCTTCCCCCTAACTCCCCCAGGCCTGCTGGGAAGTTTGGCTGTGTATTTCCTAAGAGAGGGGGCCGGCGGGGGGGGCTGAGGTCCTCTCCTCCTTGCAGCCCCCTTAGCTGGAGACGCCCTGCCTTTGGTTTGCTCAGCACCCCTGGGGCTTGCCGTCCCCCCTGAGTGCACGGGGGGCTGTGTTTTCTGATGTGACACATTGTCACCGTGCACTGTGTCACCAGCCCCGTAAAGCGGTGACACCAGAGCCTGATGCCACATGATCCACAAAAACAATGTGGGTCCCCTGGGGGGTGTCTCGGGCCTTGACAGGAGCCCTTCCCGGCCCACCACCCCCGCCTTACATCCGGAGCCCCTCTGCTACTTCTTGACAGAGCCTGCGAGGCCCCCGAGGGGGTGGGTCGCTGCCGGAGGGGCCGAGGCTCACATGGGATGAGCTTGATGTCCCGGGCCCTGACACATGCCTTGTATGAGGTCCCCAAATTAAAAGAAACAAAGCTCCCTAGTCAAAGGCAGCGCGGGCCTGGTGGGGCGACGCGGGCTCCGGAGTGCGGTGACTGACTGATTTCCCTAATTACCGCTGGTTTAATATTTATAGGGCTGGTGCCAGAGGGCTGCAGGGGAGGGAGTCAGCCTGCACAACTGTTGGGGGGCGGGGTGGCCCTGATGGGGGGGCACTGAGCAGGCAAGGGACTGCCTGCATTCCGGGGCCTGGTTGGCCAGAAGCACTGGTCTGCCCCTGGCGCCTTCCCGAGGTACAGAGGTCACCCATTTAGGCCGCACTTACTAGGTGCTGGGCACTGGGCTCCCATCTGGACAGCCTGATACAATATAAAAGCCAGGCACAGGGCGCTTGCAGTAGTTCAAGGTGAACCTGGGTTTCTTACCCAAAGGCGACTCCTTCCGGATCGTGTGCCCTTGGGCAAGTGGCCACCCCTTTCTGAACCTCCCTTGTCTGTAAGATGGTGGTAATGACATGCTGTCCTTCTGGGGTTGTTGTGAAGACACAATCAGGTACAGCCTGCAAGGTGCTGAATGCAGGGCCTGGCACACGTCGTGCTCCGTAAACAGTAGCCACATGTATGACGCTGTAGCCATTACTCTGTGGGATTGAATTCCTTGTATCAGTGAGCTGTGGACTCAATGATGCTGCGTAACAAACTGGCCCCAAGCTTGGTGGTTTAAAACAAGAATTGTTCTCACTGATTTGTGGGCTGGCCGTTGGTTCCTCTAGACGGGGCTCAGTTGATCTTGGCTGGACTTGTTCAAGCAAACTGGGGCTTGGCTGATCCAGGCTGGCCTGTGCCCACATGGCGCTCTCCTCCTTCTGGGACCAGCACCGGCCTGCACCTGTCATTTTCTTGGTCGTGGTAGAGGCATGCAAGATTACTGTCTCTCCTTCCACCTAACATTCCCGCGAAGGACAAATTCTTATTCCTGTTTTCCTGATGAAAAAATTGAGATCCAGTGACAGAAAGTCACTAAGGAGGGAGCTACGATCTTAACATTTCACAGACCATGTTCTTCTCAACCACCAGATACTCCAGGCCACCGCTCATCACTGTTTATCAAATACTACCATGTACCAACATTTTTCATGGGTTATCTTTAATCCAGAACAACCTTTGGGTGAAGGCAGTCATATACCCATTTTACAGATGAGGAAGTTGAGACTCAGGCTAAGTAACTTGTCCAAGCTCTCATGACGAATAAGTATGTGACAAACTCAAGACTGGAACACAGGTCTCTTTAATGCCATGCCAACATGCCTTTGTACCTGAAGTTTCCTCTCTCTCTCTCTCTCTCTCTCTCTCTCTTTCTCTCTCTCTCCTGTTCCCATTTTAAGGATGGGGAAACTGAGTTGCAGAGACATGAGGCCTCTTGCCCATGTCTCAGAGCCAGAAGTTGGTAGCACAGAAGCAGCACTTGAACTCGGGGCTGCCTGCCATCCAACTGGAGTATTTGTCTCTGAAACGTGGAAGTGCTGAGCAGGGTCCGCTGCTGTGTGTTGTGTAAGCGACTGGCTGTCTCTGGCCTCCCTCTCTTCTCCTGGCCCGCCCTGCTCCCCTTCGGATTGATGCCTTTCTGCATGGACATATCTGCATCCAGCCGGCAGCCCTGTATCCCACACCTTTCCGCCTCTATCAGAACTTCCAGAGTGCCATTGCTTCTGATTTCCTGGGGACAGGAGCTCAGCTGACGAGCTATTGTGGGCCACCTTGGGGTGCAGGGCCAAGGATGGTCTCTCTCGTCCCCTCCTCTCCTGATCTCCCTGGGGTGACCCGAGTGGACATTTCCTCTGACTCCAGAGCCTCAACTTACTCATCTATGAAATGGGAGAGTCACGCATGCTCCAGGGGCTGCTGTCAACGTCAGATGTGCTTCCATCTGGTCTTCGCACAGTATCCAGCCAAGAGTAAGTGCTTAATAAATGTAAGCTATGGTGACTGTCAGCTGGGCCCTGAAATATATATATTTTCACGCCAAGGTGCGGGGGGGGGGGGAAGCTTAAAATTATAGAAGCCAGCCGACTAAGGTTCCTGAGCCGTCATTCTGCAGACCCAGAAATGATCTAAACTCCATCACAAGCTCCAGGAGTGTGGGAGAGGAGGAGGGGGAGATTCTGGAAGCTTCCAGCTGTTGCCAAGGAGGGGTAAGGAGGGGGCAGGCGCGGAATGGTGACAATGTTCTGCCCAGTGCCCTTATTTTCAAGTCTAAAGGCTCAGAAGGGCCCAGGGAGCTGGCATAGCCATTCAGCCAGCTGCTGAGGGGTTGAGGCCATTCTCAGACCAACAGCTTCTCAGCCCGCCCCCTGCCCCCCCCCAGGCCTCCCTGGCCCAGTCTCAGGACTCCCCGGGCTGCAGTTGGGGCTCGGCGGGGTGTCACCGGGCATCACAGCGGCGCCCTCACTGCAGCAGCGTTGGGGGAGAGCGAGAGAAAGCTGCCAAAGCAACTCTCAGCAAAATCTCCAGGGCTTTGTGTCAAGGACAAAATAGTGTGTCCCATGGGTAAATATAGTTAACACAGCTGCAACGCAGAATTTATTTCTTGTTTGAGATATCATTTTTAAAGTATGGCATAGGGAGAGCTTTAAAAATGAAATTATAGCAGGCAATAAAAAAACTTCATAGGCACTGTATTCAAATGATGCTTCCGTAATAGGCCAAGTTCATAAATAAACATCGCGGGTTAACCCTTTGCGGAGTGGTGTGGGGCAGACCTGCAGGGACAGGGCTGGGAGGTGGTTTGAAACCCCAGTGGGAGGAATGAGAATCACCTTCCAGGTGTCTGCTGCTCCCTCTCTGTCCCCACCACCCCTCCTCTCCTCCCCCAGCCTTCTCGACCTGGCTTCACCATCACCTGTTAAAGGTCTTTGCTAAAATGAGGGGCATGGGGGTGTCTATTGAGTTTTTCTGAAATGTGCTACACAGACCTGTGAGCCAGGAAGATTTGAGGGTCTGGATTAGGCAGATCCCTCCCCAAACTCAACTATTTCCCACCACCTCTTAAAAATATTATGTACTAGAGGCCCAATGCACGAAATTCGTGCACGGGTAGGGTCCCTAGTGGCTGCTGGCCACTGGCCAGGGCCTTCCTTTGTTCCGTGCCACCCCCTGGTCCTACTGTTGGGGGGATTTTGCCCCCCATGAACAGGTAGCAATGCTTGCAGATGGTTTCGGTTGTCGCCGTTGGGATACGCTACTGGCATCTGATGGGGTAGAGACCAGGTTTGTGGCTCCGCATCCTACAATGCACGGGACAGCTCCCATCGCCGAGAGTGATCCCGCCCCAATGTCCATAGACGAGAGCCCGGCTTTATAGAAATCCCTTGCTCAGCATCTGCCATTCTCTTTGAAAGCTGGCACAGGCTGTTGAATTTGTCACTCAGCCTAGTGCTTGGCACACAGTAGGTCTTCAAGAGGGATTTGCTAAAAGGTTGAATGAATGAATGAATGAATGAATGAGTGGAACCTCTTCCCTGACCCTTGGGCCCCCTCCCCTGAGGTTATTAATACCCCCTCCCCCCATTAGACATTCCCGTGATACTCCTTGTTCTTCTCTCTTCATTCTTGGACTGACTTGTTCATTATTCACATCTCCGGTCAAATGCCACCGCCTCCAAGCAGCCGTCTGGATTGCCTTAGCCAAAGTGACCTCCCCCGTGTCACTGTCTCTTCCTCCTGTTTCGTTTCCATCGATCAGAGCTGGAATCCTCTTGATTATTATGGGCTGGGTCTCTGCCACCACTGAGTGCTCAGCGCCCCGAGTAGCCCCCGGAGCAGAGGGGCGGCACCGGGAACACTCGCTGGATGCACGGGTGAGGGTCAGAGGACAGGAGAGCCCTTCGGGCCTAGACACCCCACCTTCTTCCATGGAGCCTCCGAATCGTCTTCCTTGGGAATGGAGACGGTGTCGGGACCGCACCACCCCTGGTCTCCCTCTGCGCTCTCCCAGGGACTCCTGGGGAGAACCTAACAGACCACCTGCTTTCCCTCGGGCAAGCTGCAGGTGGCGGGTAAGCCCAGGCTTTGTAGCGGCGGGTGTGTGAGCCCCAATCGCCTCCTCGGAGCCGCCCTAAGAGGCCGAGCCCCCCTCCCGCAGACCCGCAGAGCCAGGTCCTCTGGGAGAGCGTGTGCCCTGCGCTCTGCTCGTGTGAGAACTCCACACATGACCCGAGACAGGGCTGGGCAAGAGGCAGGAAACCTGGGGCCGCCTGGAGCCTGCTCCGGCCCCGGCATCTGCCAGCTCCGTCATTTCCAGATGCCCAGCCCGGCCCATTTATCTGAGTGACTTCCTGGGCTCCCCTGGCGCTTTTGCTAATTTCATATCATTTAATTTAATTCTGAAATGATTTTTTTAAAAAAGGCTGTGGCCGCAGAAGCCCCAGCCACCTCATTCTTCTTCCTCCCCGAGGCTGGAGATACATCTTGTGGCTGCAGCCAGGTTTCTGGCCACGGATGCCCCTCGAGGGCCCACGGCCGTCCGCAAAACTGCTGAGTTTGCTCTCCCCCCACTGGGCATAATTACCTCTCTCCTCTCCAGAGCCCCCTGCGCGTCCGACCCGAGGAGGGAAAAAGGGCTGGGAACCCACACCAAGTGAGAGGTGGAGTCCTGAGATCTGGTCTCAGACAGTCAGCATAACCGACACACTCTCACACACATGCACGTGCAGGCACACACGTGCACATCCATGCACCTGCACACACAAGTGCACACACACACGCGCACACACACAAGCAAATGCACACACACAACACGTGCACACACATGCATGCACACACAAACATACTTGCACGCTCACACACGTATGTGTACTTGGCCTTCACTGATACACCGAGCATGCAGGCCAGAGCCAGAAGCAGCGTAGAGTCCCCTGCTCGCCAATGCTGGCTTCTTTAAAGGGGCCAGTCTCAGATGCTCTGACTTCCTGCCCTGACTTGGTTCTGGTTTCCTCTGCCCCTTTGTCCCCGTTCCTTGGGTGCAACTAGGCTTGTGTATTAGACCCAAACAGAGACAAAAAGAAAAGTGGTTAGGAGTGATCCCTTTTCATCTGCTTCAACTGTTAGCTCTGACTTCCCTAAACATCGAGGCTAACTCCCGGACCGACCGAAGAAAGAAGAGTAGACATTCCTGGGTCCCCCCAGGCAGCGAGTGGCTGAGAGAGAATGCCAGCGAGTGAACGCTGCGGGGAAAATCAACTGCTTCTGAATGAGAACAGCTAATGTCTACCGAGCCCTTGCTAGGGCCCAGGCACACATTTACTCATTCCCGCAAGCCTCAAGGTGTCTGCTGTGCAGCCATCAGCATCGTTCCCATTTCACAGCCGGCAACACTGAGGCCCAGAGGGAGGTTACGTTGCCCAAGGTCCACTCCGTTGGCAAAGCTAGGATCTGAACCCAGCAGTGTGATTTCAGAGCCCACGTGCTTGCCCACGTGGGCACCACGTTGGATCTACCATCCTTGTGCACGTCCAGTCTTGAAACTTTCCCGTAATTGGCATTGATAGAGGGAATAGACTCAGGTGAAGACGGTGGTCTTTTTTTCCTAGCCTTTCCTCTCCGGTCCCACCTCCTTCTGATCCTCAAAGCTTAGAACGGTTCATCAATTTTGTTTGCATATCCAACTTGAGACACTGTCATTTCATTAACTCGAGTGAGGGGATCTTCATGCGAGGCTGAGTTTCAATAATTCCCTTTAAAGTTATGGAGAAATGTATGCTTAATTATATTTGCATATGAAAAATAGGGTCTAATTAGTTTGATTGATTATTATTTTAACCCTAATGGCATTTTGAGTATCTGTCCCAACTAATAGCAAGTGTATCGCTAATAAATCATTGAATTTTTTACGGCGTGGTCTATTGAGCTGGCTTATGAAATATATTTTATTAATATCCCGGAATGTATTGAAACTGATACAAGTCAAACAACTGCTCATTTATTAAACTGTTTAAATGTCAGTTTTATACAAGAGTAATAATACAGGAAATATGTTCGTTCAGGAGACATCAGCAGGCCACGGGGACTCAAAATATTAGTTATCTTGGAAAAATATATTATGGAAATAAAAGTCCAATTATGTCATTTATTGCATTGAATAAATCTATATTGACTAACATAAATGTTGCACATTAGCGGCTGCACTTTCTTTCAAACTTTTTAATTCTCTAGAATTGTGCTCGAGGGCATAGTAGAGCCTGAATTTGCAGGACCGAGGTGTCATTGGAAAGATATGACCAGACCTGGCTGGTGTGGCTCAGTTGGTTGGGTGTCATCCTGTGTCCCAAAAGGTTGCCGGTTCGACTCCCGGAGGGGTCGTGCAGGAGGCAGCAGATCGATGTTTCGCTCTCACATCGATGTCTCTCTTTCTTCCTCCCTCTTCCTTCCTCTTTCTACCAATCAATACAAATAAATGTTTTTTGAAAAAGAGCTGATCAGTGCTCCTCACTGTGTGGCCCGAGGCTGTCCCGTGCACTGAAGGTCCCCTTGGTTAAGGATGTCTGTTCTGGGACATTTCCAAGGACCGGAGCACAGATCACAGCTCTGCCAGGGGCACAAGTGGCATCCTTCGCTCACTGTTCATCTGATGAGATTTTGGGGGTACATGCTGTGTATTGGGGGGCTGTGCCATGGGGACGCTGGTGCACCCAGACTGTCAGGGTCCTGGCCCCACGGAGGTGACATTCTAGGGCAGCGGTTCTCAACCTGTGGGTCGCGACCCCTTTGGGGGTCGAACGACCCTTTCACAGGGGTTGCCTAAGACCATCGGAAAACACATATATAATTACATACTGTTTTTGTGATTAATCACTATGCTTTAATTATGTTCAATTTGTAACAATGAAAGTGGGGGTCACCACAACATGAGGAACTGTATTAAAGGGTCGCGGCATTAGGAAGGTTGAGAACCACTGTTCTAGGGGATTAAATGGCAAATGACTTTTCTCTGCGACGGCTATGCATACCAACTAAAAGAAAAACACACTTCCGCTCACAACACTCGAACACCGAATGTGTGGGCTTCGCCCCACACCAACCGATTCTTCAGATCCTGGGACACTCGCTGGATGTCCTATCATGCAATTTGGACACTAACTACCTGGGGTTAGTGGAAACCCCACTGTTAATGATTCAGTCCCACAAATTCCTCCCCTCGCTGCCTCCCCCTCTTCAGACACCAACCACAAGCCCAGGTCTGCTCCTCTGACCTGTCGGCTATAAGTCAGGGGTTCCCACCATCCCCTCCTGGAGTTCAAAAATTTGCTGGTATGTCTCCAAGAATGCAGGAAAGCACTTTCCTTACGATGATCTGTTTATGATAAAAGATGTAACTCAGGAACCGCCAAATGACAGAGACGCACGGGGCAAAGTCTATGGGAAGGGGAGGAGCTTCCGTTTCCTCTCGGGGTGCAGCACCCCCCAGCACCTGGGTGTGTGTGTGTTCACCAACCAGAAGTGAAGCGGCAGCTCTCCAAGCTCTGTGGTTTAGGGTTCTGTGGAGCCTTCATGATGTACACACAGCCGATTAAGCCATTGGCCCTTGGTGATCGAACTCAATCTCCAGCCCCTGGCCCCTCCCCGGAATGTAGGGGTGGGGCTGAAAGTTCCAACCCTCTAATTACATCAGTGATGGCGAACCTTTTGAGCTCGGCGTGTCAGCATTTTGAAAAACCCTAACTTAACTCTGGTGCCGTGTCACATATAGAAATTTTTTGATATTTGCAACCATAGTAAAACAAAGACTTATATTTTTGATATTTATTTTATATATTTCAATGCCATTTAACAAAGAAAAATCAACCAAAAAAATGAGTTCGCGTGTCACCTCTGACGCGTGTCATAGGTTCGCCATCACTGAATTACACAGTTCGCTCCACTGACAACCAGCCCCCATCCTTTGGGGCAGCCCAAAGCCACCTCAGTAACAGTCAGCCAGGTCTGGTTGAAAGGGACTGCTTATGAGTGACAAAAGACACCCCTCTCACCCCAGTCACGCAGGAAACGCCTAGCCCTTGTTTTAGGAGGTGTGTCCCCGAAACTGGGAACAAAGACCAAATCTATATATTTCTTGTTATATCACAACATCATAGTGGGGAGACCACGGACAAAGCAAAAATGAGATCCTTTCAAATACCAGTGATCCAGGCTATGAAGGGAATAGAGCAGGCTGTTGGATGGGGAATGGCATGGACAGGGTCCCTTTAAATGGGAGAGTCAGGGAGAATTGCCTGGAAGCGGACAGACAGGTAAAGGAGCCAGGGGGCTGACTTCCAGGCCAAGGGGACCGCAGGGGCAAGGCTGTGAGCTTAGTGCACAGGGCAGAGTGCAGGCTGGGGGGGCAGAGGCAGAGCGCGCCAGGGAGAGAGTAACGGGAGATATGGGGGCACCAGATCCGAAGACCCTTTGATTGCATCTACTTTCGGGTAGGATGGGAAGCCTTTGGATGGAGGAGAGGGAGACGGTCAGATGTATATTCTGCCAAGGGTGCTGGGAGGAGGGTGGCCTGCAGAGGGCCGCGCTGGCCGAGCTGGCCCTGGGGATCCGGAAGGAAGCAGGTGCAGTCATTGGGGCGGGGCGGGGGCGGGGGGGGAGAGAAGTCCGGGCTTCAGGATGTGTGTGGAGGGCGGGCTGACAGTTTACACTGATGGATTAGATGTCGGGAGACAGGGAGAGAGGAAGCAAGGATGCTCCCGGGGTTTGAGCGGAGCCTCTGGGCACCATTTGCCGGGCCGGGGAAGAGGGTGTGGGCAGAGTGTATTTCTGGTCGCATCAGGGTTGGAGGGACCAGTCGGAGCTGTCCGGTCTGGTCTGGTGATTCTCTAATGTTAAAGTGATCAGAATCGCCAGGGATGCTGGTTGCCGTCAGCATCTGTTGTCCCCGGGGATTGGGGTGGGGGGTGCAGGCAGGGGCTGGTTGGTTTTTTTGTAACCCCTGGGGAGTCCAATGTGCAGCCATGTTGGGGGACCACTCTTCTAGCCCCCTCATTTTGCAGAGGGGGAATCGAAGGCCCAGGGAGGAGACAGGATTTGCAAACTAGTGGCAGGACTAGGATGCGGACGTGGGCATCCTGGCTTTTGGCTCTTTGCTCTTCCTATGACTCAGGCTGCCTTCATCATCAGGAAAGGAGCCCAGAGGAATATTCCACACCTCCCCCCACCCCCCTGGGGGGCGGGGCGCAAAGCCCAGACATTCCAGCTCAGCCAAGCTCAGGAATGTTCCGGAGAGAGGTGGGGTGGGGGAGCTTTTGGATTAAGGTAGAGACAGGAGGGAATGGTTCTGTACTTGGGCACTGCCATCTTGTTGTGCAACCTTGGGCAGGTCACACAACCTCTCTGATCCGTGGCTTCTCTATAACTGGGCGTGAACATGACGCCTTCCTCACAGGGTGTCGTGAGGATCCAATGGGATGCTCATGTGAGAGGCTTGGCACTGCGCCTGGCACAAGGTAAACCCTAAACACACATCAGCTATAATATTAGTCCAAGGGAGCATGGGACCTGGGGAGGCAGCCCAGAGGAGCGGTAAGAGCGCACGCTTGGGAATCAGACAGACCTGGGTTCAAATCCCACCTCTTTGCTGTGGGAACCTGGGCAGGCGTTCTACCTCTCTGAGCCTCTGTTTTCTCATCTGCAAAATGGGAGGAGGGGAGTTATAATACTCGAGAGGAGGACTGGTTTGTGGATTGGAGAAAAACGTGCATCAACGTTCAGCCTCCGAGTCTGGCCCATCAAGTATGGGGAGTTATTCGATTTGTGCCGATTTCAGTTCACAGACCCAAATCCTAGGCCAGTGATGGCGAACCTTTTGAGCTCAGCGTGTCAGCATTTTGAAAAACCCTAACTTAACTCTGGTGCCGTGTCACATATAGACATTTTTTGATCTTTGCAACCATAGTAAAACAAAGACTTATATTTTTAATATTTATTTTATATATTTCAATGCCATTTAACAAAGAAAAATCAACCCAAAAAAATGAGTTCGCGTGTCACCTCTCACACGCGTGTCATCGGTTCGCCATCACTGTCCTAGGCCATGGCAACTCCTGCAGAAGCCATTTCCTGCCACAGGGGCCTGCCAAGGAGAGCATGAGCCTGGATTCTCACTGCCTTGATTACTCGCTGTGTGACCTTGGGTGAGCCCCTCACCTTCTCTGGTCCCTGTGGCCTCATGGGAAATGAGGCTGATCTGGTTAATCTCATGGTCTTTTTCAAAAGCCTTAAAAAAAAAAATCGATTACTGTAAAGGCCTGTGATTAGTGAGAAACCATCTGCTCCAGGCAAAGACCAGATCCTTCCCAACCTTGGGGGACTGGGAAAGGGGGAATAAGACAATGAGCAGCCGGCTTAGCAAATTGCCATCTCACGGGCCTTAAAAACACATATCTGCTGTTGTATCCGCCTTGATTGAAATTCTTATGCTAGGGCGCCGTCCGCGCCATCAATGCCTTAATTAGAAATTAGGACAGTCACATTGGCATAAATTAAATCAGACTAAAGATGATTAACAAAGTAATGCAAGAAATCATTAAATTAAACCATTGTGCCGAGTCCTCTGCTGATCTATCACAAATTTGGGCTGCTAATGAGGTCTTAATTAGTAAGTTAGGTTGAAATAATTCATGTCAGTCACTTCAAAGACAGCCTCTTTCTTTCTTTCTTTCTTTCTTTCTTGCCTGCTTTTTCTCTCTCTCTCCTTTTGAATCCAGCCCCCGATGCGAACGTATCACGGCTGTGGAAGGGGGTGGGTGAATGTCATCCTATATAATAAAAGGCTAATATGCAAATTGTCCCCTGGACCAGGAGTCCAACTGGGAGTTCAACCAGGAGTTCGACCAGGGGGTGGG
>NW_005361573.1:2031134-2064095 GCF_000412655.1 Myotis brandtii
GGGGCAACTGAGGTTCAGAGAGGTGCGGCGGCTTTCCCAAGGCCACACAGCTGACACGTGGGGGTGTCGGGGCCTGAACTCCCGGACTTGCGGGGCGGGCGTGCTGACCGCCTTTTACGTCTCCGTCCTGCCCGCCCGGGCAGGTGCTGGGCACCTCTCGGGGCTTAGTACTCACCGCCCAACCACAGCTCCATCAATTACACCTCCCCTGGCCCACCTTGCGGCTCGAAGTCATCTATTTCTTTCCCACAGCCGAGATGGCTCCCCACCCAGCCAGGGCCAACACAATCACTTCTTCATTGATTCCGCATCAATTAATTAAAAAATCCATCCGACCACTCCGCAGCTTGATGGACTTTGAGGATTCAGAAGGAAATAAATTAGTCCTGGCACCGCGGGGAGGGGTGGGGGTGGGAGTGAGGGGATGGGGAGGGGAGCAGGTGAGGAGGCTCAGATCCAGGGCCCCAGCTCTGTGCTGCTACTCATCCCATGGATATTTCAGGTGGACAGAGAGCCTTTGAGTTTGGGCCTGGAAACCCCACTGGCTTTCTGCTGGGGCAATGGCCGTCCTGGGGCACAGGCAGTAAGCCCCGGGCATGTGTGGTTGCTGACCATTGGACCAAAGGCCAGGCCCCTTGCCAAAGCTGTGGGGATTCCGAGAACTAGAAAACCGGGCCCCACCGCGAAGCTTGCTGTCTGTGTGGGGCACACACATCGCACTGTGGGCCAGTGACAATTGTGTTGGTTCTTACAAGAGACGTGTACAAGACCTGTGGCAAGGAAGGGGTGAGGCAAAAGCTACCCAGCCAAGGGGGAACGTGACTAGGGCTTTGAGGGGTGAATAGGAGTTCACTAGGCCGAGAAGGGAATTGCAAGTAGTGGGAATGCCACGAGAGAAGCAGAGGTGAAGTGTTGTATGACCTACACATGGGATATCTTTGAGGATATAGATGAGTGTGTGTATGTGTGTGTGGTGTGGGTGGGTGGAAGTAATGAGGTGGAAAGCTGAAAAGGTGAGGGTGAGGCAAGTTATCAAGAACCTCGAATGCCAAGCGCAGGAGATTCAATTTGGTTCAGTGAGCACGAGGGTGGAGGCAGCAGAGATTTTTATGAAAGGGAGGAAATATGGAACCTGTATATTTAAAAAAAATTAATGTTGGAGGAATTAGGGATCGTTATCCCTTCAGGGTCTAGTGGAGAAGTGAGTATATGAGGAGGCCGCGTCTCAGCCCCCAGAAAACACAGTCCGCTGGGACTCCAGCAGGTCCGAGACTCAGTTCAAGTCCTGCCTCTTCCAGGCAGCCTTCCCTGATTACTCCCCCTCCAGATGGTCTGGTGGGCTGGTAAGAGCATCGGGGTGTCCGCTACACCTGGATTTAAATTCTAGACCCATATTTGCCCAGCCTTGGCCCCTGAGAAGACATTTCATCCCCAGGAGTCCACTCGCTCCCTTTGAGAAAGGGGAGTGGCCATGATTCTAATATCAACCAGGGAGGACTGTGGTGAAAAGTAAATGAGATCACAGATGGAGAGGTGCCTGCCCACTGCTGGGTCTCCTCCTGCCGAGAGGGGCCAGGAAATGAGCCTGCTGAGCCGTCCCCTGACCACTCCCATGGACACCCAGGAAGTGTCTGGCCCGGTCCCCTCCCTCCTGGATATTTCTGCCCTGACACTCTTAGTTTTATTTCCAGAACAGGGGATCAGGGACAAAGCAAACCCTCCTAGTGCCAGGAGAGCTCATAAATTATAGGGAGATGAGAATATTTTAATACAAACCAAAGAATCCCAAGTACAAAGAACTGTTCTGAGAATGTGTTTTCCCCCCCGCTCCCTCCCACTTTCCGTCCCCCTGATATTTGGAGCTGAGAAGAATCCTCGGGGAATTTATAACAAGTGGAATATTTAAGGGGAGGGAGCCAGAGGTCCCTTTGGCGTTCTCTTTTCAAGGGAAGTCACCTCGGAGTGTCTGGTACGTGCATGAGTGACATGAAAGGGAGACTGTGTGCGGAGAAGGAGAGAATATGCCAAGAATTGTCAATTATGCAAAAAAAAATTGCTTGTCCAAAAGAGTGATGTGTCTGGCTTTATTCCCTAGATGGAGTTCGGCATGCTGGCCAAGGCCTTTGCCAGACTGTGGGATTTTTCTGAGAGTGCCTTAGGGCTTAGCTCCTCCACCCCACCTGTGACCACAGGTCACTTGGTCAGCTGGGGGTCACTTCGTGCTTCGACAAATCTCAAAGACCCTAATATTCTGAGTCCTTTTGTTGGGAGACAATTTCTGGGAGAGATGTGGACTGGTGATGTGCTACGCGCCCAGTGCTGGGCCTGGAAGACAAATCAATGAATGTATCAGTTCTTCATTGCCATGATAATGCTGTGTAACAAACAGCACCACAATCTCAGGAACATAAACAAACTCTTCTGCTCATAGGTTAGCTAGAGACTTCTGCAGGCTTGGCGGGTCCCAGCTGGGCTTGCTCGTGCAAGCTGGTGAGTTGGCTAGAGGCTGGCTGGTCTGGGATGGACTCACTCCCATGTTCAGGAGTTGGCTGGCTATTGGCTGGGGTGATGGAGGTGACCAGGGTCACATGTCTCATGTGACCTCCAGCAGGCTGACCTGGACTTGCTTGCCTTGGGGCTGGCAACATCCTAAAGGGTACAAGCTACAGAGCTTCTTAAGGCCCAGGCTCAGAACTGGCCTCAGTGAGGGTGAGCCCCATCGGAGTGGCCTTCACGTCATTTTACTTTGCATCTGGGTCTCTAGTACTTGACTCCGTGCCCGGGCACGGGGTGGGGGGTTGTGCATAGACTTGTCTTGGCCGAATCACTGACAGGCCAGCTCACTGCGTGGTGCTGAGCAAGCCCTTTGCCCACTCTGAGCCTCAGTCTGCCAATCTGTAAATTGGGGGTGTTGTACCACAGCCCATCCTACCTCTACGTTCCGAGCCCCAGCCCTGTGTTGGGTGCTGGGTCTACAGGGAAAATCCCAACCCATGGCTTTGCTTGCCCGTCGACAATGTCCGGACTCCCCACCTCTTAGGGTGGCTGTGGGGATGGGTTAGGAAAGGACGTAACGCAGGTGGCAAGAAACTCTACCACCGGGAAGACAGTTCAGTCCCGTTCACATTCCCTGTCAGCTGGCCAAGGCCTTTGCCAGACTTTTCAAAGCTTTCTCCACTCGAGGGGGATGCCCAAGGTCACGTGAGCTCACCAGGAAGGTGGTGAAAAACCCACACCTGGAGTTCGTCTCCAATCAGTGAGATCCACCGCCCCCCCCATCCTTATCTCCATCCGGGTGCTCCTTAAGAGGAGGTCAGACACGCATGCCCCCCCGGGAGCTCTGCTCTGAGTCTTTTATTTGAATCCAAGGGAACTGGCTGAAGACACAGTCCTCAGAATCAAAGTGGCTAAGATGTCCAACTGGCCCAAACTGGCTAGAAAATGAGTATTTCCTAGCTGCCCAAAGGGCTCCGTCTGACCCAGGCTCTGGAAGCTTCCATCCCTCCCCTCCCCCCGGGAGCGGTGGGAGCAGCTGGCTGGGGTCACTCTCCCAAATTCCGAGCCCGGCAGCGGGTAAAATGTGATCCTTTTATTCGGGTAATAGAGACGAAGTTCCCGGGTCTTCGAGCAGCATCAATCCTGAGATTTATTAACCAATTTAAAATACTATTGTCTTTCACTTCAGAGCAAGATTGAGGGGTGTTGTTGGAGGAATGTAAAGGCAGAGTGGCTGAGCCTGCGAGCCAGGAGGTGTCTGTACCTGGGACTCAATAGATATTCATGAACATTCCCGTATTTAGTGAAGGAAATAACTTAATACCGACAGTGCGATGGAATAATAGCTATTTCCTGGCTGACTTGCAGGCCTCAGAAAATGAGATTGCGGCGGCTTCATTTTTCTTGTCTTTTCCTGCGCTCCCTGCCAGAGAGGCGGCCGCCCTGGGATTCTCTCTGCATTTCCAATGAGCTCAGGCCTCAGCCCCCTCCCAGCCCCGGTGCTGTCCTCCTCACCCCCTCCCTGCCGTGACCTTGGCCCAGGCTTTGTGGAGAGGCCACTCCGGGGCCGACTTAGTGGTCCAGGTGGGGATTAGAGTAGCTCAACCTTTATTCAGGTGAGAGGCAGGCGGACTGGTCTGTTTTGGATGGTGTCAACATTTGTTCATTCATTCATTCAATCATTCATTCATTCAATCATCATTCATTCATTCATTCACTGAGTATCTACCACGTGTGGATGCTGAGGACACAGATGGAACGCTCTCAGGCCCTGCTCTCTCAGAGCTCACCAGGCATTAAAGGAGACGCACAGTGAAGTATGCCAGGGGCCCCTAGAGCGACTCACACAAGGCTCAGTGAGGCCCAGGGAAAGGTGGAGGCTGGACACCTAGAGGGACAGGTAGTCGGATGGCACTGTCCACCGTCTGCCTTTTAAAGCTGCCAATAAAACTCATGCAGTCACCCCTGCCACACCCTGGATAAGCCTGATTTCACTTGGACCTCAGAGCAGCCCCTTCCTTCTCCCTGGTCTACAGGTGAGACCATGAGGCTCAGCTGGATGAACTGGCTTCCTCCAGCTCATGTCGACACAAAGTGGCAGAAACAGAACTGGAACCCAGGACACGGCCGTGACCCGACTCAGTCCTGCCCTGGAGGAGTTTGCAATCCGGCAGGCGGGGGAGACAGACAAGTGGACAGGAGATTGCAACACCGTAGAAAGTGCTCTGAGAAAGGAATCCAGATACTATGCTACCGAAAGTCATCAGCATGCAAGAGGAGAGAGCCAGAGGGTCAGAAAGGAGCAGAGAGGAGCTACACAAACAATCAGAGAACAAGAAAGTGGCAAGAACTACAGACCTACCCACAATCACTCTAAATGTAAATGGGTTAAATGTTCCAACCAAAAGGTAATGGATAAAGAAGATGTAGTAGCCTACGTACAATGGAATATTACTTGGCCACAAACAACAAAATCTTACATTTGCAACAATATGGTTGGACCTAGAATGTTTTATGCTAAGCACAGTAAGTCAGACAGAGAAAGACAAATACTGCATGGTTTCACTTACAGGTGGAATCTTAAAAAAAAAAATAAACAGAAACAAACTCATAGTTACAGAAAACAAGCCGATGGTTGCCAGATGGGATAGGGCTGAGGGGATGGGCGGAAAAGGTGAAGGGACCGAGAAGTGCAAATGGGCCATTTTACAGAAATAGTCCTGGGGATGTACAGTACAGCGTAGGCAATAGAGACAATAATATTGTAATAACTGTGTGCGGCGTCAGGCGGGTACCAGACTTCTTGGGGGGGAATCTCTTTGTAAGGTATATAAACATCTAAACACTACGCCAGACACCTGAAACTAATATAACGTTGAATGTCAAATGTAATTGAAAAATTTAAAAAACTGTAAAAAGTGCTCTAATGGGGAGTAGAGGGACGTAGGGATGCACAGGGGCGGGGCCTCCTACACCAATTTGGGGAGAAGCAGGGAAGAGGGAGAGATGCCCCAGCAGGAACAGAAGTGTGGGCAGGAGTTAGCAAGGGAGAGGGGTCGGGAAGCAAGGAGTCCCAGGCAGAGGGGACAGACCTGGCAAAGGAGGAGGTGAGGCATCTGTATTCTTCCTAGAAGTTCAAGTGTTTCCAACTGGCTGGGTGCAGAGTGTGAGAGAAGAGGCTGGAAGTGGCGGGCGGAGGGGCTGCCTGGAGAATATCTCAGTGGGGGGGGGGGGCTGGCCTGTGGTTGGGACTTCATCCTCTTAGTTAAGGCTGCCCTCCTTCAATGCCACGGCTGCTCACATCAGTTCTCTGTGGCTCCAGCTCGGGCTCTCACAGCTAAAAAGGCATCCAGAGGGGCCCCCACCCCCCAAGAATGGCCCCTATCACTCCACGGGAGTGCTGAGACGGAAGCACCTGAGTGTGTCCCCGGGTTAGTTCTGTTTTCTAAATGGAGACACGGAGTCCCAGATGAGCAGCGACTTGAGCAAGAACACATGCAATGTTGGGCCCGAGTACAGGACTCAGACTCTGTCCCAAAGGTTGGTCCCTAAAGCGTTGCCTGTGGTTGGAGCAAACAGCTAAAAGGTAATGAAAGCCCCCTGCGCGGGCCTGGCACATAGTAGGTGCACAGTTAAAATCGGTTCTCTTTCTCTTGCCTTCCACGCGTGCTAGCTCTGCTGCCACTCCTTGGCTGTGCAACCTTTGGGCGAGGCCTCTCCCTCTCTGAGCCTGCCTTGCTTGACGAGAAGATGGGATAGGAAGCTACCTGGGGCGTCAATCGGCGCTGACAGTCTGAGAATAGAAAGGGGCACACAGTTAGGATGGACACGCGATTCCGTTTCTGCTAAGACTGCTGCCTTCCAGAGCAGCCTGGGGCATTTTGCTTTGCTCACCGTCCTTAGGCGAGGGGGCAACGGGGACCAGACGCACACAGAAACCCGAGGCGGCTGCATGGCGCCTGCTGGCTTTTTGGATTTCGTCCCTCCGGAAGAGTCATCTCCAGGCTGGCAGCTGCCTGTCCCCCGTGAAGAGCCTTCGCGGCAGCCTCCATCCATCACTCGGCTGGCATGACCGTTAAGTACCAGCGCTCAGTGCCCAGGACTCCGAGAGGGGTCAGCCCAGGGCCGGGGAATTAGAGAGAGAGAGGCCATCAAAATAGGGGACTGAGCGGCCTGGCTAACACGCAGGCCGTGAGCGAGGCGGTGCTGGGCCAAACCCATGTGATGGTGAATGCAGCGCGGCTGCCTGGCATCTGCTCTGTGGGTTTTGGTACAAGATTCTTGTTCCTCCTTCATGGGGATGGTCCTCTCCTCCACCCCGAACGCCTCCGCAGCCTCAGGGCCAATCCTCGAGTTCGTGTCGCAGAGAGAGGGTTAGATGGTCACATGATCCCAAATTGGTGCAATGATCTTGGGCTTCTGTGGTGGTTGCTGAGTCGGTTTGGGGTGACTTGGAGCTGCTTTTGTCCACCTTACCTCCAGGAGGGAGGGGGAGCGATGACAAAAGAGACGCTCCAAGAGATGGAATGTGTTGTTGACCAGAGCTGCGCCCGGCGTGTGTAAATGTGTGTGTGTATGTTGATGGTGAGCTTGTGTGGGTGTTGAGTGTGTGTGTGTGTGTCAATGTGTATGACTGAGTTTGTATTGGGGAGTTTATGTGCGGTGAGTGTGCCCTAGGTGTATGTATGCATGTGTTGTTGGTGAGCTCGTGTGTTGAGTGTGTGTGAGGGCGTGTGTAAATGCACATGTGTGTTTGTGGCTGAACTTACGTGCACGTGAGTTGACATGGGCTGGGTGTGAGTGAGTGCATGGTGGAATAAATGGGGTTGCCTGCGTTGAGTGTGTGTGTGCTGACTGCGAGTGTGTGGGTGAGGGGTGGGAATGTGTGAGCTGAGTGTAAGAGTCTGAGCGTGGGCACAAATGTGCTGAGGAGTGGGTGGGGCAGGCACATCCAGGCTGTGAGTGTGTGAGTGTGTGAATGTGTGTGTGTGAGTGTATGATTGTGTGAGTGTGAGTGGGGGTGACCAGTGTGTGCTATGTGTGAGTGTATGCTGTGTGTGAGTGTGTGAGTGTGTGAGTGTGAATGAGTGTGTGTGAGTGTGTGTGTGTGTGTGAGTGGGAGTGGGGGATGACCAGCGTGTGCTATGTGTGAGTGTGTGCTGTGTGTGAGTGTGTGTATGTATGAGTATGTGTGTGTGTGAGTAAGTGTGTGAGTGTGTGAGTGTGTGTGTGAGTGTGTGAGTGTGTGTGTAAGGGTGTGAGTGTGAGTGTGAGTGGGGGTGACCAGTGTGTGCTGTGTGTCTGCCGGAAGTGCTGGGTGGATTGCTCCCCGCCTCCGGGCCGAGCTCCGGCCAGGCTCTAGCTGGTACCATTGGAGGTCCTGCCTGTGTCCCCACGGGGCTGTGCCCTTGGAGGAGGTGGGGGTCTGAGGAAGCGCGGCGGCCGCAGCCCCACCTGCCCCAGGTCGCTCCACAGATCCTGTAGGAGGAGAGGGAACGGGCAGGAGAGAAGGGCCGTCCGGGCTCCAAGGCGCTGGCATTCCTGAGCCGGGGCCTCTCCCGGGCTGGCCTGGGAGGAGGTCTGCACGGTGACCGGACAGAACCCCACGAGGCCGAGGGGAGCTGTGCCTACACATCGCTTCCTAGAAGTGACATGCCTCCTGCGAAAGCACTACATTCTGACGACAAACGCAGCCCGTGCTCCTTGCAGTGACTTGGGAAATTGAAAAAAACCCCAACCATTTATAATCCCATCCCTTCGAGATCATTACTGGCCCCATTTTTGTGTATATCTGGTCAGACTTTTTAAAAACACAGGCACACATATATCACTTTATTTTAGTTTTTACATCATTATGGCTCATGTGTCACTCACCCAGTCACTCCTCCTAAATAATCCCCACATTATAAACTAGTTTTTGCTCATGTTATTTTGACCGGCTCTATTCCATTCTATGATTGTTAAAAACATTTCTGTATTTTGGCCCTGCCCCCCCCCCCCCCTTTTTTGGCCATTCCAAATGATGCTTGTGTGACGTGCTGTTTTCTTCCCTTTCTGGGTCTTTACAGGGGCTCTTCCCATGTGAAGGAGGGCCCTCCTCCCACCCTTCCTTACTTCAACTCATCCTGAGGTTGCGGTTTAGATGTGCCTCCTCCAGGAAGTCTTCCGTGATGCACCATCCTTCCTGTCGAGCCCTCTCCTCCTCTCATCACAGTGTGGGACCAGGATGTGCCGCAGCGGCCTGCTCCTGGCCGGGCCAGGCGCTCCGAGGCTCCCGGGGCTGCCACCTTATTCATGGCAGCAACTGGGACAGCGCAGCACAAGATAGGCCAGGCATCAGTAGTGGGTAGATGTTGAGTCAACACTGTGACACGCATCCTTGGTTTACGGGGGGAAGTACCGGCACCCCCGTTGGATAGATGCTGAGGTGGAGACTCAGAGAGGCAGTGCAAGCCAAAATGAGGCCCAGCTGTGCGCAGAGTCCGGCCTCCTCTGGTCCCACTTCGCTACACCTCCTCCATCCCAGCACCTCTGACTGCTTCTCCCACTCCGGGCCCCCAGCATCCCAGCTCCCGGGAGAGGGCAGGGCCCGAGGAAGAGCAGCTGGGAGCAGAAGGCGGCACCTGCTCCGGCAGGAGAGGCGCCCGGAGCGCGCGCGCGCTTGATGCCAGCACTTCCTGCCGTTTTTCTTCCAAAGGAGAACTTGGCCTCCTTCCCTCGAGCTGGGGACTCACAGAATCTGATTTGAAACCTACTCAAGTGTACATTAACCCACTTCCACTTGGCACGGGCCGGGGAGCCTATAATTAGACAGACACCATGCCATTTCGTGGGTTTCATTCACACGAACAGAAAGTGTGCTCGCACAGGGGGGCGGCTGGAGGAGCGAACGTGGGAACCTTCACTTGTCGCGAGCCAAACGGATGCCTTTCTAAGTTCAGGGAGCGGGCCAGCTGAGCGCAGGTGGGGACACCGCCCTGGGGCGGCGGTGTCGTGTAGTCCTTACACACGCCGGGCCTGGATTTCGCACACACGTGCGCAACCCCAGCTCCGACAGTCGGGTGAGCAGTGCCGCTTCTCTGAGCTGTTTCCCCGTCTGTGCTGCTGGGACATTGTCACCAGCCTCACCAAGCTATGTTGTCAAGGGCTCAATGAGATGATGCGTAAATAAAACCGGAGCGGGTGCTCAATTGGCTGGAGCATCTAACGGAGTCCAGGCTAGCTTAAGGGAAGAAGGGGATTTGTTGGATCAGCTCATTGAAAACTCTAGCAGTAGGAGGCCTTCAGGCATGGCTGGATCCAGGTGCTGCCTAAAGTGCACATGGGCATTCATCTCTCAGCCTCTCTTTTTTTCCTGCGACGGCGTTACCCTCCAGCAGTCCCTCTCCTCATGGTGGTGGCCTGTCCTCTGGCCTTTTAGTATCTGGAACTGGTTGATCCCTCACCCACCACAGCTCCATGATCTCACCCTCAGGAGGATCAGGAGGAGGTATGCAGGGACCTGCCTCTGGCTGGGGATCTCTCTCTGTCCACACCCAGGGCTGCCCCTGGGATGCCTGACTGGTTTTCTCCCCCCTTCAGCGGCCCACTCACCTCTTGCCCAAGTCCACCCATCTCTAATGCCTTCCTTGGGCTCCATTTCTTTCCCGCTTGTACCTGGGTGCCTAGCTATTTTCTGTCCGACCACATCCGTTCCTCATTCCTCCTCCACCTCACCCCCCATGCCTTGACCCCCAAAACCCCCGTCTTACTTCCAAACTCTTCCCAGATGTGGAATTGGGATGCGACCTTGCTCATTGCTCCTCTGTGCCACTCATTCACCCGCTGGGTGATCGAGGACCTGCGACCTCCCGCAGTCCTCAGTCTTCTCCGCCATAGAAATGGGGATGATCCCCCCCGATCGGCCGGCCGTGGTGGAGGCCCGAGCTTGGCGATCGTATTTACAGTAACATGAGCACAATATGGGAGGAATTACGGGGAGGTTTGGGGCCGAGATGAGGCTGGATTTGCACTGATGTCGCCCATTATGAGGTGTCATGTTGCATTTGCAGAAGGCGGCTGCGTGGAACTGCGCTCTCTCCCGCCTCCTCTGGAAGGGACGAGGGCTTCCTCTCTGCTTCCTGGCTCTTCCACCGCCCGGGACTGTGCCTGGTCCCCAGAATCTCGCCCAGTCAGCCTCTGACACAGAATGAGGACTTCCGGCACAAGCTGGGGGGAGGGGCCGTGGGTGGCCGTCACCAGGGTCTTCATGTCCCTTCCAGCTCTGAGACGTAACTCTCCAGGAGCCCTTCCCCGGCTGGGCAGACGTGGCCAGAAGACAGAGTGGCCTTCCCTGGGCAGGAGGCTGGAAACAGACCAGCGCTCCCTCCTTGACCAGAGCCTGGTCCTGTTTGCATTAGCCCTGGCCCTGGACGGGCAGCCCACTTCCCGAGAGGGGCCCTCCGCCCTCCTTCCCCCTCTGAGCTCTCTAGCCTGAGTCCTGAGCAAGCCGCGTGGCCTCTCCGCCTGTTTAATGATTTCCCCAGGTGGCGGAGTGCTTGTTATCCAAGTCACAACAAAAATCACGGGCCTCCTAATTAAAAGCCAGCCGTAGGTCTCTCTGCTTGGGACTGGAGCGTGGCATCACCCGTGTTCCGGAAAGAAACCTAATTAGTTGGCAGAGGCCTTAGTGAGCGCCTGGTACCTGGGAAGTCAGGACAGAGCCCCCGGAGAGGGGCTGGGGGAGCCTGGACACTTCCCCTGAGGTCAGCGGGGCCGGCCAGGGCTGGGGGTAGCTCACAATGACCCTTGATTGGCAGCCCACTGTAGTGGAAATCATTTAAATGCAAACAGCTTGGCTGCCGAATGCCAGCTCTTCTGGGTGATCCTGAACAAGTCACTCCATTTCCCTGGACTTCAGTGTCTCTTCTGGACATTGGGGGTAGCAACAGTATTTGCATCCTGGGGTTGCTGTGATGAGCAGGTGAGTAAAGTGGGGAAGCCCGGAGGCCCTGGATGGTCAGCCGCTGGCTCTATGGCTGGCAAAGGTGTATGTTTTTAGACGGAAAAGCTCAGTATAAAATTCCTAAATTTCTGCTGCTCGGCCGAGTAGTTGCCTAGTGGCAGTGAAACATTTTCTTGGCAATTTTGAGTGAGAAATGTGCTCGGTTCTTTCACTCCTTGAAAAAAAAGTTGGCTTGAGGGACTTCAGAATGTCAGAAGAGAGATGGACGACCTTGAATCCGTTTAGCCTGGCTCCCTCACTTTGAAGGTGGGCTACCTGAGACGCAGAGAGGGACAGGTGCTTGGTCATGGTCACACAGCATGTGGATGCAGAACCAGGACTAGAATCCAGTCCTCCATTTAACAACACTGCAGGCTGACAGCCTTGTGCTCACAAGCATTGTGTTGGGGCTGGTGAAGGGGAAGTAAATGCTCTCTTGACTTCCCCAGAAAAACAATTTTCTTCCTTGGTAACTGCAGTTATTTGAAAACCATGTCAAAACAGTAGTGTTTCTCCAGTAGCGTCTGTCTCTGTCTCTTTCATCCTCTCCCTCCCTTTCTCCTTCTCCCTCCTCTTTCTCTCACCAGTGTTCAAGGGCCAGGAGACACTACAGGGCCATCATGAGCCAAGAGCTCCGTAAGGACCATGGACAGAGACAAAGGAGCCGGCTATCCCACACCCTTGGCTGAGTTGTGTGCTGCAAAGAAGGTCGTTGGCCAATGGATGCTCCAGATCTGGTGAATTCCCTGCTGACATGGTTCTCTCAGAAGGAATTGCTTTTTTGGTTCCAATTTCCTTATAAGGCGGTGAGCTCCACGTTGCTGGACATTTTTGAGAAGTTTGGAGGGCGCTCCTCTCTCGGGAACACTCTAGAGAGGTTGCCTGCGCTAACCGAGAGTTGCTGCTCATTCTAATTATGGTCCCTTCCAACCATAAACGGCATCCTATATAATAAAAGCCCAGTGACTGAATGGGCTTTTCGAACGACCGGAACGACCGGAACAACCGCGACCCCTCGCCCCGGCTGGCCCCGCCCCCACCAGTGCACGAATTCGCAAATGACCGAAACAACCGCAACCCCTCACCCCGGCTGGCCCCGCCCCCACCAGTGCACGAATTCGTGCACCAGGCCTCTAGCTGAATAATAAATAGATAACAAGAGACGACAAGTGGTGGCAAGAATGTGGAGAAAAGGGACTCCTGTACACTTTTGGCGTAATTGTCAATTGGTACAAGCCACCATGGAAGACAGCATGGAGGTTCCTCAACATTTTAGAGAAAGAATTACCATATGGTCCAGCAATTCCACTGCTGGGTACTTATCCAAAGGAAATGAAAGCAGGATCTCAAAGAACTATCTGCACTCCCATGCTCACTGCAGCATTATTCACAACGGCCAACGTGTGTCCGTCAGAGGAGGGATGGGTAAAAGGATGTGGTATATCTACACAATGGAATATTACTCAGCCATGAGGAAGAAGGAAAGCCTGCCATTTGTGACAATGTGGGTGAACCTTGAGGGCATTATCCTAAGTGACATCAGTCAGACAGACAAGTACTGTGTGGTATCACTTATGTGTGGAACCCCAAAATGCCAAATCATAGAGATAGAGAGGAGAGTGGTGGGTCCTAGGAGTTGGGGGAGGGACGAGGGGGGAGGGGTGATGTTGGTCAAAGGATACAAACTTCCAGTTATAAGATGTATACGTTCCGGAGATCAAATGTACAAGGTGATTTTAGTCAATAATACTGCCTCATATATTTGAAAGTTGCCAAGGAAATAGATCTTCTATGTTCTAACCACAAAAAAGAAATGGCAATTGTGTGGCCAGATGGACGTTTACCTTGAACTCCTTACCTAATCTGTGGACTTCGAACATCCCGTCTTGTTTACGGATTCAGCATTTGGGCACGGGCTACATCCCAGGCGATTTGCACGTTACTGTCTCATGTGATCCCCCAGCAATCTCTGGGGAAGTAGGTAGGGTTGCTCTTCTCCTTGGGCACATGAAGCCTCAGGGAGCTCAAGCCATCTTTCAGAGGCAGGGACAAAGCCGGGGTTAAAACCCAGGTCTCCCAGGCTGCAAGGCTCATCCCCTTGCAGACACAGCAACGTGGTGCACAGCTGCCTGGGATGATTGACAGCTAGTGAGGGCCTCCACGGAGTCCCCAGCAATGCCATTTGCCCAACCCCCGTCTCCCCACAGGCTCACCGGTGCCTGGAATTCCAACACTAACCTGGCAGCCCTTCCAGAACTCTTCTTGGTAGAATCTTTTTGCCTCTTTTGCAGAAACCAACTAAATGGGTCAGCTCCCATGAGTGAAGATTCAAGATCTTAATCGAAAGAGAGCTTTGGGAGCAGGTATAATCAAAGGCAAGAGGAAGGAGATACCTAGACCTCTCCATCTTGTCCCTCCTTGCCCTGCCAAGAATGTGAGTCAGAACCTTAGCAACAACTTAATTCAAACCACTCATGTCATGGCCCAGTCTCAGAGAGGGTTAGGTATGTGCCCAAAGGCACACAGCACGTGACTCACAGTGTAAGGACGTATTCCTGGGTTTCTTAACCACTCTTGTGCATTCCCCCTCCTCGGCACTGTACTCCCTCCAGTTCAGGAGGCCTTCGAATTCTCCCTTAAAGGAAGGCAGCAGATTTATGGGTTAATAAACATTTACAACGCGCGGCTGAAAAAACAGACTCAGGTAGACAGAAATTATTCATTCAAATTAACTATAAATTAAGATCAACCTAATTTAGGCCTATTAAAATGGAAAGCATATTATCTCTCATTCAAAGGAATTCACATTTGATGCAAATAGCACAAGTTCCCAAACTTTAGAAACGTTCTCGGGTTCTTCATCTGCGTAGTTAACCAATGGCGCACGGGGCCCCCCGATTTTAAAAAAACGGGAACATAAGGAACAATAATTAGTTATGTAAATAATGTGGCATTCTTGTTTATAATTAGTTCAAGAATAAAATAAAATCCGCGCATGTCACAGGACTAATTTTCGTATGCAAATGAACGATCAAAACTATAAACAGTAATAATGCAGTTGGGGAGATGTGACATTCTCAATTTATTAGTAGAAGTGCCAGTTACAGCTGATGAGGGCTGACGTTGGGGGATTGCCAAGGTGCCCAGGCCTGGAACATTCTCACCCAGCAAGAGGAGAAAACGTCACTGAGATATTTTCACTCGTTTTATGTTGGTGACGGCCACCCAGTGAACCCGGTGATTCAGAGGCAGGTTCCATATCAGGGAGAGAGGACTCAGAGAGTCATATACTGTTCTGTTGTTAATCCTCACCCCGTTCCCACCCCAGACCTCTTTAAGTGGTTGTAGTTGTTAAATGAGGGAGTCGTGTTCAATAATCCCCAAGCCCTTTTACAGCTCCAACCTTCTAGGATTCTGCCTGGAGGGGAGGGAGGACATTTCCATCCAGATAAGAGCTGCATCAGGACCCACAGGGGCTGATGGGAATCTCCAAAGGAGTTGGCCCAAAGCATGCTGGGAAGTGTGACGGAATCTGCGGGAAGAAGCATCGCTCAAGTTGGTGGTGAGGTGGGACACAGTGCGTCTGACTTCACAGGTCCTAGAACATCCCTTCCAGAGGCCCTGGTACCCAACACTCTGCAACCAAGAACTCCATGCCTCCTAGCTCGAGACGAGAACGGTGCATTCATGAGGCCACTATGAAGATGCGCATCAGATTACCTGAGCTCTTCCTTTTCGTCCACCCATCCATCTGAACATTGGGGGTACGTTGAAGGCTACCCAAGACCATTTGGTGGCTGGAGACTCCAGTCTCCTCTAATTGGTGCCTCTCCAAATTTGGGATGGGAATGAATAATTATTGAGCAAGTTCTCTGTGCAGGGCTCTATCTAATAGCTTTAGACACACTATCTCATTTAGTTCTAATGCCTACCCTAAGTACTGTAAATAATAATACTTATAAAATAACTAGAGGCCCGGTGCACAGATTCGTGCACTGGTGGGGTCCCTTGGCCTGGCCTGTGGGGATGGGGCTGAAACAGGCTCTCCGACATCCCCCGAGGGGTCCTGGATTGTGAGAGGGTGGTTCTCGGGTGATGCACCCTGGAATCAGGCTCCCTCCTCTCTGGTTCTGGGTGTGTTACCTGAGACCTGCAGCTGCCAAGTCACTGCAGCTCCTCAGCTCCTGTGTTGAGCATCTGCCCCCCGGTGGTCAGTGCGCATCAAAGCTACTGGTCAGAGCGTCTGCCCCCTGGTGGTCATTGCATGTCACAGCTACTGGTTGGATGGTCACTTAGGCTTTTATATATAGAGATAATGATAATTTATTGTTATTATGCACCAGGCACTGTGATTATCCCTTTACATAAATGCTTTTAATGTCCCTGGCAGTTTGGAAAAGGAGTTACTCTTATTTCCCAGATTCAGAGAGGTTAAGTGAATTGCCCAAGGTCACACAGCACATTAGGAGTCAAGCCAGGCCTTATCTGAGGTCTTTGGAATTCCAGGTGGGCTACCGTCTGCGCCTTCAGGTGACTGGTCGCTGGGAGGTCTCACCTTCCTTATCTATAAGTTGAAAATCCTAACTCTTTCCCCTCATCAAACCCAACAGGCGAATTCCCGCCTCCCTGCTCTCTCCTCCCCTCAGAGACGCAACCCTCCTCACCTAATGCCTCTGTGTTTATTTCCACTCAGACCTACCTTTCAGATCCTGGCCCTGGAAAGGGAAAGGCAAGGCAAGGAGGGGCCCGGGCCCCACCTCTGCGAATCCCATGGCCTCCTCCTGAGATCGGCAGGGGGAGCATGAAATATTTAAAAGCTCCAATTGAAATCCTGTTAGCACCAGGCCTCAGAGAGCGCCAAGTTCTCCAGCCCCGGAACATCAGTATCTGTTTGCTGGTGTCACTTAGAGACCCCGGCTTTCCAAACCATTGACCGAGCCTTTCTGTCAATCCAACACTTTTAGGGTAATTTAACTTAATAATACCTTTGTCGGCGCCGGCGCCTGGATCTGAAGGGTGATTACCATAGAAGTTATTTTAGGTTGTTTAATGGAATGTAGTAAATTCTCAATTGACAGGGCAGCTCCTCAGAATGGCTTTTCAAAGTGTTTACCTTTCAAATCTTCCCCCCTCACTTTACCAAACTTCCTACTTGGAGCCGGGGAAGACTTCATAAATTATTAGCGATGTTCTCCCCCCCATGCATTCATGTGCATCATTAATTCTTTGTAAAAAGTTCAAACTGTCCGGGATTTAATTGTTATCACTGGGAAAACGGCTGGAAATGGATGCGGGCTCTCTTATTCTGTCAGAAACGTTGACTTATTGCACTCGCTATTTTACCCATCACATCATATTCTCGGTACAAGAGAGCGAAAGGAACAGGGGAGGGGAGGAAAGAACATAAGTGCTTCTCCTTGAAACGAAACAAAGCAAAACAAAACAAAAGAGCATATATTTCGGGGGAGAAAAGTCACAGATCCGGGTGACAAAATTATAGTTCTGGTCCCCAAAGATAGAGGGGGGGAGGCAGCCATTTAGGGGAAATTTACGTTGTAAGTTTTATTGGCTCGAACTGTATTTCTATTCTAAGCTTCGAAGCAAGTTCTAGAATTCCAGGAGTCTAATGTTTCCTGATTCTGAGATGCTGAAATTCCATGTGTCCAACTGCCCCAGGTATTTTACATTTTCAGGATGAATTAAGCCGACAGTCCAATATTCAGGACCCCCGAGAAGCATCTCAGATGTAGAATGGTATTGGCAAAAGCCACAGTAATAACTAACATTTACTGAGAGCTTATTCTGTGTAGGTGCTGTGCCAAATGTGTCATGTGCCTCAGTTTAATCTCCATGTCACTCTAAGTTCTGGTACGACGATTAACCCCATTTTACAGTTGGATAAACTGATGCACAGAGTGGTTGAGTGACTCATTGCCCGATTTCACACAGCGAACAGCAGAGGCTAAGACAGTGGTATGTTGCAGCCGGTTCCTCCGGCTCCTAAGAAGCTATGGTGCACATCTCTTCCCGACTCTGTAGTCAACGAAGCCACCTTGATAGCTTGAAATTGGCCACGGTGGGAGTATTTACACCATGGAAATGGGCCAACGCTACAGACCAGGGTTTCCCCCTAGGACAGCAGTTCTCAACCTGTGGGTTGCGACCCTTTTGGGGGTCGAATGATCCTTTCACAGGGGTCGCCTAAGACCATCGGAAAACACATATGTAATTACATATTGTTTTTGTGATTAATCACTATGCTTTAATTATGTTCAATTTGTAACAATGAAAATACATCCTGCATATCAGATATTTACATGACGATTCATAACAGTAGCAACATTACAGTTATGAAGTAGCAACGAAAATAATTTTATGGTTGGGGGTCACCACAACACGAGGAACTGTATTAAAGGGTCGCGGCATTAGGAAGGTTGAGAACCGCTGCACTAGACTAAGATAACAAACATTTCACGTACCTATGACTCAGCTTTGGTTAATCTTGACATTTTGCTATATTTATTTTAGACCTCTCCTTTTTCTTTTAAGATATAAAATAATACAGAAACAGTTGGCTCCCTCTGTATTATTCTCCACCACCCTACTCATTTGCTTCTCGATCCAGAAATATAGTCCCATTCCCAACTTGGTGTTTATCATGTTTTAAAAATATTTTTACTACATATGTGTCCATAAATAATACATGGTATTGTTTTGCATATCCTTAGATCTATATCCACCATATTACACCATATGTATCATTCCACAACTTTTATTTTTAAATACATTTGATTTTTTTTTGGAGGTTTGTACATGTTGATATATGTAATTCGAGTTCATTCATTTTAATTTCTATATGGCGCTCCGTTGTATGAATAAACCGACATTTCTTTTTTCTTTTTTTCTACTGATGAACGTGTAGGCTACTTCCAGTTTTTGTAGACATCTCCTGGTGCACATGGGCAAGAGTTTTTAAGGTACATACTTAGAAGTAGAATTTCTAGATACAAGGATATACACAGCCTCCTCTCTACCGGGTATTGCCAAATTGCTCCCCGAAATGGTTGTATGAATTTACGCTCCCACCAGCAGAGGATGACAGTTCTTGCCAACAATTGGCATTGTCAGATGGCTTAATATTTCCCAATCTGATGGGTGTAAAATGATATCTCTGTGTGGGTTTAATTTGCATTTCCCTGATTACTAGCAAGATTGTACATCTCTACATATGTTCATTGGCCATTTGTTTTTCTCTTTTGTGCATTACCTATTCATTTCTTATGCCATTTCCCCTGGTAGTGATGTTTATCTTTTTTTTTTAAAACCAATTAAAGAGATATTCTGATGACTAAGACTGTGATTATAGGAAGTGAGAATTTTTTTTTCTACCGGTAAGCCTCTTGTCTTTCAATATTATAGGAACTATCTTTTGCTGTGTAGATGTGCTAAAGTTTAACCTAACCACATGTATTCATCTTTGATTTTATGATGTGTGCTTGTGTGGGTGGTTTAACGTAGATAGTCCATCCTGCGGTTATAGGGCATCTTCCTAGAAGTTGTTGTATAATTTAAAAAGTTGTCTTTGTCAGGTCTTTGATCAACCTAGAACTGATTTTTGTGTAATGTGTTAGGTTGGAGTCTTATTTTATTTGGTTGACATGTAGGTACCCAGTTGTCCCACCATAACTTAAGAAATAGTCCATCTTCTCATCTCTGATTCTTGGTAATATTTTGTAGATTTTAGTGTGATGGACTTTCTCATTGTTTATTAGCTTTATTTCTAGGTATTTGAAAATTTTTAGATTCTACAGTTTCATAATTTTCTTAAATTTGTATTTTTCTACTTGTCCATTACAGGTGTATTGAAATAAAATTGATCTTTGTATATTGTCCTTGTATCCAGTGACATTGTTAAGTTGAAATACTAATAATTTATAAAAGCCTTTTGACTCTTCTACACACACAATTATGTCACCAGTGAATAAAGACAATTTTATTTTTTCACTCTTAATCTTTAAGCCTTTAGTTTTTTTTTCTTTCCTACTGCTCTGGCTTGGATCCCCAGTACAATGCTCAATAGAATTGGTGCTAGTGGGTATTCTTGTCCTCATCCATATTTCGTGCTATTAAGAATAATGTTTGCTATTTTTATATTTTCAAAAACCAGGTTGAAGGAGACCTCTTCTATTACTAGTTAAAAGCTTTATCATAAATATACATTGAGTTATGTCAAATGATAACCTGCATCTATTGAGGTGATCAGATAATTGTTCTCTCTCTTCTAAAGTGGAAAATTACATTAATTGGATTGCTTCATTATATTCCTGGAATAAATATCAATTGCTCATGATGCATGATCATTTTTATTTATCACTGAATTTGATTTGTAAAATTTTGTTTGGGAACTTGGCATGTAAGTTCACGAGAGAGACACCACTTGTTGAAAAGACTTTCCTCATTGCTCCCTTCCTTGTGGTTTTGGCCCTAAACACAGATCTGTTAGCAGCAATTCTAGCTGTTGGACAGGAAAAGGCCCCTCACGAGAAACACTTTCTAAAATATACGGGTACAAATCAGTCTCATCGATGTCGAGCCAGGCCAACTGAACCCTACAAAATGTACTCAACGTAATCTACATCCGTTCCACTGAATTTAACCTACATAATCACCCACCTCAGTCCCACCTCACTAACACAATGCCACCCAATTCAACCTGATCCTATTGAACAAAAGCAACTTAACCCAACAAATGACAATGCTATGCAACTCAACACAAAACAACAGACCACTTCTCAGCCCACATGACCGCACTCCACCCAACACAAGGCAATTCATGTCTAACAATTCCCACACAAGATGTTCCAACCACTCAAGATTATTCAATCGAATGCCATTTAATAAACTATTTCAACAACTCTCCTGGTTAAAGAAGGTAGGGTCTTTTGGATACTAAACCAAAGTAATGTCTATAAAGTGTCTATTTGTTGATAGTTTTGAAGGAACTCTTGAAATCTAGTCTCTGCAGACCTCCTCAGTATAGGGATGAGGAAACCGAAACTCAGAAATTACAACCTTCTCCCCATTCGTGTCCCTCCCCTTTGTGGCCCCCTGAATCCTGCCAAAATTTTATCTGGTTATCACTGGTCTCGTCTGTACTAGATTGTTAATGCTTGGGGCAAGGACCGTGTCTAATTCACCCGTGTGCCCTAAGTGCCTTTCAGAGAGTAGTAAGGAAATGTGGCTTAAATGTATGAATGAGCAGAAGAAAAATATCTGAGAATCTCATTCAGTTTTGAAGAGGTCAGTGGAGTTTTAGCCCTTGGGGGTCTTACAGGGGAGGAGGGTGAGCAGACGTCACAGATGACCCTCGATTTGCATCCTGGCTCTGCCGCTTACTAGCCATGTGGCCCCGGGCAAGTCCCCTCACCTTTCTGGACCTGTCCCCTTGCTCAGAAAGTGGGGAATGTAGTGCCAACTCCAAGGACGCTTTGAGAATAAATGTTGAGCTGATCCTGGGAACGCACTTAGCACTGTGCCCGACATATAATTGCGGGTTAAGAAATATCGACTACGATTTTTTTCCGAGTTTCCTTGTTCGGTACTTTCCCTTTGCAGTTTGAGAACAGCTGCCTCTATGGACCAGAAAGACTCAAAATCTCTTCTCGGTCCCTTGTAGGACAACGTCGTCTTTTGTCAGGATTTCCTTGGCAGGACTATTGCGTAGCCACCATTCATCTTGTATTTTACTATGATTCCTTAGCTAAAAGAAGCTGGAGACCAACCGATCTGCTGGGAGCAGGAACTTACATGTTTAAGCAATCAGGGCACATGCGTATGATAACCACAGCCATCGGGCACCCACTGTTCGCCAGCCCTGGTGGGTATAGAACTCAAAGCACATGATCCCTGTCTGCAAGAAACGCATGGTTTAATGAATGGAAGAATACAGAAATGTGGTTAAAGGGACCTAACAACCACATGTGATGGGCAGTGGGTTGTCGGGTCGGAAGGTGGTGGATTCCGGGCTGCCTGTGGCCAGGCCCTTTCTCTCTTGGAGTCTCAGTTTCTGCGTCTCTGCAGTGGGGATCATGACACACACCTCAGTGATTGTTGAGGGGATTCAACATCAGACTGACCAGCGTCCTGGTTTATAGAAGGTGCCAAACGCATATCGGCCCTTCTTTCCCCATTTACATGGGTTACTGTGTAGCTGGAGACAACACACACACACACACACACACACACACACACACACACACACACACGCACATGCGCATACACGCACACACACGTGCACACACGCATATACACCTGCATGTTTATAAAGCACAGATAAGACACTGAGCAAAATGGAACAGCAGGAGTCCTCAGCTCAGAAGGCATCTCTCACTTCCCAAAGCCATGCCCGTCCCTTGAGTCATGAGGAATACATTCGTCTGACTCCACACTCCACTCCGAGAGGCACACGTGTCGTCATCGGAACGACTGGAAAAGCCCTCGCCGCTGTCAGGCGCACCAGTGGCCCCGTCGGAAAAGTTTGGCCACCGCCTCCTCTCTGGGCGCCAGGCTGCCTCGGATCTGGCCTCCTGCGTAAGTAACATTTGCCGAAGCGGGCTGCCAGGACAGCTGGCTCCAAAGCCGACTGCCTCCCCCGCCAAGGAGCCGGGCTAGCTTCTTCCTCATTACAGCCTGGCTGCGGGTGAGGCATTATAAATAACGCTGTGCAGACAGCCAGATGGACAGCGCGCCCCGCTGGGGGATGCTTCATATGTCCTGACAGCAACAGCTCTGAAAATAGAATCTGAGGGATTGGGCAGGACCCGCGAAGTCACCGTGTCCTTCCCCCGAGTCTAGCGGGAACCCTCGGAGCTCCTCTCAGTCAGGAAGGCGCCTACCTGCTTTCTTTCTCATAAATCTCCGTGGAGAGAGAGAGAAACCCACTCCGATCTCCTCTACTGTTTTCCTCTGGACGACGGGTAGTGCAGTGTGAACACTTCCTGGGGCAAGACCTGGCCTCAGATCCTGGTTGAGCCACGCACAGGCTGTGTGACCTCGGGCAGGTTATCGAACCTCTCTGATCCTCAATTCCCCCACCCTGAAAATGAAAGGGGAGAACAGTGCCCAGCTCAAAGGTTGATGTGGGTTTTGGATGGGATGAGGATCACAGTGAACGCTTGGGGGATGGGGACTATGATTTTAGGGAGACATCAGGGCAGCAAGAATAATGACGCGGCTACCTTCATTGGTAGGCATGGGACGGTGAGAGGTCATTGTCACCTAGGGCGGGTCCAGCTCTTTCTGGATCCAGGGGCTAAATCAAATCCCGGAGGGCCGCTCTGGTGCCAGCATACCCGTCTCCCAGGTCTGCATTATCCAGGAGACGGAGTAGCATAATGGCAGGTCACAGGACTGGCAGGCAGTCCTCAAGTCCTGGCTGGGTGACCACAGGGTATTAGCTGGTGCCACAGGGAACAGAGGTGCCCCAGGGGTCATGGATGAGGCTCCGCTCACCCTCATGCCCAGCCCCAGGCTGCTCTCCTGACATCTGATGTGATGATGTCTTTAAATGCCATTGAAATAGATTTATGCTTCAAGAAAAATTTGACAATTGCTGCAGTAGCCAGTGGTCCCTGGCTTACTCAGAGGACTGGACTCTCCCTCCAGTGACATCATTCTCAGACACATCGGAGGCGGAGCCGCTCTCCCCCAAGGCTTCCCGCTGCCTGTGGGATTCAGTCCTTGGCGTTCAGGGCCTTCCCAGCCTAACGCTGCCCCCAGCTCACTGTCCTATTTCTCCCACCTCTTTGGTGCTCCAGCTATTTCGCGCCAGGCCATTCTCTGAGAACATGCCCTGTGGCTCAGCATCTACCTTTGCTCATTGCGGTCCCCTCACCTATGATGCTGCTCATCTGCTCCTCCGTGTAGTTCCATCCTCAGCTTACTCTTCCAGCCACACGAAGACGTCCTCTCACATCAGAAGGTTTCTAGTTCGAACCCTCTGGGCAGAGGTGAGTAAGTAGTCACGTGTTCCAGTGTTTATCGGATGCTCACTATGTGTCAGACATGGGGGGTCAAGGGTGAACCAAAGAGACATGGTCTCTACCTTCATGGAGCTTATGGTCCAGTTGCAAAGAGAGACAACAACCAGACACATGAAATTGAACGCAGATTCGGGAATTTCAATGAGAGAAACAGGCTCGAGGAGAATGTATAACAAAGGCGCCTGGCTGAGAGTGCTGGATCAGGAGGGCTTCCTGGAGCAAGTGATTCTGTAGTATCAGGACAGTTAGCCAGGTGAGTGGGAAGAGGGAGAGCAGCACGTGCAAAGGCCCTGTGGCAGGCCCAATGGCGCACAGTGCCCACACATTCGTATCTATCCTCGTTGCCCTGAGTTATTTTTTAGTAGCATCTTTCCCCCCCTCCATAGTGGCCTGGTTTGGAAGATAAATTATATGGTTGCTCTAGGGTTGTGGCCTATTTAAGAAATAAAAAGAAGCCCAGGGTGTCAGGATGGAGGGAGAGGTTGGCAGGGGCTGGACCATGTGGGCCTTGAAGGAAAGCAGACTTTTCCCCTCGTCCCATCCCCGAGCCAACCTGGAACCTCGCCGAAGTGGTTTATGGGGACCAGAAACCAACTTCTATTGTGACTGAGCCATTGTAAATATTGGAAATAAATCCTGGAAATGCAAAAAGGGAAAGATACCAGCTCCTGGGCACCGAGCTCATGGCATAGCCAGCCTCTGTGTGTACTTTACACACCATTTATTTTAATCCTTACAATGCCCACCTTATGGGCAAAGACATAAAGACTCGGGGAGGGGAAGTGACCTGCCCAAGGCCACACAGTGAATGAGTGGACGAGCTGGGATTTGAACCCAGGAATGTCTGATGTCAAAGCCAAACACCTGCCATGGGATCCCCAGCCCTCGACTTCTCCAGGGGTTTATAATATTTTTATTTTTTATTTATTTTTTGAGAGGGAGAGAGAAAGAGATCGATTTGTTGTTCCACTTATTTATGCATTCATTGGTTGATTCTTGCATATGCCCTGACCAGGATTCAGAATTTGAACCCACAACCTTGGTGTATGGGGACGACACTCTAACTAACCAATGGAGCAACCCAGGCAGGACTGACGGGACCCATGGGTTCAGACGAGCCATCCCCCACCTGCCCCGCAGAGGGGCGCCAGAGCAGATGCAGGGGCCGGGAACATGGGTGGGAGAGATGCGGGGTGTCCCACCCCCGTGGCCAGGGCCGCCGGTCCCGCCTCTGCATCAAGCCCCATCGCAGACAGGGGCCGGCTGTATTTCTTTCACCCGCCCGCCGCTTGGCAGTTCCTCGAAGAGAAATGCTCTTAGATTCATTTAAAAGTCTAAGCAGGGACAGCACAAATTATTAGTGTTTGAAATATTTATAAAGTCTCTTGTTTGCCGTGGCATAGGAGGTGATAGGCCACAAATAAAAGAAAGCTGCGGATGCGCCGCTCACGCGGGAGGGATGACAGCGGGAGGGACGCTGTCCGTCTGCCGCCGTCTGTCTCCTGCCGCCTGGGTTGCGCCGGGTGCATGTGCACTGAGTTTTCTGCAACCGACTTCCTTTCTGCCGCTCGGGTCCCGCCTCCACCTCCAAACGGAGGGCTTAGCATCACATCCCAGCAACTCCCCGGGAAGCCGAGTGAAGGGCTGGTCTGTGCTATTTATTTTTATTTTTTATTTTTAGATTCTGGCCCTCTAAAATTATTTCAGAATAAAATAGGAAAAATATATCACAAAACGTAAACGTATGCCGTTTTGAGCGAAAGGAGAACACGGGGAAAAACGCGCCTTTTCTCATTGGACGGGGGGCGGGGGACACTGAGCTAGGGGAGACCCAGAGCAGGAGGTCCAGCTCCCCAGCGAGTCAACGGCAAGAGCTGTGTATAGAGACGAGCCAGAAAGTCACCCAGGGAAGGGTGTGGCTTGCTCGGGAGGCCACCTGGCTTCTGATCTTCTTTTCTTTCTTCATTCATTCATCCATCCATTCAACAGATATTTATGGAAAGCCTATCATGTGCTCTTATACACAGTGTATAGCATTATGCTAGGTGCAGGGAGTATGATGGATAAATAAGACAGACAAGGTCCCTGCCCCCTTAGAGCTTATATTGTGTGTGTGTGTGTGTGTGTATGTGTGTGTATGTGTGTGTATGTATGTCTCTCTGTGTATGTGTATGTATGTGTATGTGTGTGTGTGTGTGTATGTGTGTGTATGTATGTCTCTCTCTGTGTGTATGTGTGTGTGTGTGTGTATGTGTGTATAGGGGTGTGTGTGTGTGTGTGTGTGTGTGTGTAGGTGAACACAATTAAATCAACAAGCAAGTTAATTTCAGGTACTGACATATTTAGTGAAGGAAACCAACAGGGTGCTGACTGGAGAGTGTTTGATGGCCAGGGTGATCAGGGCGGGCCTCTCTGGTCATACCCATTTTACAGATGAGGAAACTAGCGCTCTGGGAGGTGTAGTCACTTGCCCAAGCACATCCAGCCAGTAGGTGGCATTTTAGATGCCAAGTTCGTCTCCCTGTAGGAGCTTCTACGCCTTGGCTCTGATTAACTCCTGGTTCTTCTCCTCTTACCGGTCACTTTGTGACTTGGAGACCATGACCCTGACCCTCCTGAGTCCCGGCCCAGACACTCCCGGTCGCGCACTAGCTCTGGAGTAATCTGTGACTGAGCTCTGGCCAGCCTCACCCCGGTAGCCGCCAGCGTCCAGGAGAGCACCGTGGCTCTGGAGACAAAAAGGGGCCGGTCTGGCCCCACCGCTTGTTCCCGTGGGACCTTGTGGAGTGACCTCACCTCTGAGCCTCAGTTTCCCTCTCTGTCAAATGCCGATACCAAATGCTTTGGCTTCTGGCATCACCGGGAAGATGAAATGAGCATCACTTGGGTAAGACCTGGCACCGAGCCCAGCACAGAGCCAACACTCTCATTGATCTTGGGGGGGACGGTAGCCATTTAACCCCAATATTCTGATCACTTGTCAGGGCCCAAATGGGCAAGGGGACAGCAGCGACCCTCCGCTCTCGTCTGCGTGGCCCGAGAGTGACCCCAGGTCAGGGCCGGGTGGAGAGGAGAGGATTTCCTGACTCTGGGCCGGGCCTGTCGGAGCCAATTAGGGGGCGTCAGACAGACGGCAGCCTGCAGCACCCAAGCACAGCGACGCGGCGGCCAGCGGACGGGCCTGCTCCCTGTGACCTTAAGCCCCCGTGCTCCTGCCCACATCTGCAGCTAAATAAACCAAGTAAATCATGCTGGCAGATAGATAATTAAATAATTATCAGGCACTTAATAACAAGGAGTGGGTGTTCTGAATTACCATATTAGACAGTGTCTTTGAGGACTAATTGTTGCATTACATCAGAGCTACTCATTCATTATTCTTGTCATTTCGGGTGATAATTTGCACTTTAGGAGACAGCGACAATTTTAGCAGGCAATTAGAGACGTGTCAGGCCTGGCCCTGTGAGTTACTGTCACAATTATTGCTTTTTTTTTTCTTCCCAGTGTCCTCATTTGCAGCCACGTATTTAAGGGGGCTGGGGTAATTCCAGGCCTGGGCAAAACAACCAACCCACGGGATGGTGACGGGGCAAGGACACAGCGGCCACCGCCATCGGGGCGAGGGGCCGCTTCCCAGAAGCGGAGGCTGAGCTGGGCCAGCGGTGGGGCCAAGCGGAGCTTCCTCCTCTGCGGGCTCTGCCTCCCCGGGAGTTCTGGAAACGTCCGTTCCTCTCCCGGTTCCTCACCCGACCGCCCAACACAGCCCTCTATTCCACTCAGCCGAATCTTCGTGACCTGCTCTTCATAGGCGGAGAGGGGGACGGAGAGGAGAAAAAGAAAGCCGTGCTGGTCATGTTTTTAACTTTCTGTATGTGATCACGCTTTGGCATCTTGGAGAGTTTGCCTGATTCCTAGAGTTGGTAGATCACGCCCCTTCCAGCACACCTCTGATTTACAAACCAGCCAACCGAAGTTCACCCCCATCCCCTCCTTTATCGGGCTCCCGGGGTGCAGGACACTGTCTCCCTGCCCGAGTCACCCCAAGGCCAAGTACCAGAGACCTCCCCGATCGCCCGGAGTTAGCCGAAATGACTCAAGCCAGCTGAAACGGCTCAAGCCAGCAATCCGAAACTGGCTTCCCCACCTCCCCAGTTCCTTCCTGCCAAACCCACAATCAAGTCTCAGGTGCCTCCTCTTCCCTTCCTCCTCCTGCCTCCTGATGGACCCTGGGGCTTCCCCGAGGGGCCCTCCCTGGCGTGGCGAGCTCCCTTCTCCTGGGAACTGTGAGTAATGAACCATCTTCTTAAAGGCAGTCATCCCTGATCTGTTGGCCCCCCTATACCTAATCAACAAAGTCCCACCCTGGCCAGTGCTCAGTGGTTGGCCTGTGCACAGATGGGTCGCGGGTTCGATTCCTGATCAAGGGCACGTACCTGGGTTGCAGGTTTGATTGTAGGCCCAGGTGGGGGAGCGTGTGAGAGGCAACCAATTGATGTGTGTCTCTTACATCGATGTTTCTCTCTTTATCTGTCTCTCTCTCTCTCTTTCTCCTCCTCCTTCCTCCCTTCCTTCCACTTTCTCTAAAAATCAATGGAAAAACTATAGAGGAAGGAGGAGAGAGAAATAATAGAAGGGAATGAGAGAAAGAAGCAGAGCTTAAAAGAAGGGGGAGAAAAGATGGAAGAAAAGAGAGGAGGGAAGGAGATAAGAGGAAGAGAGATCGAGGTGGAAGGAAAGGAGAGAGAGAGTGTGCGTGTTGGGGGAAAATGGAGGGGAGGAGATTACACATGAAAGTTATATTTGAAACCAACTTTTTTTTTTTCACGGCTCGAAGTGTTTACCTTTTGGCAAAATCGAATGTCTGGGTTCATTTCGCCACGGTTGACTCCCTTGACCCTGGACAATGGGAGGACAGGGAGTGTGAGTCGGTGACTCAGAACAGGCTTTCAGAAAAGATTTTTCACTGGCGACGTGGTGGGGATGGAGAAAAATAAAGCGCTTTTCGACCCACATGCAAAACTCCGCAGGAAGAGGAGGGCAGATTTCAAGCAGAAACCGGCGACTTCTCAGCTCTGTCCTTAGCAATTAGGGAAGAGGAGAGGAAATGGCTGAATCGGGCTTGCCTTTTCCCTGGGATGGCCTTGGGGAAGAGCGACTGGCTCAGGACACACCGTGTCCAGGAGAGACGGCCACTGCCGAAGGGATGTATGTGCCCGGTGACCCCGGGAACAGCAAGACTCAGCGCTTACGACTGTGGGTTAGCTGGGTGACTTGGGCAAGTCACATCTCCAGGATCTTAATCCCCTCATCTCACAGCTGACAATGTAGCAGCCATTGTTGGGCTTCAGCAAAATTAAGTCTACAAAGAACTGAGCACAGAACTTGACCCAAGGGAAGTGCTGAGTAAAAAAGTGGGTGTGGTTGCTTATTATTATTATTTTATTATATTTTATTTACTGAAATCCTCACCGGAGGACATTTTTCTATTGATTTTCAGAGAGCGTGGAAGAGAGAAATACTGATGCGAGAGAAACACATCGATTGGTTGCCTCCTGCACACGCCCCGACCAGGGCCTGGGTCATGGAGGAGCCTGCAACCCAGGCACGTGCCCTTGACTGGAACTGAACCCGGGACCTTTTGGTCCGCAGTCCGACGCTCTATCCACTGAGCTAACCCAGCTAGGGCTACTCCATTATTTTAAGTTTGCATTGTCATATGGTTGTCTGGCCTTGTGTGGCTTCCATCTGGCTCCATTATTTTAAGTTTGCATCGTCATATGGTTGTCTGGCCTTGTGTGGCTTCCATCTGGACCTATGTTCCCCCTGGGCCTGTTGGGATGGAAGGTGATTCTGGTGTCTGGTCTGGCTCCCATGGGTGCCAGGACAAGCCCTCCCTCAGATGATCCCTCTGCGGGTTAGAATGTTGTCCTGACCTCTCTCCTGGGTTCATTATTTCATTCGAGCCTCACAGTGGCCTCTGAGATAGGAGTAACTATGCCCATTTTACAGATGAGGAGACTGAGGCTAAGAGTGTTAGAATAGTTTCCTCAGGGTGATCTAGCCAATGAATGGCAGAGCCAAGATTTGAACTTGACTCATGACCTTTTTGCACTCCCCCTACCTCTTAACACGCAGCATTATTACGCTGTGTGGCCACCCCAGGTGACGGAGAAACAATGCTTTGGACCCATTTTTGCAGCACGATTGGCTTCATACAGTCAGGTTGTTTTCTTTAAATATTTGAAAAACATTTGAAGAAAAACACAAACTACTGAAAATTAAGAGCAACTGGAGCGATGCATCTATGTATCTATTTATCTAAAACAAATATATGTGTGTACACACTCTCTCTCACACACACACACTGCATACACTCACACACACGTATATGCATAAGGTAAATGGAGTTAATTAGGTTGAAACCACAGTAAATCTGAAAGACGCAGATGAACACCATGGTCAAAACAGGAGGAAATATAGTATTTTGAAAAAGAATAAATCCAGCCAATTACAGATTTATGTTGACGCCGGCCCAGTTACCACCGTTTTACAATAATCATTGATCAATCGCTGTTTTATGACAAAACTATAATTTTCACGTGTTTCGCCCTCACCTAAAAGTTTTCTCGTTTGCTTAATTCCCAGAACACGGTTTCGTAAATCTTTCTGGCCACGATATTAAGTAGATAATAAGAATGCCATGTAAGATTTGCTTATGGTTTAAACTACAGTTGCACATGATTTATAATTAGGGTCAAATCTAAGACAAAACATTATTAAAGTCAAAACCTGCTGTAAATTGGCCCACTCTGCTCGGGCCTTTAGCAATTTATTGGGGTTTGTTGACGCATTTCCTGCGGTAGATCCGAGGGGTCCGCTGACACCCAGGGAGGTACTGATGGGTGAGGGGATGCCATGGAAACCACTGGGGCGTCCCTCGTGGCATCAGCCAAGTGGACAGACGTGACTCCATGCACCACTTTCAAAGGTGAAACCCTCAGTGTGGGTTCCCCCAGGCACGTGAGCCACAGCTGAGGCGCCCAGAGTCCACCCTGCTCTGCCTGTGGGCTGATCGCCTTAGAGTTTTCAGTTCAGAAATGTATTGGGGTGAAGTTCAACCATGAGAGAGTCATTCATGTTTATTGAGTACCTACTGTGTGCAGGGTACTGAGGATACAGTGGTTAGCAAATGAGGCCAATGTCCCTGCTCTCGTAGAGACAAATGAGAGCTTTTCCTGACAGTGGTGGGGAGAAGCAGGTGGGGGTTGGGAGGGAAGCTGGTAAGGGGTGAGGGATGACAGTAAAAGGTGGGAAGGAGGCTGGTAGGGGTTGGGTAGGAGGTTGATTAGAGGTGAGAGGGAGGCTGGTAGCAGTTGGGAGAGAGACTACCAGGGTCCATTTAAAACAGGGTGGTCAGGGAAGACTTCCTGGAGGAGGTGGTATTTTATCAGTCATCAGAAATTGAGACAGCTTCATAGAGGGTATGTGGACAGGCGTAGAGCTCAGAGAACCATGGGCTGTCTGGGAAAGGAGTATCCTGGGAGGAGAAATGAGTAAATGCAGATGCCTTGAAAGGCGTGTCCCCAGCAGGAGACCAGGAGCCTGGTGTTGACTGGAGCAGAGGAAGGAGGGCGGGGGCGGACTCAGGGCCCACGCAATGCACTGTGAGGACTCTGATTTCCACGGTGATAGAGAAGCCATTGGAGAGCTGGGCATATTGAAAGTGATGGTTGTAGCCTCTTTCTGGAGAACAGGCTGAAGGGGGCAGAGTGGAAGCATGGAGGTGAGATAGAAGGCTTTTCTGTCCTCTGGATATAAAAGCAAGGTGCCTTCGACCAGGGGAGTCCTGGTAGAGTGGGGGACAGATGGTTGCCTTTGAAATATTTTTAGAGTCGAGTTGATAGGACTTGACGAATTGGATATTAGATGTGACAAGAAGAGAGAGTCCTAGGTTTTTGGCCTGAGCAACTGGGTAAACAGTGGTTCATCTTCCTGAAATGGGAAGGGCTGGGGTGTGGTCCCAGGTCGGAGAAAGGGTGGTCCGGCATCAAGACTTTGATGGTGGACGTGTGACATGATGTTTGAGAGGCCATCAGTGCCCAGATGGGGGTGTCCAGGGGGCAGGCAGATGTATGAGTCTGGAGTTTAGGAGAGAGGTCAGGTTGGAGACATCCCTTTTGAAGGCATCAGTCCAAGGATGTTTTCAAGCCATGAGCTCACCGGGAAGCAAGGACAGCTAATTCTAAGAGAAATCTATGGGCTGAGTCCTAGAGCCAGCAACGTTCAGACACTGGAAGAAAGGAGAAGGCCCACGTACAGCGCATTGAGAAGGAGCTGGCATGGACGTAGGAGGAAGATCCAAAAGAACTGGTGTCCCGGGAGAGAATAAACCAAAGGCGAAGCCATCACCTCTATCAGAGGTTGCCAGGAGGTCCACCCAGTGAGGTGAACTGGGTGACCTGAACCCTGGCCTTGGGAACATGGCGGTCACTGGCCACCCTGACACCAAGACCCGAATTCTTGGACCAAACGTGGACATTGCATCATCAGCCTTCACCTACAGGCATTCCAAGAGTCGATGGTATCAAGTTCACTTCATTTTTGAAAGACATGTCTTTGAGGAATGTCCTCCACCCATTACAGCTGCCCAGGTGGGAGCGTGGGGGGCATTTCTTCCAGGAAACACCAAGGGAATCTGCTTCTCTTGAACAGTTGACTACATTCCCCATCTTCACCACCAGTTGCCTGGTGCCTGCCATCTGACTCTTGGCTTTGTCTTACTTCTTTATTCTCTCATGTTCCCCTTCGTCCGGGTTACCTTGTCTGTTTTATTTTAATCTTCTTCTAATGTGTGTGTTTCTCTCTAAGGTGTGTATTTCTGGCGTGTGATCACTGCAGATCTTTTTGGAACTCTAAGGGGGGTAAATAGTGTAGCAAAGACCAAACATTATGACTGTTTTCATAGATAACACTGGGCCTTGATTAGGAGCCTTTATGGATTATGACGAAGAGGACATAGTCCTGGGCATGGAGCCAGGAGGTAATTATTGGAGTCCTGGCTCTGCCCATACTAGCTGTGTGACCTTTTCAAATCAATGACCCTCTCTGAGCTTCTGCTTCTTTGACTGTCACACATCGGGGTTACAGTAGGTCAAGGTTAGCAAATCTGAGGCACACATGCACTGACCATGAGCTAGCTCCATAGTAGGCATCACTACCCAATGAGGCACTCTTTGACATAGAGCTTAAACATGGCATCAGAATCCTTCTTAACACAGGGCTTCAGGCCACAGCTATCAATTAATGGGACCTGGCATTAATTTCAGGAAGACCTGCAAGGGGGTCTTCTTGCATTTCATGACTAAGACGGTTCAGAGTAAGATGGATTGCTGGCCACAAACTAGAACCATAATAGTATTGGTAGTGAGATCCCATTGCCTC
>NW_005361573.1:2064159-2089894 GCF_000412655.1 Myotis brandtii
AGAGCTTGGAACCGTGGGACTTAAAGTCCTGCTATAAACCCAAGCCTGCATGCTTATTCTTAGAGAGGGGGATTTGTCTTCTATCGGAAGCAGCAAGCTTTTAATCTCCACAATCTTTAAAACACTTGTTATTGTTTCCCTCCCAGAAATCAGAACATAACCCAATATTTCTATTTAATTCACCATTCATAAGTTGGGGGGAAACCCTTTTCTTAATGGCAACCTGGGTAATTTTTAATTAGTTAATTGATGAAAGAAATCCCGTCACTGAGTAAAACTGAGTACACCTATGTCTACATTCTCTGACCAGGATTCCTTGAGCTCCAACCAAGTGGCTCCTTCTGATAACCCTACCAGGTAGCTAATTTTATTATCTCCATTTTACAGCTGGGAACATTTGGGCTTGAAGAGATGAAGTGACCAAAGTGTTTTCTAAAACTCTCTTCCATGGCATCTTTGGCATAATGAGATTCTAATCATGAAATTTGTATAAAAATTCTGGTTTCCTACCTTTGCTTTTGAAACACCAATGAGACATTGATAATGGCTTCCGTAGAGGGTACTTGAACAGGTTTCTATCTCAGAGAGAACACGATCGTTTCTACATTCATCTACCTCTCATCTACCTCATCATCTAGTTCCCTCTTCAACCTGTGAGGTGGGCGCTGTTATGATACCCCTTTAACAGATGAGAAAACAAAGGCTTTGAAAGCCCTGTCTGCCTGGGGCCACAGGATTTGAAGCCTGTGTGTGTGACTCCGAATTCTTTCTTTGTGATAAACTGCCTCCCCGGATTAAGCACAAGCAGACATCGCTTCCTTTCAGGAACAAAAATGAAGAGACAAGACGATTTTGGGCCTTTCCAAATGTGGACCCTTTTAAAATTCATGTGCACAGATGCCGGGGACGGAGGGAGGGAGACTTGGCCGGCAGGGAAAGACACGGCGGCGTCAGACGACTGTTTGCATATGGTGATCTTGGTCCTCTTTGGCGGGTGACGAGTGGGTTACCAGGCCCTGCAGGCAGAACTGTTTACTAGGGATCCACTCTGGGCCAGGCACTCCTGGCTATCAATATTTCCTGAATGAATGATGATTGATTGAATGAACGAATGAATGAATGGTCACCGGCTGTTCCTATTCCTTATTGCCAGACCACGGTCTAGTCCACGTCCTATAAGCTGCATCGTTCAGACACTGAGCCGTAAGCACTGTTTGTGCTCTGCCCTCCCGAGCTCCAGAGCCACTAACTACCCCCTCCGCCCCCACCCATTTCTGCCTTTGGAGCTGCGTCCTGGGGATTTGCTGCAGCAGCAGGAACCGGCTGACAACACAATTCTTCGTGTTCCCCGGGAAAGCCTTTATTTTGCTTTGGTGTGCACTTGAAAGTGAGCACGCACAAGCCTGGCAGGGCCGGCTCCTCTCGGGGGGGCTGTCTGCAACACGGCTGCATGGGGGAGACGGACGCCAGCCAGGCTTGGGGGCAGGGGGGTTGGATTTGAGTCCATCTCAGCTGTGTGACCCTCGATACGCCATCGGTGCTCACGGAACCTAGAATTGACTATCTTTCAAGTCAAGGAGGCTGGGGGAGATGCTCTCGGGGTCGTTTTTAGGCCAGAAACCTATGTTTAGGAGTAAGTTCACGAATGTGCCTTGTATGAAATAGAAGAGGAATAAACCATGGCTGGTCTGATTTCAAAAAACAACTGCTACCCTGATTCTTTTCTTTTCTATTTTTCTTTCTTTTTCTAAATATATTTTTATTGATTTCAGACAGGGCGAGGGAGAGAGAGATAGAAACATCAATGATGAGCGAGAATCATTGATCGGCTGCCTCCTGCATGCTCCCTACTGGGGATCGAGCCCACAACCCGGGCATGTGCCCTTGACCGGAATTGAACCCGGGACCCTTCAGTCTGCAGGCCTACCCTCTATCCACTGAGCCACCCCAGCTAGAGCCCAATCCTTTTCTTAGTGCATTTTTTTGAGAGAGGCAAGCAGGAGAACTGGGCCCCAGACTTTGTCATGGGGAGGGGAGAGTGATGCCAGGTGATAGAAGAAAGGCGTGAAGATAATGAGACGTTGCAGACACTTCCCCAGAGCTGCGGCTGTTCTGGAAGCCACAAGAAATCCAGCAGGAGGGGGGAAAGGGAAGCATTTATTTTGGAGCTGAATCGGAAGCAGGAGTGTCGACTGGCTGAAATGCCGCCTCCTCCTGCTGCTCACGCCACGCGACAGCCCGCACATCCAAATGAGGGAGCGATTAGACCCGGCCTCTGAAGATGGATTTCGAGGTTGGGGGAGCGGGTTGCGGGGCAGGGCGGGTGTAGAGGGGACGGCAACATTAGGCTTTGGCAAGTTAATTAGGGTTCAGGAGTCCAGCGAGCGGGGAGAGAGGCTGGATTTGCATAAAGCCCATTTACATAATGTTCTTCACAAATTGTGCAGCCAGAAGGCGGCTGGGCTGGCGGGGAGGGGGAGGCGGTTACAGGCCTACGTGCTGGAGGCGGAAACAGCCTGGGGGGAAGGGCGAGACCCAAGACGGGGACCTCCTGGCCTCCACCCTGCAGTAGCCTTCCCCCAGACTCCTTCTCCCCCCACCCTGCCCTGCTCCACCCAGCTCCCCAGTGTAGCCAGGGAGATCTCTAAAGCCTCTAAGTGCACAGCTCTCCCTCGCTTAAACCCTTCCTGTGACCCCCTAGGATAAACTTCCAACTCCTCAGCCAGCCGAGTTGACCCCTTTGGGTCTTGCCCCTCCCAGCCACCTGACTCAGCCTTGCTCTCGTTCCCACTTCCCACGGAGTGACTTGGGTCCCTGAACTTGTCTCGCTCTCACATGCCTTTGCTCCTGCGGCCACCTGTCTGGGAACGTCCATCCCATACATTGCAGCCCCCCTGTGACAAGCCCCTCCCCTGTCCCCAAGGCCTGGGCTTGCGTCCTCCTCGGGTGGCCTGAAGGTCCCCTTGCCTGTGGCCAGATCTGATCCCACTTGCCTTGCTCACGGGAAGGTCTCCCCCCGCCCCCCCCCCAGCCCCCCGCTGTGACTCCTCCAGGAGAGAGATTTGCTCGGCACTTCTCTCTAGGCAGCTGGGCCGGGGATGCAAACAGTAGGCGCCCAATACATGTTGATCGGATGCATGAAATCTGTCCTCTCAGCCCGAGATGGAGACCAGCTCCCAGTTTTCCTAAATGAGCCAGCCCAGCGCTTTACTGGCTCTGGGGTTCTCCATCCCGTTCTTCTTTCCCAGGATCCCCAACAGCCCAGCGTTAGGAGCCGCAGGGCCGAGGAGACGTCGCCCGGAGGGTGTCGTGGTCTCTGAGCTGGACCCTCCACCGAGAGTAGGAGTGTCAAAGGCAGACAGAAGGGGAGAGGGCGTCCGGGCTGGGCGAGCTGCACCCGCCAAGGCAGGGAGGGCAGGAAGGACGTGGAACTTCTGGGATGTGGGCAGGGGCTTGAGTGGCTGCAGCCAGAGATGCAACTGGGAAAATATGGTGAGTCTTGAACTCTGGGTTGCAGTAGATTGGGTAGGATTTTTGCAAGCCTCTGAAGGTTTGTGCTCAAGGCAGAGGAAGGGGCAGACAGTGAGTGGGTAGGCAGACAGACTGCTGGGGAGGGAGGGGGAGAGAAGGAGGGAGAGAAGGGGGGGGGGGGGAGAGAGAGAGAGAGAGAGAGAGAGAGAGAAGGAAAGGATAAAATCAAGGCAAGATGGTGCAGAAGATGAGAAAGGAGCTCGCTCGCAGAGCACCAGGGGGTTTCGGGCTCAAAGACCAAGCCCTATGGGAGAACTGTCTGTGTCAGTGGTTCTCAACCTTCTGGCCCTTTAAAACAGTTCCTCATGTTGTGGTGACCCCCAACCATAAAATTATTTTCGTTGCTACTTCATAACTGTCATGTTGCTACTGTTATGAATTGTAATGTAAATATCCGATATGCAGGATGGTCTTAGGTGACCCCTGTGAAAGGGTCGTCCCACCGCCAAAGGGGTCGCGACCCACAGGTTGAGAACCGCCGGACCAGACTCTGTGTGCTGGCCTAGACCTGCTGTCCAACACAACAGCCACAAAGCGGCCCCTGAGCACCTGGAATGTGGCTGGTGCAGCTGAGGAACGGAGGCTTCACTGCATTTAACTTTAAACTCCAGTAGCCCTGTTCTTAAATGTGTTACTAATGCGAATAGCCATCTGAAGGCGGTGGCTGCAGTAGGGACACTGTCGCTTTAAGACCAGCCCCTTTTCCTGCCCAGGGCCCGGCTGGGGTTTTCTCCGGGTCCTTCTCGGCTCCTGGTCTGTGACTCTGCGCTGAGTCCTGCCGTCGGGCATCCCTGACGCTTCTGTCTCCTGTTCCTGGACGCCCCGCCCACGCCGGGGTTTAATTTTAGCTGATTCTCTCTCAAGGACAAAGTATATATATATTTTTATTTTAATTTATGTCGCCTGAACCGCTTCCAAGTTTTACTTTTAGAACCTGTCAATATTAGTGACATGTGGCATTTTAGGTACTTTTCTGCTGGTGGGGCCTAAATTTATTGTCATTTTATGTCACTCGGCAAAATGCACAAAATGCCAGAGGTGTTATAAACAGAGACGATTTATGTCCGGGTTGGGGTGAGGTTAAGAGAATGAATATAATCCATTTCTTTTTACAGACTTTCATGCGCGTGTGAGACCGGCAGGTGCACATTTGAGACTCCTGGGAAGTCTTTTCCGGGGAACGGGAGATGGCAGATGTAGACGGCAGATGATGGCTGCTCACCCCTAATCAGACCGATCGCCCCATGCCCTTGTGTGTGCACACTGGCCCCTGGTCCCGGGCACCCAGCGCGGGGCTGTGCGCACAGTAGGTGTTCAATGAAAGCTTCTGGAAGAAAGGGATGGAGAAAGAGAATGAGACATAAGTGGGAATTCTAAGGACTCCTCTGTCCCAACTTTGTAAGAGCCATCTTTTGGAAACCTTTGCTGCTCACACCCTCTCCGTGGCTCCCGAGTACCCTTGAGTTCCAGCTTAGCGGGTCCTCCAAGAGGTGGCACCCGTGGCCTCCGCTTCTCCGATCGATCCTGATGCTCTGAAAGTGTCCTATTCCTCCTCGCGGCCTCGGCAAGGGCTGTCCTGCAGCTGGCAGTGCCCCTCCTCTTCCTCCTCTTGGTCGCTCTTCAGTGACTCGTTCAAAGTCCTGTGTCCTTTCCAACCTTGACCCCGCTAACCCCCCCAAATCCTGCCGAGATAGTTGATTGCTCCCTCTCGGGGCAATCTCCTCGCCCTGATACATACCCCTTTATGGAAGGACCCTTCGTGTTGACTTGTTTGCTTTGCTTCTCTGTTGCCCCCCAAAGATGATGCGCTACTTGAGGGCATGGTCCTCAGAGCCCCATTCATCTTATCCCGGGCCTGTTCGGAGAAGCGGGCAGGCGAGAGGTGATTGGATGAGATGACAAATGAGTGCCCACAGGGTGGGTCCTCCATATCCCCTCTGCTGGCTTAGGCGTTAGCTGTGTGGGAACTGCTGAGTCAGTTACCGTTGTCCACCTGCTTCCCGATTCCCAGAGTCTGTGGCCATTATTTTTCCTCCATTCCCCCTGTCCGTATAGGTTGAAGCCTTTAAAATTCCCTTATTGTAATGTTATCGGGTTTTATGGAGGGAGATAGATTAGAGGGTGAGTTCAGGCTGCCCTCTCACGGGAAGTCAACAGCACATGAAAGAATAGTTCTCCGTTAGACTTGGAGCGAATTGTTCTTCTTCTTTGGGTCTCCGATTCTTTATCAATGAAATGAGGAAGTTGGGCCGGGTGAGTCCTGGGGTCCCGCCCAGGACTGGGAGGGGCAGTGCTGGATCGGACGTGCCTGGCGGGCCATGGGCAGGAGTTCGGATCTTACGTGTGATCCTTCATTATTACCAGCTGCTAACTCTCCTGCCACCGCCTGGGTCCTGCCTCCCAAACCCAAGGTTGGTGGCAGGTTCTGGGGTTCCCCCTTGCTCAACCACAATGACAGTCACTGACCCGAGTCCGGTTCTGCAGCTGACCCAGAGCTCTCTCCCACCCAGCGGAAGTCTCACGCCAAGCTGGGGCGGGATCTTGAATCCCATTTTGCAGGTGAGAAACCTGAGGCTTGCAGGATGGACGGGAACTCACCTATGGTCCTGGGCAAATCAGTAAGTAGCCAGATTCCACTCCTGGTTTGACTGATCCTCAACCCTGATGCTCCCCACATCCTGCCCACGGTGGTCATTCAGCCAACCTTTGTTTGGTGTGGGAGGTGATGACACGTGGGTTGGGTCACCCAGGAGCACCACCATAGCCATAAAGGCAAGGAACATCATTTAAAAACGAATTAGGTAGCATCACACTTCCAAGGCCCATCAGCAGTACAGCACGTATCAGTACCTCATTCCTGTTCATGGCTGCATAATATTCCGTTCTGTAGAGATACCACACTTGTTTTTCCATTTGCCTGCTGGAATGGTTGTTTCTTCTCTTTGGACACCGTGTGTTGCTAGAAATATCCGTGTGTGAGCACTTATCTGATGCTGAAGGGAAGAAGCCAGACACGAAGGTCACACAGTTTAGGATGATCGCATTTGTGTGAAGCATCCAGACTAAGTGCATCCATAGAGGCAGAATGCACATTAGTGGGTGCCAGGGTCCGAGGGAGGAGGACCAAGGAAGTGCTTCATGGGCTTGAGGTTCCCTTTTGAGGAGATGAAGATGTTTCGCAACTAGACAGGAGTGATGGGTACACGACATTGCGAAGTTACTGAATTAGACACCTCAAAAGGGTTAATGCTGTGTTATGTGAATTTCACCTCAATAACACAATTACTGAAAACTTCACTCAAGTAACATGCAATGAGACCTACTGTGTGTTTGGTGGTAGGCTCTCCATTTGGAAACGCAGAGTGGGCACTTAGGAGAGATTTGTGGTGTAGAGTCACACATTGGCAAGTTGACTGCTTCTATCTTCAGCCAAGTCTGGTCCCCAGAGCAGGGCCATCAGCAACCCCTGGACTCATTCCGGATGTAGAATCTGGGTCCCAATCCCCACCTGCCGAATCTGGGCCAAGCACACGTTCACCTCCCGCGCCCATTCCCTCCATCTCCTTTTCTAATCACCGAAGAGAGAAACGTTGAGAGGGATTGAGGATAAATCCCCCTGAAGTCCGTCCTCACTGAATACAACTTGAGGTTGATCTCTCTCTCTCTCTCTCTCTCTCTCTCTCTCTCTCTCTCCTCTCTGTCCCCCACCCTCTCCTCTCTCCCATCCTTCCCCCACTCAGCGAGTTCCTACCCTCCCTCACTCCCTGAATTGATTTTTCTCACTCATCTTGGCAGGTTAGTAATCACCAATCTCAGCAGAAATTCCTTCCATTTCATTACACAGGGTGAGAAATACCGGGGGGTAGGGAGGGGGGGGCAGGAGGGAGGTGGTTAGGGACCATGTTCCATTTCACTCCCATCTCTGTGTCAGGTGGGGCGGGGGGATTTCCATCCTGGGCCCCCTAGGAAGGAGGTTAGTGTGAAAGGGAACCACGACCCCTTCGCTGCTCCTTCCAGCCCCAAGGTCCCCCTCCGGCTCTCAGGGACCCTGCCGTTCTCTGTCCCCAGTCACCACTCGCACGCTGAGGGCTCCCTCTGGGTGGTAGAGCCCATTTCTACGCATCGTTGTAAGACGCCTGGGAATTAGGAGCAGACCTCCAGGTCCCCGCACGGTTGTCCCGGGTGCACCAGCGCCGGGTTATGAAGCGATCGCTCCATCCATCTCTCTGCCGTGTGAGGTCCCGTGGACCCGGGTTCTAATCCCAGCCCTGCCACTCACAAGTCCTGCTGCTCTGGGCAAATTGCACCGTCACCTGGCCTCCCTCTCCTTACCTGCCCAATCAGGATGGGGAGGAGCCGGCTGCTCACAGCTCCTAAGACTAGGAGCTCTGCTATGCCAACCCTGGCTGCCCCTCACCAGCTATGGGCCCAGGGAAGCTGCGCCACCCCTTGGGGCTCCATGCCCCCATCCTCTGGGCATGTTTAGGAGTAACACTTGCCCCCCTGGAGTACTGCCAGGACGACAGGAGCTAGCTCTTAGCACATGCCTGGCACACGAGCCAGTCCTCAGTGGACACCCTCAACTGAAATCATATCATACTCCATCCAGTCTAAGATGCTACCACAATGGCAAGAGGTGCCCCGAATTCGGAGATGCTAACATGTGACGAAACAGTGTGCTTAGAATAAAAGAACACCCTCGCGCGTGTGACGCCTGCTCCACGTGACACATGACATCTCATATACACTTTCCCACTGGATCCTGATAATATTTCTAAAAGGTGGGGTTTATTCTCCCCATTACATAGGTGAGGACACTGAGGCTAGGGGAGGTGAAGTTACTTCCCCCAAGTTATATAGTTGGTAGGAAGCGAAGCTGGAAGCAACTCAGGTCTGTCTGCTGCTAAATGTACAGCGTGGATGAAAAAACCCGGCTATGATCCTGTTTTGCAAACTACACAGTTCCAGTCAGATGTGTAGGACGAAAAATGGAGGAAACTGATAATGTTATTAATAATAATGTCTATTCTGCATCAGGTGCCGATCACGTGCCAGGCACTGGGTGAAGGGATCTACATTTAATGTTGGCAACTACTCTCTGTGGCAGTCTCCATTTTGTAGATGAACACACCAAGGCTCAGAGTGGTAAAGCAACTTACCTGAGGTCACACAGCCTGGAAATGGTGAAGCTGACAGGCTCTAGAGTTGGCTTAACCTTTAACCTGGGCCGCAGGGAGCTTAGCTGATAGGACCTTCTCAACCCTCCCTGTGGCCCCCTCCCCCACGGGGCTCCAAGCCAGGAGTCCACTGGGCCCCTCCCCACTTCTCTGTGACCAGTCTGTCTTCAGCCCCCCGAGGGGACCGGGGCTGGGGCGGCGGGCACGGCGGAGAGAGCGTACAGTATGCAGATCACCCCATTAAAATTTCATGTGGATTCAAAAATTCAGTGTTGACTCCAGTGACGCAAATAGGTATGAAAATTCCGAGGAAGGCACACTCATTGTTACCGAAATCAAATGGTTGAACGGCCACTAATGAGGCAGACAAGAAGCCTGGCTCACCCTCTGAGGATTGGGGGAGACGAGAGGAGCAATCGTGCTACATTATTCATACCCTCATGTTTGAGCTTCAAATCTCAAGGAGGCTCGGGAAGGGGAAGGGAGAGAGGGCAGAGGCGGCAGAGGGGGGTGGCGGGAAGGGAAGCGGGCCCCGCTTCGTCAGCTGCGGTAGGCAGGCCCGGTGACTAATTGACAACGAGGCGCAGGGCCCCTTCCCCCAGGGCGCCCCTCTCCTCCAGCTCTCATGTTAGCTCCAGCCCAGGAGCACCTGCCACAGCGCCCGGATTTCCTCCATCGGCGGCTCAGTGGGCTAGTGTGAGATGCGGAAGGAGGGGTGGGGGGCGCCTGGGGTCCGGTCCTGGCTCTGTGTGAGCTCGGGCTGGTGGCTAAACCTCTCTGAGCCCCAGGCATTTCTGAGCACTTCTCAGACCCGAAAGGCTCATAGGAATCCCGGAGGATCTTCTGGGACGGCGGTCCCTGAGTCAGTAGGTGGAGGGGGTGGGGCCTGGGAAGCTGCATGTCCAACCAGCTTCCATGTGAGACAGGTGCTGCTGGCCCGGGGACCACCCTTGGGGCAGGGAGCCAGGCCACAATATCAGAGCCGCCCTGGGTAGGGACCATCCCATCTGCTGGGCATCAGCCTTTCTGGGCATCAGCCTCCGTGGGCAGTTTGTACAAGCACAAGGCCTATCCACGCCCCTTGAAGGCCAAGTGTAAGGGGTTGGGTCCAGGCACCTGTAGTTTTACCCCCGCCCCCCTTGGTTCTTATAAGCAGTCAGATAGTTGCAGTTATTCTTATTAAGACTCCTCTCTTGTTGACTCCTCTCCTATTTTGGGGTCATTTTGCAGGACCCCCCTCGCTCCCAATTTTCCTTTAGCATTCAGTGCCACCACGTACCAGATACTTCCATGGACACATTTCTCCCTTTTCACTGAGCAAAACTGTTTGCAAGGAAGAGCCTCACGAACCTATCACTTGCTCTCTAGGGCAGTGATGGCGAACCTATGACACGTGTGTCAGAGGTGACACGCGAACTCATTTTTTTGGGTTGATTTTTCTTTGTTAAATGGCATTGAAATATCTAAAATAAATGTCTTTGTTTTACTATGGTTGCAAAGATCAAAAAATGTCTATATGTGACACGGCACCAGAGTTAAGTTAGGGTTTTTCAAAATGCTGACACACTGAGCTCAAAAGGTTCGCCATCACTGCTCTAGGGGGAAGGGATGTCGCACCCCCCGAACCCCCCCTCCCCCCACTGCCCCCAGGAGACTGGCCTTTCTCCAGGTTCTTGGGAAGCACTTGGGGCCCATTCTCTAAAGAGGGGGTCAACTTGAAATCGAGGGCCACCTGGGCAGCCGCCCCTTCTGCGCTTCCCTGACCGATCACACAGCTGACACCTTCTCTGAGCGTAGGAACCGAGGAGCCACACGGCCGGGAAGGGGTTGATCTTGGAACGCGCATTCCCCCCATGGACCACGCCCCCAGCGCCACTAATAAACAGGTTCCCGAGTGCTCCCTGCGTTTTGTAATTATTACTCGGCCGTAAACACCCCTTCTCCCTCCTGCCAGCGTTATCTTAGTAAACGTTACGAGCGCTCGCGAGGTTAATGCAGGGCCGTAAATCCGCGGTGGGTCGAACAAGTGAGACTGGAGGGATCTTCATAAATCTGCGGGAACGGCTCCACTTTGTTTATTTAATAAAATATCATTTCATAGACATGCACGGGGCATGGCGGGGTTTGCACCTGAGGGGGCGTGTGAGTGTGTGTGTGTTTGTGTGTGTACTAGTATGTGTGCGCGTAGGGAGGGAGTGCGAGTGAGGCCCGCAGAGGACAGCGGATGCGGGCACACAGGCTGGTCACATGGCCTCAGGGGGCACCGGGGCCCCCACGTGGTCTGTTATCACACCAGCCATTCTGAACTCAGATCCCGCTCCACGTAAAGACAGCCCATCTCTCAGGGTCCGGGCCTCGCCACTACTTGAAAGGGGCTGCAATCCCAGGACACGTGCAATGCCATTTGTGCAACATGAACACCTCCCCCAGGCAGTCTCCTGGGATTTGTCAGGGGCGCGTTGCCCACGCTGGGCTGTTAAATCAACAGGAAGTCAGGCTCCCCCACACGGCGCGGAACAAAATGCTACGAGCAGCGGACTAGAGTAAACAGACTTGGGTTCTAACACCAGAGGCTCCACTTACCAGGAAGATGGCCCTGGCAGCACCTCTCTGGCCTCAGTTTCCTTCTCTGCACCGTGGAGGTCGGCATCGTGCGTCAGGACGTACAGACGGGAGATGCCGAGGGACTGGCCTGGAGCCCCACGTGGTTCGCTCTCTCTCCCCCCCACTCCCCTGCAAGTCCTCAGCATTGCAGTAACGCCAGCTGCCTTTGTTAATTACGTTCGGCTGAAGGTCACCTACAGGGCGCTCGCTCTTTGCTTTTTAATTGACTGGGCCCCAACCTGGAAATAAAAGACAGTGGGAGGGGATCAATGGAAACAGCGGAGACACCGCAGAACCCGGAGTGGCATTCCTGACCGGCAGGGGTGACATCCCTGAGTCCCTGTGCTGGGTCATCAAGTCACGCAGTGGAGGAGACAGACAGTGCGATGTAGTGGTGAGGGCCGCGGAGTGGAGAGACCTGGGTTCGAGTCCTGACTCGAACACATAACTATATGAGGGACCTCTGTGGCCACGTAATTTAACCCTTGGCTTCCTGTGAAATGGCCATACCTCTCTCTCTCAGGGTTCTGAGCATTCCAGGAGCTAATGTAGACAAAGTGTTTGCATAGGCCGGGCATGCTGTACAAGCTCTTTAAGTAGCGGCTAGATGAAGAGTGGAGGAAACGAGAGAGAAGCAGACGTGAGCATGAGTGTTCCCTGGACTGTCCCGGTCTTAGACCTGAACAGTCCCATATCCTGGGAACCCCCTTCACCTGGGAAAAACCAGACGGCTGGTCTCCCTCAGCGGGAACGGAGAAGCCGATGCTGGAAGCACTCGTAACTCCGGGTCTAATTTGGCCACAGCTATTGATGCTTTAATAACAGCTGGCTGATTACGGAGGCTTCATCTAAAGACTCTAATATCCCCAGGCTAATTGCTGAGCGTTTGATTAACCCACAGTCTCTCATTAGAATCACCTGAGAGCTTTCCAAACACACCAATGACAGGCCCTCACCCCAGCCCGGGTTTCGCACCACCATTGACATATTGGGCTGAATAAGCCTTTGTGGGGGGGCTGTTGTGTGCACTGTGGGATGTTGAACAGTCATCTCTGGCCTTTACCCTTCAGATACCAGGAGCCATTCCCTAGTCTAGTCTTGTGACCAGCAAAAGTGTCTTTTGGGGGGTGGGGGGGCAGAGTCTCCCCAGTTAAAAACTATTTTCCTGGAGCAATTCAAGAATCTGGGGGTGGAGGAGGAACTGAGATTTGGGATTGTGTATTAAGTCCCCTGCACCCAGCTGAGTCTAGCCTTGGGCCAGGGCCAACCTCATTGTGGATGAGGGTGGATGCTGATGTCCAAGGGGAACTTTTCTAGGAGGAGCTGGAACTGACTTGGAGTTTGACCCAGGGTGACCTTGAGGGAGAGGAGATAGGTAAAGGCCTCGTTATAAAAGAGGCGCTGAATTCCTGCCCCCAAATATGCCCCTTTCCCCACCTGCTACACAGCCCCAGTCTCACCCTTCCATCTGAGTTCCTTTACAGTGGTTCTCAACCCTCTGGCCCTTTAAATATAGTTCCTCATGTTGTGACCCAACCATAAAACTATTTTCGTTGCTACTTCATATCTGTAATGTTGCTACTGTTATGAATCGTAATGTAAATATCTGATATGCAGGATGATCTTAGGCGACCCCTGTGAAAGGGTCGTTCGACCGCCAAAGGGGTCGCGACCCACAGGTTGAGAACCGCTGCTCTAGGAAGAGTCCTGTTTGTGTTCTTCTTGGCCTGATTCCTGAGCCGTGGGATCGGGTTAGGGGAGCATCCAGAGGTCACAGGCCACGCTGACGGGTCTGTTGATGTCTAGTCTATCTCTTCAGGCTAAACATGTAAATATTGGCTCCCTCAGCCACGTCTGTCCCTGAGGCCTCCTGGTGCGGTACCAAGACGTGAGATTTGCAGCCAAACCACGATGGATTTAAATGGGGGCTGGGCCGCTTGCTCGTGAGCAAATTGCTTAACCTCCAACAGCCTTAGTTTACCCACCTGACAAGTGGGGATCACAGGCAAGGTTAGGTAACAACAGGGCTGACCTCATAGGGCCATTATGAGAATCAATACGTTGATTTGAATTAAAAAAGAATGACAATTGCTATGATGCACAGGAGGCAACAGGAAGTGTGGGCAGTATGAACCCTGCCAGTGGTGGTGACAACCATAGAAACTTCCCACAGGAGGTGCCTAAGCGGAACTTTAATGGGGATAACGAATGCAAAATGCTCAACCCCTGATGTGAATTATGTGCTCAGGGAGAAAAAGGGAGAGAGGAAGAAAGGGGGTTGGCTGAGGTTGCCGGGGGACAGAGGCCGCCCTCCCAGCACCTCAGTCCTGACCCTTCTCGTCTTCCTCCTGCCCCACCACTGCACGCACACCTGGCCTTGGCGCCTTACCTTGAATCCTACTGCAGGGGCACCCAGCAGGCACAGCCCTGACAGGGGAGGGAGAAAGGCAGAGCTGGAAAGAAGGGCCTGAAGAAGGTGGATGCCGGCATTGTTGTCATGGCGACGGCAGGATGAACTAGAGGCCCCACGGCCCGGGAGCAGCTCCTGTCGTTCATCTCAGATTCCGGAGCTTTTTGAGGGGAGATGAGAGGCTTGGATCGGGGCCCTGAGAGCACAGGTGGAGCCTCAGGGTAACAGCCCATGAGAAGAGGCTCTTCTGGCAGCATCTGTGCCCTCAATGGGCTCCTAGGAAAGACCTATCCAAACCCCTGAATTGAAAGGTGGGGAAACTGAGGACGGAGGAGAGTGGCTGGGGACAGGGACTGTGGGAGGTTGGCCGGCCGGCTGCAGGAGGTTGGCTGTGGGAGCACACTGACCACCAGGGAGCAGCTCCTGCATTCAGCGTCTGCCCCCTGGTGGTCGGTGCACATCATAGCAACTGGTTGACTGGTCGACCAGTCGTTTGATCATTCGGTGGCTTAGGCTTATATATATATAGATAATATTATCTGCTTCAGAGAATGGTTGAGTTTCTGAATGACAATGGATATAAAATGCTTCATGCAGTGCTTGGTAAAACATACATGCTCAACAAATGTTACATATACTAATGATATTGGAAGGCTATCCAGAGAAAAGGAAATTTGCATTTTTCTGGCAAAAAAACCCCACTACTGTTATTTGTATAGGTGCAGGAGGGATGGGATATGGTTTACTTCTTGAACCATCTGGTTTTGCCCCTTTGCCGGCCTTACATTTATATCTATATTTTTCTGTCTCTTAGAGAGCAGAGCTCGATGGGCTAATGGGAGCACAGGGGTCAGCAGCCAGGAGACAGAGGTTAATAATAATAATAGCTTTCATTTCCTGGGAACTTACAGAATGCCACGCTCCCTGCTGAGTATCTGACATGAATTCTTCACAGTAACTCTTGAAGTTAGGCGCTGTTCTCATTCCATTTCCTAAGAGAGGAAACTGAGGCTCAGAGAGGTTAATATTTCATCCAAGGTCACACAGCTGGCTAAGTGGCAGCGATGGGACATCAGTCACTGGTGGAGGAGTTTATTGTTGAGGATGGGAGAGAGGGGGTGAGGACCAGCGCCGCTGACCATGGTGCTGAAACCTCATCGCAGGGCAGGGTTGAGAGGCTTGTTAGAATGCTATGTTTATCAGAGCCTCCTGTCCTGCCTCCCCCAGGACTCAGGCAGATGAGAGAAGAAGTTGGGAAAAGGGCACAGAAGGGAGGACATGGAAGCGGGGGGGGGGGGGAGGGGAGGGGAGAGAGAGAGAGAGCGAGAGAGAGAATGAGAATTGGAGCCTTATGGTAGGACAAAGCTCCTGAAAGGTTGCTAAGGAGAAATTGACTTGATTTGATAGATTTTGGATAACAAAGTTACTTGGGGAAGTACTTTGGGGGACATGCAGTCCTTTCCCTCCTTGCCACACTAGTGGTCAGTAGCCTGTTCTCTTTCCCGCACAAATAGGGTCTCATGGTCCCTACCTCACCGATTTGTTTTGGGGAGCCCAGGAGAGAATAGCGAAAAGCCTCAGCATGATGCCTGAGAGCATTCCCTTTGGCCCTTCTCCTGCCCATATCGCTCCGGCCCAGCCTGGGTGGGCTGCCCAGCAAGTTCCCGACGCAGAACAGTTTCCTGGGTGGAAGTTCTGCAGCCCAGCCGCCCAAGTTCATTTGTCATGGAAGCTTTTCCTGCCATAAAACTCCAAGCTGCCGGGAAGAGCGAGGGACCGCATTTCCCCGCATCAAAAAGTGCCTGGAGTGAGGATCTTGTTCCAGGGGTGGCATGCAAATGCCTCTTTCAAGAGAGGAAATTGCTTTGAAGTTACTATTTCCCTGGCTTTGATAATAATCTGCTTAATGTCTTGTGTCAAACTAATTACAGCATAATTACCTTTTTTAATAACAGGTACTTTTAATTGGTGCGGGGTTAAACAATTCTGTTGTAAAAATCGCTTGTTTTACATTCATGGCTATAGTTTACCAAGATCTGGGACAACCCGGTGATATTAAACACTCCATAGAGCTGGGATGGGGCATGACGGAGGATGCCATCATGCCTCCTCTCCATGACATTGGACTCCCTTTTCCGGCAACACTTCGCCTGCTCTCTATACAGAACTTCTGATGTCAGACTCTTGGAAGAGGAGAAGAAGGATGCTTAGGGCTACATGGGTTCACACACATCATCTCACTTCATTCTCATGTGTACATGCTTAAAAGCATGTGAAAGAAGTATTGCTGTCTCCATTCTACAGATGGGTAAACAGAGGCGCAGAGAGGTTAAGCAACCTATGCCAAGTCACAATGTCAAATGATTGAACCTGACTTTGAATTTGTGCCCCTTGCTTCCAAATCCCGAGTTTCAGAAAAGTGGTATAATTGAGTGGTTAAGAGCTTGGGGATGGGTCTGGAATAAAAAAGATCTAGGCTTGATTCCAGCTCCATAACATAATTGCTGTGTGACCTGGGGTTATTCCTTACCCTCTCTGGGCCTCAGTTTCCTCCTCTGTCAAAGTGAGAGGTGATAATAGTATCTACCTCATGGGGCTCATAAGAGTATAAAATAACATAACCGAGGCTAAGTGCCTGACATAGTAGGTGCTCATCCTGACATAGTAGGTGCTCATCCTGACATAGTAGGTGCTCATCCAATGGTACTTCCTCCTACCCCCTCTGAGCATTGCTCCAACCCTGCTTTTCTTCTCCCGGATTCTTTCCTTCGAGAACGGAGTACCCCAAGGATGCATTTCCTCACGTCTTGGCTGAAAAAGTGCACACACTCATCTCATTACTGCAGCTTTTTGCATTTCATTAAAAAGCCTGACAGGCCATTTCATAATAATTTATTAGCACAGAGTCAATTTTTATTAATTACGATCATTAATTTATCAGTGTTCCCGTCATCTGAAGTTTGGTCAGAAATGAAAGGCGAGAAGTGCAGAGAGAAAAATGGGGAAAGTGGAAGTTTGGGGGACCAGGATCCAGTGGGGGGTGGGGGATCAGGGGGGCTGGTAGGCTCCATGGAATGGGAGGCCCCACCTCGAATGCAGATCCTGGCGCTGAAGATCCGGGGCCTGGCCATTGAATGATGCTTCCTGCGTTGATGCAGGGACAAAGGAAGTGCAAGGATAGCATGTGGCCAGGCTACACACACCTCAGGGACAAAGTCCTCCAAGTACAGGCTGTTTGTCACCCTCCAACTTTAGCCCCTGCCCCGCTCTGCCTTGCTCACTCCACTTAGGTATTAATTTTTCTAGTTGATGTCTGCGTCTCCCTCCGGGTTGTAAGCTCCTGGAGACAAGTGACCTTATCTTGGCCATCGCTTGATCTCCAGAACCTAGCAGAGGACTCAGCAAATACTAGTTGGCAAATATCTTGCTTTACTCCATTAGCCCTGTGCTAGCTTTGTTCGTAGTGTCCATGGGACGATAGCTTTAAGTTCCATGTAATGAATTCCATCCTTTACCATTGTCATCATCTCTAATATTTAGGTGTTTTCAAGAATTCCTACCCATGTCCATTGAAGGTCACAAAAATATTCTCTCCTATATTTTCTTCTATTTGCTGTGTAGCTTTTGCTATTCGTGTTTAGTCCATCTGGGCTTTATTTTTGTACATGGTGTGAGGTAGGAATCTGCCTTGACTTTCCCCCAGAGAGTAATTCAATTTTTTCAATAACATTTATTCACTAACTCATCACTTTATGTCATCTGTCTATCTATCTATCTATCTATCTATCTATCTATCTATCTATCTATCATCTATTTATCTGTATCTATTCGATTTATCTCTGTACTTCTTATTTTGCTCCATTGTATTTAAAAATACACTGTTAATATGAGTTTAATCAACAACAGCAAAAGCTGAACATCTCCACAGGGTTGCAGGCAGTCAAGCCTGCAAAAGGACTTAAGACATTACTTCATCTGATCACGTCGTAGCCACATGGGGCAATTAGGCTCCGAGGATGGAAGCTCCACGTTCAAGGACATAGTCAGAAATGAGAATCTTGTCTCCTGACCCCCGCCCTCACCAAGCCCTCCTGAATATCTGTTCCGTTTCATGACACCTGAGGGTGTTTGGAAGGGAGTGCCTTTTAGGGGCAAACATATCCCAAGCCTTCCTGTTAGATGAAACACCAAGTACATTTGAAAAAAAAAAGTGACATTTATTACACCGAGTTGTAAACAGAGGAAAAATTACAATAGAACCCAGTGTAGATCCTACATAAATGGCACCCATTCGGTGTAATGACTCTGAGAATGTCAGTGCTAACAAGCACATAATTGGCACCGGGGAGATAATTTTTGCCACCTTATGCAAAGGGAGAACCGTTCTGCATAATGATTTTACGTAGGAATATTCTTTATTCAACAGGCCCATTTGCATAACCTTCCCAACTTTCTCGAGCGCCACAGAATGCTCGGGAGACATTGCCAAGTCTATGCCAAGTTTATTCCATAAGACCTTCTTTCCCCCCCTCCTCCTCTTCCTCCTCTTCTTCTTTGTAGTCAACCCGGCCAGCTTTATTGAAATATAATTGGCACATGTTATTGCAAAACTTTAAGATGTCTTCTTCCTTTTTTAAAAAAATCCTCACATGAGGACATGCTTACAGAGAGGAAGGGAGGGGGAGAGAGAGAGAGAGAGAGAGAGAGAGAGAGAGAGAGAGAGAGAGATAAACATTGATGTGAGAGAGAAACATCAACCAGTTGCCTTCTGTACATGCCTCTCCTAGGGATCAAACCCACAACCCAGGGATGTGCACTCTGATCAGGAATGGAACCGGCAACCTTTTGGTGCACAGGACGATGCTCAACCAACGGAGCCACTCCAGCCAGGCAAGAGGTCCGCTTCTTGAAATAAGTTTCCATCCCTCTCCGGCATGTAGGGTGGGCCTGGCACTGTGCTCCCTGCCTCACGTGCATTCTTTATTTAAGGGACAAGCATTTGAGGTCGTTTTTTGAGGGCTGGGTTCTTTTCTGTCCCGTCCATCACCGTAGTCCTGACACCTAGAACAAGGCGGGTCCAGACGCAGGGGTTGCCCAGCAGTGCTGAGTGAATCTGTGAGTGAATGCCATGACTATTCCTTGAGGTAGTGGTGTTTGTCACTATAAATTGGAATGGCTTGTCTCAGCTCCAAATTCCAGTAAATGGCCAACTGGGATTTGAACGCAGGCCAGCCTGACTTCGGCTGTATTTATTTTACAAGCATATTTCATTTCCCTTCGGACAGCAGAGTGTCTAGTCTCGTGCTGTCCAATATGCTGGCCATGAGCTACGGGTGGCTCTTCAAATTAATTACAATTAAGTACTACCTAGCTATACCTTAAACATACTGTGTAGCTAGTCCACACTAGTATTTGAGCTCTGGCTTCACACAGATCTGGATTGAGCAGAATGTCTAGTCTCATGCTGTCCAATATGCTGGCCACGAGCTACAGGTGGTTCTTTAAATTAATTAAAATTAAGTACTATGTAGCTATCAACATACTATCTAGCTAGTCCATACTAGTATTTGAGCTCTGGCTTCACACAGATCTGGATTCTAATCCTAGTTCAGGACTTGACTTGTGGTTTGAGTCTTAACCTCTCAAAGCCCGAGTTTTCCTCTTCTGTAAAATGCAAATAAAGACAGGATGTTGTGAAGAGTAAGAATGGGCAAACAGAGGGAGCATGTAGTACAGTCCCCGTCTGTTTAAAGGGAACGATCCCCATCCTGCAATGGAGAAGCTGGAATCCAGAGACGCGATGGGACTTGTCAAGGTCCTTGTGCCACCGAGCAGGTGCCCTGGGGTGGGAGCCAGCCTCTGTCTGGTGCCAAAGTGTAGGAGCTTCCTGCTCCCGGGGACCGACTCTCGAAGCCTCGCCTCTCACAGGGCGGGGAAGATTGCAGTGCCCACGGTTGGAGGTAGTTCAGAGGCTACAAGGAGTGGCTAAAGGGAGGAGAGCTGTGTCCATGGCAACATGGCCTTCTTCCCTACCCGAAGCAGACACCGTTCTGCACAAAGGTTTAAAGAAAACATTCCACTTCAAAAGAGAAAGGCTTAACCACACAGAAGACAACTCTTATTTTATGTAAGAGAGAGTTAGGCCTGGTGAAGGGAAATGAGTGTCCTAGGGTCACCTTACCTGCTTACTGGATCTGTTAAATCTCAGATCTGTTAACTCCCAGTGCAAAGCCCCATTCTTCCGCACTTTAGTAACGGTTAACCGAGAAACAGATTTGGGAAACTTTGCTTTTTGATCAGGGCTGTTTCCGTGACAAGTGCCAGGAATCCAAATGGAATGGTCTTCACTGAGAAAGGGAATGTATTGGTTTCTGTTGAAAAAGGGAAAAAAGCGTCAGGTCTGGCTGGTTCCAGGTGCTTGAGCGATATCAAGAGTCTCTGTCTCTCATTTCTTGGCTCTGGTTTTCTCCGAGTTGGCTCCGTTCTTGGGGAAGGACTGTCTCTCTGTGACGGTAAGATGGCCATCGGCAGCTACAACTCCTTTAGAATTATTTGCCCCCACTCCCTCACCCCTCCCACCAGGGAGCCTGCTTCCTGAGTTTCAGCTAAAGTCATAAAACTGGCTCTCATTGGATGGCATGGGTCATGTGCCCATTCCTACACCAATCACTGTGACCTGGAAGAATAGGACTCATTCCTGGATCCGTGAGACTAGAATCCCATGAACTGAGAACAGAGGAAGGTGGGTCCCTAAGAGATATAAGAACTCGGTTCCCAGAAGACGGGGGAACGGATGCTGGATGAGTGAGAACAACAGGTGTTTACTGTACATTGTCTAGGTCACTGTTTACAATCGCTCTGCCCACTTGCCTGACAGTGTCTGAACGACTACCCTTACGGTCTTCATCCACAACAAGAATTTAAAGAGGAATAACAGGAAAACATTCAGCCCTTTACACTCATGAGTATTCAGAAGGATTCAGGGTAGCCGGACAGTCTTAGGCTCAGAAACATGTGGATGGAGAGAGCGATGCCATCAAAAGGGCCACCAACACCACTAACAGCGAAGGAAGGCACCTCAACTCTGCGCAAGGCTGACTGGACTTGTCGATGAAGCTTCAGGTGTCTTATCAGCTGGCTCAGCAGGAACCAGGAGCTGCCCTGGGGAGATGCGGACGACGGGGAAGGCTTCCTCGAGGGGGTAATGACTGGGCGTTGAAGGAGAAGGAGACTGGCATGGACCGAGGGGGCACAGCTGGGGAGAGGAATGTTAACTGTGAGAGACAGTGGGCGATCTGGCAAGGTGCAGGGCAGAAAGATGAGAGATGCTGGGCGTGCCTTTGCCTCCACTCCCTTCCTCCACCTTCTCTTCATTCTTCTACCCAGGACCATAGGTAATCCATTGGACACCTCAGTGTGCATTAGCAAAGGCTCTTCCTCCGGGTAGTACCTACTCCTGCCCAAGGTATACAGCTTCATTGGTTGAGCATCCTCGAATAGGCAACGGTCCCCAACAGTCCTCTTCTGTCTGCCTTCTCTTCCCTTCCTTCCTTCCCTCCTCCCTCTCCCCTGGCAGTTCTTATGATAGATGTCATGGAAATCTGGCCTCTTTCAATTTTGGCTGTCCAGCTGCCTCTCCCTATGCATGATCCTGTCCCATCACCATGGTCACCGCCTTTGCAGGGAACACTCGACCTCCTTTTCCTTTCTCTGAGCCGCCCCCACCCCCCCATCTCTGAGGCTGTCAGAGGGCCCAACACTGGCCAAATCCACCTTCAATTCCTCCCTGGCTGAAGGGCTTTAACTCACAGGCCAAGACCCACCCCCACTCCCCCCTGTGACAGGCTTGATTTGGCTCCCTGCACATCTGGGCCTCCCATCTGGCCCCCCGCACATTGACTGTGCGAGTTGCTTTATGGACATAATAAATATTACTTCCTTAATATGATTTTGCTTAGGTTCCCAGTGACTCACTCAAGCACATCTTCCATTTAGCACATGACTTTCTCTTCAGAGAAAATATTGTTATTGGAAGAGGCACAGCCGTGAGGAGCTGGGGGTGGTCACGGCGGTAGTGTGTCCACCTAACCTCCAAGTTTGCTGCTGCGCACAGGCCGGGCCCTGGCAGGACCTCCGCCTCCCAGGGAGCCGGGGTCAGCTGCGGCCTGGAAGATTTCAAGAAGTGCCGCAGCCATGCCCAGGGGGGTAGTCACAAAGGGGCTTTAAATGTCGCAAGGCGCCCACTGCCATCTTGTGTGTCACCGCTACTGCTTGGTGTGTGGAATGGGACCAAGTCCATTATATCGTTTCTCTCCATGGGACCAAGCTTACCACCGACAGTCAGTGTGTCAGAGGCAAGCAGATAGCCCTTACATTCAACAGAATTAAAAAAAATTGACAACTTGAGAATGTAGGTGTACCTTATTCAATGCTGAAAGTTGAATGAATGGACTGTGAAACGGGACAATGGCACGTCATCTGTCAGTGACACCTACTGGTTGAGTAGGATATAGCAACCCAGCTCTACCTATTTGACGACCTTTGTGGGGGGCAGAAATGAACACTTACAAGTTTATACATCCTCTCAGGTGTTTTTAAAAGTCAGGTTTATTCTGATATGATTTATATCGGAAGTAAACTTTTGCCTTTTAAAAATGTACAGTCTGATGAGCTTTGACCCGTGGACACAGGAGTATAACTGCCAAGACTATCAACATATAGAGCACGTTCATCTTCTCACAGTCCCTCCTCCCACGCTGCAGTCCATGTCCTGCTCCCAGCTCCAGCTCCTGGCAAGGACCAATTAGATTCCTGTCCCTGCAGTTTTGCTTCCCCCCCCCCCCCCAGAATGCCGTGTAATAGCGCCACACAGAATGTGGCCTTTTGTGTTTGCCTTCTTTCATTGTGCATAACGCCTTTGTGATTCTCCCACGTTGACGAATGCATCGCTAGCTCATGCCTTCCCATTGCTGAGCAGCATTGCATTGCGTGGGTACATCATCGTTTGCTTATCTGTTCTTCTGTTGATATCGCCACTGCCTTTTGGGGTGACACATGCGCCCCACGTTCAGAAGGAACTGGAGCTCTGAGAAGCGAAGTAAAGCACACAGTGTCAGGCAGCTCAAAAGGGGCTGTCACAGGCGTGATCCCAAATTCCGGGAGTGGCTGTAGTATTTACCTTCCCGGTCCCTCTCCTTCAGCTGCATGAAGACTTCCTTCGACCAAGAATACACCTCTCCCACAAAACTCCATTTCCTCCTCTCCTCTCTCACTAATCCTATATAATAAAAGCCTAGGTAGCATCATGTCCTTGTGAGACATCATCACGTCATCACAAGATGGCCGCCACAAGATGGCTGGCAGGGGAGGGAAGTTGTGGGTGATCAGGCCAGCAGGGGAGGGCAGTTGGGAGCAATTGGGCCAGCAGGGGAGGGCACTTGGGGTTGACCAGGCCTGCAGGAGAAGACAGTTGGGGGCAATCAGGCCGGCAGGGGAGCAGTTAGGAGGTGATCAGGCTGGCAGGCAGAAGTGGTTAGGGGCAATCAAGCAGGCAGGCAGGCGAGCAGTTAGGAGCCAGCAGTCCCAGATTGTGAGAGGGATCCCAGATTGGAGAGGGTGCAGGCCGGGCTGAGGAACACCCGCCCCCCCCGCACGAATTTCGTGCACCAGGCCTCTAGTTACTTGATAAATAAACAGGCGGAGACCACTAGGCTGGGAAGGGATCTGTCTTCTGGCATCCCAGGGCTCAGCCATCACTCTACATGTTCTCAGAGGTGTATGGATACATCACAGAAGGGACTGGGTGCAGGGTTCTCACCTTGGAGGTCAAGTTATATAGACTCTAATGTCCCTTCTTCCTGGAATTTCTCATTAGATGACGGGTATTTTGGAGGAGAAAAGCCTGGGCACAAATCCTGTGCCCTGATCTTCAGTTTTCTCATTGGCACCATGGACATACCCAACCTCCCCCTGAGCCCGGAAGAGGGTCATTCGGGGTGAGCTGTGTGGGGATCAGCACAGCATCAGGGGCCCTCCTGGTTCCCATCCCACGTCTTCTCCACTGAACTGGCCACGGACAGAAACGTGTTTTCCACTCCGGCGTCTCTGAGTGAGTGGCTCTCTCCTCCCTGGAGTAGGAGACATGCCCCGAGTTGCCCGGCAACTTGGAGGGTGTTGGGAATCCACTCAGAGACCCTGCGTGTCTCCCACACATGCCTCCGCCTGGCAGATGAACTGCAGATCCACGTTCTGTGCAGTAATTCTCCCAAGGCATTTACCTTGGCCTGGGGCCATGTTTCACGGCCAGAGACCGGCCCCATTCCTGTCTCATCACAACCACCTGGGCTTGTCAGCGGGGTGCGTGCCCTGCCTAATCCTCTTCCCAGTCTCCGAGCACTCCCCCCCAAACCCCTGCTGGGCTGCCTCTCAGATCCCATCCATCTTGTAACTGTTGGTCCAGGACCAAGGGAGCAGGGGCTGCCTTACAGCTCCTCTGCCTCCCACCTTCCTCCCAAGCCTTGTGCACGGCGAGAGCTTCCCCTTGATTCTGGCCACGGGCCCCACCTCAACCGTGGTGCCGTGAGGACATACAATGGGGGGAGGCCGAAGCTCAAAGAGATGACATGGATTGCCCCGGGCAGCATGGCAACCAGAGGACGACAGTTCCCAACACTTCGCTGAAACATTGTCCTCTGTGCAGGCAACGTCACCGCATTCTACCGCGAAGTCTGGCAGAAACCTCACGAGAGAGACGCTGCAGTCATCGTCAGTTTTCAGGCGAAGACACTGAAGCTCAGAGAGGTCAAGTCCCTTGCCCAAGGTCACACAGCCGGTACGGGTTGGAGCTGGGTGTCACACCCTGGCATCCTGGCCCTAGAGTGCGTGCTCTCTGCATTCACACCGCGTCGCATGTGGAGGGCCGGTCTCTACAAGACACGGTGCTAGGCACTGCCACCAGGACGGCGCCTGGCAGCTCGCCTGAAGGTGTACCTGCTGGAAAGGCCTGGTGAAGCAAGCCCTGGCGGGATAATGCCTGGAGCAAATGCAACATCGCTGGCTTTGAAATTAGGCCTCCACCCTGTGCGTCTTTGGCTCCTGCACTTCCGTTTTCCCACCGTGTGTGTGTGTGTGTGTGTGTGTGTGTGTGTGTGTGTGTGTGTGTTTCTTATTGCCTAGTCCCTTCTGCTTCTCTCTTGTTCCCTCCTCCCAGCCTTTGCACTGGCAGTTCCCGCCTTCTGGAATGCCCTTCCCCACACCTTCAAGTGGCTCTCTCCCTCGCTTCCTTCAGGCCCTGCTCCAGCGCCGCCGCATCGCTATCCTCGACCTCTGGACTCAAGAGGCACGCACTCCGACCTTCAGCTTTCTGGCTTGTTTGTTTACTTGCTCCCCTTGGTCCCCCATGACGACAAGGACCACAGCCCCTTGGTTCACAGCAGTGCCCCCAAGGCCTGGAAGAGTTGAGCCTTGATTAACTGTAGGGTGGATTAATGAATGAATGAGGTTTCTCCCTCTCTCGGCTTCAGGCTTCCCATTTGCAAAATCAGGAAGGGAGACTGGGGGTCTTGGAAGGGGTCCCCACGCTTTCTCCTCGTCACCCCCCCACCCCCCAAGGAGGGTGTGCGGTGGGCAGTGATGGGCCTTGGGTGGCCCAGAGTCTCCTGACGAATGAGGCTGATCTGCGTCGGGGCCGGCGGTTATTGATCTGAGCAGGTTGTCAGAGAAGGGGAAGTTGTAATTGCCGCTGTAGTTTCATTGTAACCACCAGCCCCGAAGGGAAATTAAACTTTGCAGCTAATGGGGCTATATGATCCTTCAACCTTTGATGTATTGAATCCAGCGAGGTCCCTGGAATACTGAGTGGCTGCTCAGAGCATCGTTTTGAAGCAGAAGCTGCCTCCAAGCTGAGATTCTTTTTCGGCGCCTGGGGAGGGGGTGGAGCTGAAAGGTTCCCGCATTCTTACATTTCATCAGTTTCCCTAAGAGGCTTAGAACATCTGTAAGAACCAAATCAGGA
>NW_005361573.1:2090601-2115526 GCF_000412655.1 Myotis brandtii
CCCCCCCCCCCCCCCCCCCGCCCCAGCTCCCACCTGCTGATGCAGGAATCTGATTCTGTGCACAGAAAAGTGTGAGAAGCACTAGATGACAGGATAAATTCTAAGTTAATTTTCGTGGCATGGAAGCAATTTTGATCTGAAGAACTAATGTTTATTAGGGACCCAGGGTCCTGACATACACAGACTTTGGCTTAAATCCTGACCTGGTCGCTTACCAGCTGTGTGGCTTTGTGTGATTTCTTTCCTTGCTTTGAATCTCACAGGGTTGTGAAAATCAAATTAATTTGTAAAGTGCTTGAAGAATGCATGGTGCATAGTAAACACTCAACAAACAGCAATTCGCTTCAGCTCCTACCAAAAGCCTTCACTTATACTAAAGTGTAAATGACTTATACAGTCAACCGATAGTCAACATGTTAATGATTCTTACACAGGCCTATTTTTTTTTTTTAGAGGAGGAAATGAGACCCAGAGAGATAAAGTAAATGATTGGAAAGGAGTAGAGAGGGGATGGAAGCACAAGATGATCTGACTCCAGAGTCTGGGTGTTTCATTCAACGAATACCTGCTCAACTTAATTTATGAACCAACTGCCTGGTGGGTAGATCTTCAAGTGGCAAAACAGAGGCCCAGAGAGGGGAAGTGGCATCTAAGATTCCCAGCTCGTGGATGGTAGGGCTGGGAACGATACTGATTTGGTGTTCTTCACTCAACTGGGATTTATTGAGCTTACACGTTGCATCAAGCACCATTCGAGGCTGTGGGGATGCTGCAGTGGCGAAGGCAGGCTCAGGCTGCAAGAGCTGAGAGTGGAGCCAGCACTGGCTCCCACATCCTGAGAGGGTGCTGGTCTCATGTCCAGATGTCCTGCTGACTCGGAGAATTCCACCCTTCCCACCTTATCTGCTGCCTGCCCTGCCCCCACCAGCCCTCGTTTCGTTTCTCCCTTTACCCCTCCGCACGCCTCCTCGGCCCAGGCCCAGCACACCACATCTCCTGGGCTTGCATCCAAGCGCAATAGGAGATAGGACATATTTCATCCCGGCACCATTTCTCATCCCGTCATGGGTTTACAGGAAATTACCGTTTCTCCTCAGCCAGCTCTCTCTCTCCCCTTGTGAGAGGGACTATGGGCGGGCCCTCCATGGAGACTTCAGTGATCGAACTGGGAAACTGATCTCTCCAGGGCCGGCGGCTGCCGATGCGATGCGTAAGGTCCCGGGAGCAGGGATGCAGGCCGAGACCAGGCCAGGCAGAAATTCACACAGCTATGGGCCGGGAGGCAGGACCGCGAGGCGAGGAGGCAGGGCCACTTGCATTCTTGCCCTGGCACACTCTTTTTAATAATTTTGGGCAAGTCATCTCAAGGTCCTTAACGTCAGCACGTCTGCAAAGTCTTTTTGACATAGAAGGGGCCACAATCACAGGTTCTGGGGGTGAAAATGTGGGCGTCTTGAGGGAGGTGGGAACTCCCTAAATGGCAATTGATTCCCACATCAACCCTTGCTCATGGTATTGCTTCTCATCTTGTGAAAACAGACTCAGAGAGGGAAGTGGCTGCCACAGGTCAACCATCATAGTTGACCCCACTGGGATCTGCCCCTGGGACGGTCCTCGCCTTCGGTACACCGAGAGGCATCTCTGGAGAGTGTCTGATGGGGTCTTGGGGTAAAGAACTGGAGAGCACCACGGATAAAGGGTAGATGAAGACTCCAGGAGAGTTAAGTGCTTTTTTGTCTGTTTGTTTGTTTGTGGATATCTCCGCACTTAGCACAATGCCTGGCACGTAGTAGATGCTCAGCAAACACTTGATGAATGAATCAACATAAAAAAAAGAAAGCATGAGGCATTTTACCAAAAGGAAAGCAGTGATAAAGTGGAGAATATAATCAGGGCATCAGATGGCAGAGGGTCTTAAATGCCTGGATAAGGAGGTTGAAAGTCACTAAGAAGACGGCTGTGAGCCACTGGTGGTGTCTGATATGAGTGTCACTCTAAGGAGATGAGTATGGCATTGTCTTACAAGGGGGACCGGAGGGGAGAGAGGTTGGAGTCTGGAGAAAGGTTAGGGTGCCATTAGAGCAATCCAGGAGTCTGTCAAGCCTACGAAAGCTTGAAATAGCCAAGAAAATAAAAACAAGGAGGGTTAGTAAGAGATGTGTGATTGCATCGGGGGAAAAAGGTGATAAAACTTGATCGTGGATGAGAATAATCATAGCCATAAAAGATGGAATACTTGCTATATATTATAAACCGGACTCGGGACTTTTTAATACACAATCTCATCAACACTCACAGAATCCGATTCAAGGCCTGTTTTGTGGCTGATGCCACAGGAGCTCTGAGAGGTGACGTGAGTCACCAATGTGGGTGCAGTCGGCAGTGGCAGAGCCGGTATTTGAACTCTTGTCTTTCCAGAGCCAAACTGGCCTTGTCTCTGTGGCACTATGTCTCTGGCGGATGTGCTGAGGGTGACAGAATGAAGATACACTATAGGCAAAGTCATTCCATGTTGAGCATATAGAAAGTGTGTGATGAGCCTGAAATGATGACAGCTGGAGTAGGGCTTCTGGCTTGGGGTAGGGTGCAGTGGGACGGTGAACATGGTCTTACTGGGTTTGAGGAGTGGTGATGACAACCCTGAATTGGGAATTTGGATCTGGAACTCAGGAGAGGAGTTGTAGATGGAGATGAGAATCTGGGAGTTGTGGCTAGATTGGGCAAATGAAATGACATCATGTTTATGTGTGCTTGGGCTGTAGGAAATGCCACTACCACGTATTGACAATGGCATAGTCATGGCTTAAGATGTCCTCAATTCCTGGTGCACGTTAAATTGACGTCTCCTTCTGCACCTTGCTTTCTGCCATGGGAAGATTGGTAGAGTCAGCACTGTTTTCTTCACATCCACCTTTCATGAGCCTGGGCTTGGACTGAGCCTGGCTTGAGCCTTGGAAAGATTGGATTCCAAGGGAGACAGCTTGGTGAAGGTCCACATTTTGAGAGTCTCAAAAGGTGATTTCAGACTCTCTGGGGACAGGGATGCCGTAGAGCAGCGGTTCTCAACCTGTGGGTCGCGACCCCGTTGGGGGTCAAACGACTCTTTCACAGGGGTCGCCTAAGACCATCGGAAAACACATCTATAATTACATATTGTTTTTGTAATTAATCACTATGCTTCAATTATGTTCAATTTGTAACAATGAAAATACATTCTGCATATCAGATCTTTACGTGAGGATTCATAGCAGTAGCAAAATTACAGTTATGAAGTAGCCAGGAAAATAATTTTATGGTTGGGGGGTCACCACAACATGAGGAACTGTATTAAAGGGTCGTGGCATTAGGAAGGTTGAGAACCACTGCCGTAGAGAAAGCCCAAGTCAAGCACTTTGTGGGAAATTCTTGCCTTGGATGGAGCCTCATGGGAGAGCTGGGGCTGTGAGGTTGTTGGTGTGGTTCTGTGGGCGGTTGAAGGTTCTGTATGTTATTCCACCAAAGGAGAATTTATGACCTTCTGGTGAGAAAAGTCCACGTTAAGATCTTATTTTCCGTTAAGGTTTAAATTAATTGAACAACCGTTCACTGCACATTCACTACAAGCCAGCGAAGCAACAAAGATCAGCCCTAGCGAGCCCGCCCTCGGGAGCTGTCCGTGGTGCTGAAACTTTTGCCCTCGCGCTCTCACATGGTGAAGGGGAGCCTATCCGTGGTTCTTGTCCATGGCCAGCTCTACCTTTAAGAAACTCTCTCGATTTCCTCTCTATGATAAATCTGCAGGATATGGCACCTGGTCTATGTCTTCAAAATAACCTTCAACCACCTAACAGCCCCGAGCCTGATCTAGTCTCAACCACCAGCAATTCTTCTCATTAGCTCCGGTTGGAAAATGAATGGACAATTGGAATCCTTGACTTAGTTCCCAACGTTTTATTCCAAATCCGACAGGAGGCCCAGCTCTGCTCTACCAGCTCATGTCTGGCCGACTTCAAACCATCTTTAAGGAGGGCTAGAGGGCTGTCTTCGGCACAAAAGCGGCAAGGGGTGGCAGAAAGACCTGGCTTGAATAATGCCTTAAGCATTGACCAGATATGTGTCTTGCACAAATTGTCTAATGTCTCTGAGACGTCACCTCCTCATCTCTACAATAGGTAAGTCATATAGAGGGAGACCAAATTCTACCAGGGCTCTAGAGATAGGGACAACTAATGTTAAGAAAAGGAATCTTTCCAGCCCAAACTTTTCCGTCCATTGCTCATCCTCAAAAAAAATGAGCAGCAATGTGTTCTCTTTATTTGCTTGTAGTTTGGGGTAAATCACGTAGCTTCTCTGTGTCCTCTTCTGAGAATGGGAGGTGATGGTGGTAGTTTGGAGGGGGAAGTTCTTTCCTTCATAGCCTGTGGCATTGTGTGGAGGATGAAATTTGTTGAAATGAATGAAGATTGTAGAGTGTGCGTGGGCAAGGGCAGAGCGTAGATGGCAAAAGGCCAGGCTAACAATGCAAGCAACGGCCAGAGGTCAACATTTAAGTGCTTGACCTTTATGCGGAGGGAAGCATGGAGGGTTTTATCAGGATGATGACTTGGTCAGATTCATTGTAGGAAGTGGCCCTGGTGGCAGTGTGGATACGGCATTGGAAGGGAGTGAGGCTGGACTCAGGGATGAGTAGGGGGAACGTGGTAAGAATCCAGGCACCAGAGGCCAGTGGCTGGGACTGAGGTACTAATAGTGGGATGAAGGGAAGTGAATAAGACGGAGAGACATTTACAAGGTCCTGTCTGCTGACTGGGTGTAGATGGCAAGGGAAAAGGAATCAGGTTCGAAGCTGGATGTGCGGAGGGAGGGCCTTTTATTGAGCAAAACCCACAGGAATGGAGAGGGGTGGGGCTGGGGTGGGTTTGATGTTTCCCAGTTGGGGCATTTCGACTTTGTGGGGCCACGGGGGATCCAAATAAAGATACAAAAGCCCAGAGCTTGGAAAACCCTCTGGATGGATGATAAGGATCGTGTTAAGATGCAAATGGCTCTGATGCTCTCTCCCTCCACTCTATTCCCCAAAGGCTCTTTCCCTTCCCTGAACTCTTTGAGCTTGTTGGTGCCACACAATTAGGCACTTAATTGCTTTCTAATTGATATGCGCCTTAGCCTGTCTCATCAGATAAATTTGCAAGCTCCTTGAGGGCAGAGGGATCTTCATCATATCCCTCAAGCCTCTCCCTGGGTGCCCTGTGAAATTGATGAGGTTTTTGAATTGGGGAGAGGAGAATGGATAGCCTGTCAGTCATGGATGGTTCTCCTGGGCCTCAGTTTTCTCATCTGTAGAATGGAAGTCACCAGGCCTCCTTCAATCCTTCTGTGATTTCTTAAGCTTTCTAGTTTTTGTTCATCCCTCATAATGGTGGAGAGGGAGCTGGAGAGGAGAGAGGAAGTAGTTGATTAGATTCCTAAAATGCATTCCCTGGCCTTTTGTCCAAGGTCAGGATGTTTAGGCAGGAAATAGAAATGAAAGAAGAAGGAGGAAAAAAAAACAAAAACAGAGGAGAGAAGCGAATTGTTTCTCTCCAGTAGTAACAGGCGCTCAGCAAAACAAACAAGCCTGACGGAATGCTTTGGCGCTTATACAGACAAACAAATCACTTTCCCCAAGTGCTTCTTGGGGGAATTAGGCTCCTGGAAATGAAACACAAACAGATTATTAAAAAAGAGCTCCCCGTTGGGAGAGAAACAGTATTTACAAGAGAAGATGTGCCTAGCCGGACCTCTAATTGCTGTTCATTATCTCATATTGATTTAATTAGCTGCTGCACTCAGGTTTGAATTGCCTGCTGCCCGCAGCAGGGGACTGGCGAAGAGAGAGGGTTCAGATTGACCAAGCAGGCTCCTGCCATCTCTCCCCCTCCTCCCCCTCTCCACCCCCAGAAACATGGGGGTCAGCTCACGGGGTGTCATTGCAGTGGCAAAGTGGTGGCTGGTGGCTGGAGGCGGCCAGCCACATCCAAGGCCTTGTGGGCTGTTCAGTCCCGTGTGTGCCCCGACTGGGGTGGCTGCGAGGAGCTAATTAGCCGCAGTAATTAGAGAGAGTGTCTTCATAATGTGGAATTAGAGTGGGCTGGTGAGAGCACAGGGAGATGGATGGCCTGGGCTGGCGGTGGTAATGGGGGAGAGGCAGGCAGGGGGGAGAGGAGGTGGCCTCCCAGAGTGTCCTCTGGCCTCTGTCGGGTGACTCTTCTCCCCCCTGCTCCAGGGTCGCCAGTCCCAGGCTATTCAGCCATTTGTGGCCTCTTCCCTCCTCGGTGACCCAGACCCTCCAACCGAGCAGACATTTCCAGATGAAGGAGGAAGGTTATTAGCGTTTCTCTCTAGTGGGCGTCTGGGACCAATTGTTTTGAAGATTTGGGGTTTATAATTGCAAGTGATTAATGGGGGAGTTGGCAACCAGGCTTAAAAGGTTGCTAATTGCTCTTTTCACGTAATTGTGTCCGAGTGAGAGCAGTGTGTGTGTGCACAGGCTTGGCCTGCGGGATGCGCGGTGTGGGCACTGAATGGTGTCTGCGCCTTCTCTCCCTCCATCTATCCACGCAGCAAACCTCGATGGAGAGTCCCCCAGGCTCCTGGTTGAGTGCTGGGTGTTGGGGACACAGCTGTGCATGACACAGATCCCCTGCCTTCACAGAGATGCCCCTCTCTGTGAGCTTGGGGACACTAAGGCATGGAGGTCCCCTAACCAGTCTATCTGTGACAAGGCCACTGAACCAACCCTAGTTGGAACCCATTCTCACTAGGGGTATTGACAGAGAGAGGAAGAGGGGTGGCAGTGAATTCGGTAAGGCCACACTCTCTTGGAACTAACTGCTGACTGGGACAACTACATGGAGTGCAGCCCAGTCTAGAACCAGAAAAATAGCAAGCATGGTCTTGGGCCGGCTGAGCAAACTACTCCAAGTCAATGCGTGAAGATCCGGCACCACTAGGAGAAATCCTCAGGCCTCCTCACTGAGAGCCTAATAACTTTGTATTCACACACAGTTACAACAGGCCTGGCCATCTGATCTTCCTTGTTGCAAAAGGTAAAAACAGCCCCGTCGGCATGGCTCAGTGGTTGAGCATCGATCTATGAACCAGGAGGTCACAGTTCGATTCCTGGTCAGGGCACATGTTCGGGTTGCGGGCTCGATCCCTGGTGTGGGGTGTGCAGGAGGCAGCCGATCCATGATTCTCTCTCATCATTGATGTTTCTATCTCTCTTTCTCTCTTCTTTCCTCTCTGAGATCAATTTAAAAAGAAAGAAAGGTAAAAACAAAACAGAGCGCATCTTAGAAGATACGCCGCAGCTGACAGGAAAGGAAATAGAGGCTGACGGAAGGTGGGGCTTTACTCAAGGTTGCACAACCTGTGCATTAGGTTTTAGTTCCCTAATCGCATATTCTTTGCTTCAGGCTCATGGTCAGATAGGAAAACCCCTTAGAATTTATGGCATTAAAGAGTGGCAAGTAGGTTTCATCTTGCTGACAGATTCTGCATTTCTTAGGAATGGCTGCTTGGCATTGGGCAAGCATTCTCCATGCATATCTGGTCACAGTGGAAAAGCAATCCGTGATCAATTAGTAATGTCTGCTTTGACCCAGGGAAGGGGTGCAACGGGATGGATGCCACAGAGGTGCCATGTTTGATATAATCCGATTTCTTTAGCTTTCAGGTATGGAACCAGAGTTTCAAAGAATAGGAGTGCCTTGCCCAAGGCCCTTAGGAGTCACTTGAGTAAAAATTTACTCACCTGCATTCCTAGGTCCACACTGTGTCTGTGTTGATTATCTTTTGTTTTCTCTCCTATCTTCCCCTGCTAGCTTCTGGGCAGGGGTCCTGTCTGCATTTCCCCTATTTTGTTCCCATTGCCACGCCGGACTCATAAATATGTGTAGAGTAAATGGACAGACGGAAGTATGGCTCCGGGTGGGTTAAAGCTGCTGGAAGTTCGATTTGGCTGGACGTCCTCAGAGTCAGGAAACCTGGACTCATACCCTCACACTCAGCAGCTGTGTGACCTTGAGCAACTGCTTCGGCCTCTCTGGTCCTCGTGTCCTCCCCTGTAAAAGGGTGCTAATCCGTGCACCCGCTGGAGAGTGCTGTCTCGGGGCAAAACGAGATAAAGGAGCCACTAAACTCGAAGTCTGATGTTCAGCGCTCCGCCCCACGGTACTCTACTTATTACTGTTATTCTCAGTGTTTCCAAGTAGCAGAATGGACTGCCTTGGGTGGTACAGGGGGGATTGAGGAGGAGGGGGTGGGGCCTCCACCATCTCACTGGGGGCAGGAGATTGGACGAGGCCTTCGCGGGCCACCCTGCCCTACCCATCAGTCTCTCCTTGGTCCCAGGCTATAAAGAAACCAGCCCCTTGGAACTCTGATTTAATTAGCCCGGCGATATTGCCCTATCGATCACTCATTCCAAGTCTGCCAACTGGGGGAAGTGCGGTTTGCCCATCACCCTCCCACTTATCATCGGAATGAGAAGTGGACATCAACTTGTTTATTCAAGCCCAGCTGGGGAGCCCCTCAACTCCCTTCCACCCCCCCATCCTCCTCACACACATATTTGAGTTTAGATAAATCTCTTCTTCACGCTCATCAGCGAGCCCTTCATTCCCTCCCTGGACTTCCAACGCTCTCTCCCCATTGCCTCTTTTCCAACGGAATTAACTTCAATCTTTTTTTTTTTTTGATGGCAAAGTGTTTGCTTGCTCTCTGATGCTCCATGTCCTAATTGTTTCCTTCATCTTGGGTAAAACCTCATTAACTTAGCAGTTGCCCACCTCTCCCAGAGCCGCCAGAGCCTTTGGGGGTCTTCTCTGCAGCTGGATGATGCTGGGCCTGGAGGGGTCCCTCAACTTGGGGCTCTTCTCTCTCTCACCCTCCATTTGCTGACTGGTTTGTCACCATCCCTTTCTTCCCCTCTTCTTCCTTCCCTTTCCCTCTCCTCTTTCCCCCCTCCCTCCCTTCTCCCCTCCCTTCCTATCTCTCTGCCTCTGGCTTCCTTTTTCTCCCTCTCTAACCTTGAACCTCCCTTACCCAGCCTCTCCCCTTTTACTGGACAGAGAATTCAGACCAACTTACAGATGAGAACCTGGTGGGCAAAGGGGATATGCCATTATGACTCAGAGGGGCCCGCTGGGATCTAGGCCACTCTGACTGCCCTCCATCGCCTGCCTGAAATTCCTTACTTCCTACTCATTGGAGCCACAGTGGCCACGAGTCTAGGGTTCCCCCAAATGTGTGACCCTCACCGTGAGCCCCAGGGATCTCTGGTCAGGATGCAGGAAGAGAGGGGCTTGAGGGGCTAAGGACTTGGGAAATGCTTCACATTGTGTAGGGGGACTGCTCGGAGAGTCACAGAGCACGCCGGGAAAGTAAAGGCTCGGAGAAGGCCCGTGGGAATGAAATCTGTTAACTGGTGTTTCATTCAAAGATTTCCAAACATATCCATTTTGCCAAGTGCTATAGGGAACTACCTCCCTTGGAAAACAACTAACAGGGTTCTGTCTCCCCTCCTCGTTTGACAATTAAACTGCTACTTCCCTTCCCCACCCATATTTTAAAAGATTCTTTCTATGTTTTGCTTTTTGAGATGCGCTACCTTCCTGAGGAGGAACCAATGACCTCGCCCTCATCTGTGTCCAGAAAAGATCAGTCTGAGACGCTGGGAAGAGGAGGGTCACAGTCAGCTCTTCCTCAGAGTTTGTCTCTGGCTGTGCATTCCCTCGGGGCAGGTGCTAAGGGGGAAGACACTGCATCCATTTTGCCAAGTGCTATAGGGAACTACCTCCCTTGGAAAACAACTAACAGGGTTCTGTCTCCCCTCCTCGTTTGACAATTAAACTGCTACTTCCCTTCCCCACCCATATTTTAAAAGATTCTTTCTATGTTTTGCTTTTTGAGATGCGCTACCTTCCTGAGGAGGAACCAAGGACCTCGCCCTCATCTGTGTCCAGAAGAGATCAGTCTGAGACGCTGGGAAGAGGAGGGTCACAGTCAGCTCTTACTCAGAGTTTGTCTCTGGCTGTGCATTCCCTCGGGGCAGGTGCTAAGGGGGAAGACACTGCTCAGACCCAAGTTCAAATCCCAGCTCCGCCACTGAGTGCCTGAGCCTTCTCCGGGGCCTGTTGCTAAAACTCTTGTGACTCAGTGGACTCACTAGTTCAATAGGATCATGACGCCTATACCACCGGTACCCCAAGATCATGCAAGAATTCACTGAACAATGTCCATGAAACGGGGGACTTCTGAGAAATGCTCGGTACCTTCTAGTGTGTTTGTGTGTGTGTGTGTGTGTGTGTGTGTGTGTGTGTGTCCACGTGTGTGTTGGGGTGTGTTTATGGAGGTAAATCTCACACAACATGAAATTGACCCTTTGAAAGTGTACAGTTCAGTGGCATTTAGCACACGCTTAGTACACAGTGTCATGCATTCCCTCGGGGCAGGTGCTAAGGGGGAAGACACTGCGCAGACCCAAGTTCAAATCCCAGCTCCGCCGCTGAGAGCCTGAGCCTTCTTCTGGGGCCTGTTGCTAAAACTCTCGCGACTCAGTGGACTCACTTGTTCAATAGGATCATGACACCTATACCACCGGTACCCCGAGATCATGCAAGAATTCACTGAACAATGTCCATGTAACGGGCGACTTCTGGGAAATGCTCGGTACATTCTAGTGTGTGTGTGTGTGTGTGTGTGTGTGTGTGTGTGTGTGTGTGTTGGGGTGTGTGTGTGTGGGAGGGCATTGGTGTGTTTGACTGCCAGAAAACACATTGTTGTGTTTTCTCTTTTTTTTTTTGGCATTTAGCACACGCTTAGTACACAGTGTCATGCAACCACCGTCTCTATCTAGTCCCAAGACATTTCATCATCCCAAAAGGAAGGAAACTTCATTCCCACCAGGCGTCACTCCCCGCCCCCCCTCTGCCAGCCCCTGGCATCACCAATCTGCTTTCTCTCTCTCTAGGTTTACCTGTTCCGGATAGTTCACAAACATGGGGTCATACAACACGTGACCTTTACGTCTGCCTTCTTTCCCTCAGTATGACTCTTTCGAGGTTCATCCATGTGTCAGTGTTTCACTCCTTTTTGGGGCTGAGTCATAGTCCATCGTATGGCTGTGCCGTATTCTGTTGATCCATTTATCCCTCAGCATAGTCTCCAGTAGAATTATTGAAGGCACTCTCTTCTCTCCTCTGGGTAAAGAGTGGGAGAGGTTGATTTGCAGGATCCACACTGGTGTTGTGGGTAGAGCTCTGGACCGAAAGTCAAGAGGCCTGGACTCTGCTTCTGATTTTGCCATGTGACCTTGGGAGTCTCCCTTCCTCTCTTTGGGCCTCAGTCTTCCCCTCTGTAAAATGGGGGTTGATCAAGATGACTTCCTGGTCAGGTCCTGTCCCAACATTCCACAATTCTAGGCATCTTTACACTCGCCAAAGGGGTCACCACATCTGGAGGAAACTCTTTGGTGGAACAGCAAGATGCCTGCTGGTAAGATTCTCATTCACGGTCCAGGTCCAGGGCTGCTAGAGGCAGAGGAGCCTCAGCATTTCCATGTGGAAAACCAGGAGGGAAGCGCAGAAGGAGGCTCCAGTTTCGTGCTCCTGTGAATGACACCCGAAGTGTGACGGGGCTGGCATTCCTGCAGCGATTCCTCACCGGCTGCTGATGGGGCTGAGATTAGTCACACCTGATTTGAAAAACCAACGCTCATCGATCGGACCCATCTGCCAACAGCCTGGTCAACTGCTCTGCGGGTAACTGGTTCCGTCGAACCCCATCGGGATAACCACGTGCCTCCGGGATGTGGGCTTTCTCCTTGGTAGCTCCTCATCAAGACACATCTTGACAAAACTAGGAATGTCCGCATTTATGTCTGTGAAAATGGAGCTCTTGGTCACAGGGTCTAATTAGGATTAATGAGCACGCGGGCACGGCGGTCTTCCTGCTGAGATGGGGACTGTGACTGCAAGAGCCACGTTGTGAATCGCTGTGGGGACAAGGAGGGGTCTGCTTTGCGTTCAGGGGGAGCCCCTACACTCCCTCTCCCTGTTCAGGGATCTGGCCTGAGGGCTGGAGAGCCCACAGCTGGGTCTTAGAAGAAGGCTCCTGGCCAACCGTTATCTTTGGGCCAACAGGAAGCTCAACCTCTTGGGTGCTATGGGGCCAATAGCTGTCACCTTGGGCGAGTTATAAAAGGTGGCCTTAGGCACCAGACTGCCTGCTCCAGGGGGAGAGGGAGCAGGCGTGCCACTCATTTTGCTCACGGAGATCCCTACAGTGCAAGCACAGGCCTTCGTTCACAGTCAGCGCTCACTAAACAGTCGTAACTTGCCCCGAGGCCATGAAGCTGGAATGTGCTACCTGCGGGCTTGAAACCCAGACAACCTAGGAGCAGAGCACCTGGACTTCCCACCTGATATGATCTTCCTTGTCCCACATGCATCACATGTTGCTGTCATTGTCATCGTCTGGACCGTGAGCTGCTTAAGGAGGAGGTCTTCCTTCATCTTCATGGCTCCAGTCTCTAGCACAGGCGGGATCTACAGTAGGTGCTCGATAAGTGCTCATGACATTAAGTTGGATAAGATCTGAGGGCAATTTCTGCAGCAGGAAGGAGACAGAGCATCAAAGATGTCCTCCCTCCCCCTCTCTCCCTCCCTCCGTCCGTCCCTCCACCCTCCCTCCCTTCCTTCCTTTCTCTCCTTCTTTACCCATCAGCACTGGGGGGAGGCAAATGAGCCTCGTTTAATTTGCGTCTTGTGACTGTGGGATATGTGGCTTCAAAGCCAAAGCCACACTCAGCAGCTTTTAACACAGGCCTTGTCCTTCCCCCCAAGAGAGGCTGTTTGAATACATGCCAATGTTTTGTTGATTTAAGAACTCGGTGTGCCCGTCACCTCCGAGGCACTAGACATTCTGAAAGGTTCCTCCCAGTCCAGCCATTAATCACCCTCTGTAATTAAGTAGCACAGCCACCTGTAATTAGGGTATTGATCTGTGGGTATAATTGTTTACTCCTGGGCTCTGCCTCTCGCCGGTGAGCTCCATGAGGGCAAGGACTGTGCCCATGTTTACTCGGAGCTGGGTTCCTAGTGTCCCTCTCAGTGCTTGGCACATAGGAGGTTCTCAATAAATGTCGGTTGAATAAAGGAACGGGTGAGTGGATTCGGGGGTTCATGGCCAAGTTTTTTCCAGATATTCCACCAAGTGTGAGAGAGGGGTGGGCCGTTAGCAAGGAAACTCAGTGATAATGGTTCTTTGCATTCGGACTGTGCTAGCTTAGGTAGCACTTGATACTGACGAGTGCTTAGGGTGAAGATGATGATAATGATGGTGACCATGGTGATGGGGATGATGATGAAGGTAATCGTGATGGTTTCATGGTGGTGATGATAAGGATAGCATTTTCACCTACCCCACCCCCCTCGTCACTCGACATGGTTCTATGGTCTCCTCGGCCTCCACCGAGTCAGCTGGAATGACCTTGCCTGTTTTTTCTATTCTCTGTCTCCAGCATGAAAACGTGGGCCCCATGAGAGCTGGGCCGTTTCTGTCTAGATTATTGGGGTACCCCCAAATGTCTGAATAAGTGACCGGCGCGGCTCAGTGGTTGAGCGTCGACCTATGAACCAGGAGGTCACGGCTTGATTCCCGGTCAGAGCACATGCCCGGGTTTGTAGGCTCGAACCCCAGTGTGGGGCGTGCAGGAGGCAGCTGATCAACAATTCTCTCTCATCATTGATGTTTCTATCTCCCTTGCCCTGCCTCTGAAATCAATAAAAAAATGTATTAAAAAATAGGCATTGAATAGGTACTAGTGGAATAAAGCACCGAATAAGCGAATTCTACCCCGTGTTAGTCAGGGGACACGGAGTCTCTCAATCTCAGATAGGAGGTGCCACATCCCCTCTCCAGTCCCGTGAGTCACCGCGCGTCACGCCTGATAAATGGCCATCGTTATTGGAAGGCACCAGACCTCATTTCTCGGCTGGAGCTGACACCGGTGTCTCCTGCCAAATGCGGGTGAGGGAGCCACGTCCAAGCTCGCAAGAGCCAGGAGAAGGTGGGTGTCCTGTCCCTGCTGTTTCTGGAACGACCGTCCCGTTTCCTTGTGTCTCTCTACTTGCGAAAGCCGCCGTCACCCTTTTGTAAAGATGTCTGAGAAAGCGCGAAGCCACAGTTTCCCGGACCCGGGGACGCAGTCAGCGTTTGCGCAATGATAACCCAACACATCCCAGAAGTCAGATGGGCACTGGCGGCCCGCGTCATACATCACGCATCTTCCTGCCAGGGCCCAAGACCTTTGCTATCTGGTCGACAAAAAAGAATGAAGTTTCTGCGGCTCCACTAAAAACTCAGAAGTTTAAGGGCAGGAAGAGAGGAGGGGGTGAGTGGGATCATCATGAAAGAGACAGAGATAAATAAAGCACCGGAAGGGGAAACACGGAAAGAAAAGGGAGATGAGGAGAACAAATAAACCTTGCCGGTGACTTGTCGTTTCTCAGGCTTAAGAATGTCAGCAGAAACGTCATTAATTTCTTCCTCCTCATGGTCAGGATTCAGGGACTGTGGCAGGATTGGAAGTAAAAAGCTTTGGGGTGCAGAAGGTATTCTAATCTTCCCTCCCTCCCTCCTTCCTTCCTTCCTTCCTTCCTTCCTTCCTTCCTTCCTTCCTTCCTTCCTTCCTTCCTTCCTTTTCTCCTCCTCCAAAATTTCATTTAAGCCTCCATTCTTGACAAGCCAAGCTGCAAAGCCCTAGGCATATAAAGTGACTAAACCAGAATTCTGCCCTGAGAGGGACCTGCAGGCCATTTGGGGAAAAGAAAATGATAGCCCAGATTGATCAGTGCTGTGCGGGGGGAAGCAGGGGAGCTGTGGGGGGCCCCGAGGGGGCACCTGATGCAGCCAGGAGGTGGCCAGGGCAACTTCTCAGACAAAGTGATTCTTCAGTTGGTTCCTAAAGGAAGCATGGGTATTAGTCACACGATGGACAAGAGACAGAGCGGGGGATGGCGTTCTATGAAGAGTGAGCCACAGCCCTGGCCTGGGGGCTCGGGGGGTTGGGGCATCGTCCGTACACGAGACGTGCCAGCTGCCATTCTAGCATTTGGGTGAGATTACAGCAGGGAAGAAAACGGATCACATTCTTGTCCTTTGGGGGTTTGGTTTCTAGTGGTGAGGGGAGGAAAGGGAAGGAAATACACAAATACACAAAGCGTCAGAGGCTTTCAAGTCCTAAAAGGAACAACAATGAAAAACAGGGGAGGGGGCTGGACAAAGAAGGGGGTAGCGGTATCGTACAGAGGATGGTTCAGGGAAGAACTCTCCATAAAGGGACTTTGAGCAAAGGTCTGGATGAAGTGAGGAAGGGACAAGCCACCTGGACATCGGTGGGGGGGGGCGGGGGGGGCGAGATACTCCAGGCAATGGAAACAGCACGTGCAAAGGCCCTGGGGTGAGATTGAAACTCAGGTCTATCTGTGTTTAACACCCTCTTTTCCCGTTCTGCTACATATATTCAGTTCAACATGCATTTTCTTGAGTATCTACTATGTGGGGGCATGGGTCAGAAAGTGGATGAGATGATGGGATCTACAGACTCAAACCCTGTTCCTCAGGGAGTTCGCAGACTTACAGGGGAGGCAGACACATGCGGGGCACGTCCTGATGGCCCCAGACAGATAGAGAAAGGGTGATGTAAAATAGAAATGGGGGTGGCTTGTCTGGTCAGGGAAGTCCTCGCCCTAGACTTTGAAGGCAGGTGGGATTTCTTTGAAGACTTTTTATTGATTTTTAGAGAGAGAGAGAGAGGGGAAGGGAGAGGAAGAGAGAGAAACATCGACGTGAGAGTGACACATTGATAGGCTGCCTCCTACACCCCTCCTACCGGGGATTGAGTGCACAACCCAGGTATGAGCTCTGACCTGGAATGGAATGGGCAACGAATGGTTTGGAGCATGGAATGATGCCCAACCAACCGAGTCACGCGGGCCAGTGCAGAATTTCTTTAAACTCCTGGTTTTAGTGGCATAAATGCATTCTGCAAGTGCACGGCTCGGTCCATTTCCACACGGTGAACGCTCTGGGTGTAACCAGAGGCCTGATGGAGAAAAAGAGTGTGTCCAGCTTCCCCAGACGTCCCTCAAGACTCCTTGCAGCCACTCCCAGGCAGCCCCTAACCCACTTTCTCCCAGCCTGGGCTCATTTCGTCTGTTTTCATAGACACCGTGCACTCTTCCGTGTCTGGCTCCACTTCCTTAAGATTATGTTTGTGGGACTCATCCATGTTGTGCGTAATTGTATCTCATTTACTCCCATTGCTGTGCCGAATCCCAACGTGTGAACACAGCATGGCTTTTTTTATTCTTTCTGGGCCTCTTCTGCTGTTTCTGTAGCTCTCGAGTCATTTCCATTTCGGGCCATCGCTGTGGGGGGGCTGCTCTGCCATTCCGGTCCGTGTCTTTCGGGGGAGCATATGTGCGCGTTGCTGTTGCGTGCGATCGAGGCGTAAACGTGCTGGGTCAAGGGCTGCGCATATGCCGAGCCGTAGCAGACGCCGCCAAATGGGTTTCCAAAATGGTTGCACCAATTAACACGTCCCCCGGAAGCATCTGAGTGTGTGAGCAGCGCATCCTCGCTAGCGCCGGCTATGTTCTGCCGTTTTCCGGTTGCTTCCGTTCTTTTGATCGCTGTGCCTGTGGGGGGTGAGGTGGCATTTCGTTGTTGGTGTTCATTTGATTTTCCTGTTGCTTCCGTTCTTTTGATCGCTGTGCCTGGGGAGGGGGGGTGAGGTGGCATTTCGTTGTTGGTGTTCATTTGCCTCGATGACTAGTGTAGCCCGGCATGTTTTCATACGAGGGTGGCCCATGTGCTCCAGCTCTTTCGAGTTCTGGGTCTAGATCTTTCTCTCTGATTCCCACCGGCCCTGTTTCTCCAGAGACTCCTGATGGACACAGAGCCCCAAGGGAGGACGTCGGGCCAGGGCTGCTGGGAGCAGGAGGAGACGGGAGCAGCTTCTTCCATTCTCTTCCTCGCCGCTCCAGCCACAAAGACCCCTCTGGTCCCCCCATGTGCCCAGCCTGTCCTCTCTGCCAGATCTTGGCATGTGCCGTTCCCTCTGCCCGCAAAGCTCCTCCCCCAGGTACATGTGTGACCTGCACTGCCACTTGGTCCAGATCTCTGTTTAAGCGCCACTTCCTGGAGGGACACCTTTCCTGGCTACTCTAATCGACAATAGCCCCCGCCATCATCCTTCTTTGCTCAGATGACCTTTGCCCAAGGCTTACCACTACCGGCTATTTTATATGTTTCTTTCCATTGTCTGTCTCTCTCGCTGGGATGCGAGTTCCCCAAGGCTGGAGACATGACCTTTGCCCTCCTGTTTCCTAGTTCCTAGCTTGGTGCTTGGCACAGAGAGGGCAGTCAGTGGGCTTCAAACTGTGGTGGGTTTCGAGTATCGTGCCAAGTGATTACAAGGAGTTTAAATCAACTTCACCCACCAATCTCCTCCTGACAGCCGTGGACTCCCAGAGGGATGCTGTAAGGGGGGAGGGGGAGATGCGCCAAGAGATGCCAGCGAGAAACAGCTTGGAGGTACTTGACAATTCCCCCTTATCTCCGATGATCCATGTTGTCTGGCCAAGTTGTTCGTGGAGGAGGCCTTCCAACGCATCTCAAAAAAGCAACCGCAGCCTCTCAATCACTCGGCGAATTTTGGAAGGAAAAACAGATATCAAAATCGAAAGTGCACAACAGTAATATATGATATCAGAGCCGTCATTCTTTACAGCAACATGGACGGCGAGTTGGAGAAACAGCAGTTGCACCTAAAAGATAGACAGGCAGATCTGACGCGTCTTTCCGGGGAAGAATCACCCACCTCCATCCTCGTCCCCCCACCCTCCTGGCTTGATCGGGAGGATGACAGAATCACAAACAAATCAATCAGGCAGAGAACAGAAGCGGCAGAGACTCGGGGCTTGGATGGAGATAGCGAGAGGCCCCCAGGGTACGATGAGGTGTCCGCATATTGTCATCACAGGCAAATGAGTGACTGCCCAGGAAGTCCCAGGGTACGAGGTGTCCGGGTATTGTCATCACAGGCAAATGAGTGACTGCCCAGGAAGTGAGCCTGGGTGGGCCTGGTTCGTACGCTGTCCGCGGTTCTGAACAACCACCCCTCAGGGTTGATTCGTGTTGGAGAGGAGTGGTCACAGCAGTCACCGTTATTGGCCATTTGCTTGATGATAAACGTGGAAGGGTGCGTTTATTGTGGATTAATGAAGCTGGGATGGAGGATAGATATCCATAAATCCAATCTCACAAGCCTACAAGGACCCGTTGACGACATAAACAAGAGATACAAGCTGTCATGCGATAGAGAGTGGTGGGGACTGTGGCTAACTGGAGGGCACATGCCCATCTCCAAAGGCAGCTGCCACATGGTTCCAGTTGTTTGGGGTCATGTGGGAGTTGGATAACATAGACTCCAATCAGAATTTATAAGAAAAGCAATACGCCGATTTTATGTGAAATACCGTCATCTTTAACTGCGGGCACTAATGAAACTTGTTCTGGGCCAGCCTCTCATTTTATGATGGAAGACTGAAGCCCTGAGAGGAGAAGAGACTTGCTCAAGGCAGCCCGGGAAGGTGGCGGCAGGGAAGGGCTTCGAAGCTCAGTGCTGACTCCCAGTTCTGTGCGCTTTCCCTGTCCCTCCAGCCTGCTTTTCTGTTTATGGAAGAGTCCTCTTTCACTAGTCCCTGGACCTAGGAAAGGCCATTGAAGGGATAGGACATGGGGAAGATGTTGGAGCAAACCAGTCCTAAATGTTTCAAGGACACAGTATTAGACACATTATTCCAATACACCCCAGCTCAGTGGAAGTGCCAGGCTTAGGGGAGAGGGGCTGAGGAGAGGAGGCAGTAGGATTGGAGGGGCTGGGTGCCTTTGCAATGATGTGCACCCCTCTGGATCACCTGCAGGGTTCTGGGGGGCCCTTCAGGAAGTACCTCTAGCCTCAACATGAGATGCTTCTCCTCCTCATCTTTTATCTTAAGCAAGATTCACAAGAGCAGGTCCTGTGACCCCCAGATCCGAATCCCAGTCCTAGCCAACTCTCCTTGTAGGAGTTCTCTGTGCCAGACGGATCAGGCAGACCACGGAGGAAAATCAGCCAGGATGCATCTGGTCTACCCAGGAGCCCCAGCCACTCCTTAGCCTCACCCTCACCCTCCTTCCACTGCCTGGCCTGGGGCCTCTGAGCCCTCACCCCCCAAAACTGGATGAGTCTTTCTCTCCTAACAATTCTGGGGGACACAGTCTGCATTAGGCGGATCAACAAGGCCATCTCAGAAAGAGACCAAATAGGAAATAAGAGGCCCCATTGCCTAATGGGACTTATCAATTATGATCTAGGGCCATATTTCTTTGAGGGGTGATTGTTTCACGGAGTCTGACATCTCATATAGCTTTAAATTACTCACAACCGGGACGGCTTACAAGATAGCAGTAAAATCAGGAGAGGATTGGGCAATGTGATTATAGTATGGAAATGATGTTGATCACTCAAGCAGGGAACAGACCTTGAATCGAAAAACCCTGCTCTGTCTCCCCACCCCCTGCCTTCCACGGCTGCCGCTTGCTCAGGGCTGTAGAGCGCACAAGATCTGGGAAACACGGGGGCAACCTCGCTACTACTCAGGAGCTGGAAGGTGGCCGGGTCACTGGGTAGGGTGTAATGAGAGAATGGGCCGGTGTGGGCCAAATGATCAGGACCAAGGACAGAGCTCGCGGGTCAAGGCGGTTGGACAGAAAGGCCAGAATGGCAAGAGTCTCTAGGCATTGCCTGTTTTTTTCTGGTGTATGGAGGTAATAATTTTTAAAGACTTGGTCCAAGAATTATATTTGATTCTGAGATTATAGAGTGCCTTCCTTCCTTCCTTCTTTCCTTCCTCCTTCCTTCTTTCCTTCCCTCCTTCTATCCACCCATTTCCTAAATATCATCTTTATGCCAGACACTATGGAAAGCTTTGAGGATACAGAGATGAATTATTTCAACTCTTTAATGAGCATACACTGCATGCAAACATTGCGCTGGACTTCAGATAGAGAAAAGCTTATGACTCACACTATTCATTCAAATACTTATTGAGGATGGACTAGTTTGTAGAAATGCTAAACTGCTCATCAAATCCATTTCCTCTTCTTCCTGACACACAGTTAGGCTGCACTTCCCAGCTTCCTTTGCAGCTAGGTGTGGCCATCTGACCAGGTTCTAGCCAATGGAAAAAACAGAAGTGATGTGGGTCACTTCCTGGCCCGGACCATAAAATCACTCTACCTGTGACCTTTGCATGCTCTCTTCTCAGCCTGCCAGCTGAGTGCTAACACCGACCGAGGGTGATCTCAGAAGGCCACTTGTTGCAACTGGCAGAGCCAACAGTATATTTTGTTCTTTTAAAAACATTTTTAGAATATATTTTTACTGATTTCAGAGAGGAAGGGAGAGGGAGAGAGAGATAGAAACATCAATGATGAGAGAGAATCATTCATCAGCTGCCTCCTGCACCCCTCCCACTGGGGAACGAGCCCACAACCCGGGCATGTGCCCTGACTGAGAATTGAACCGTGACCTCCTGGGTCATAGGTCAATGCTCAACTACTGAGCTACACAGGCCAGGCTGTATATTTTGTTTCTGAATGAAGAAGTGGAGCAGAGTCCCTCTCCCACCCTCACACCTCTGCTGACCTGGGCCTGCATTGTACCAAGATACACCAAGCCATCATGCCAACTGTATGAAACATGCATTAAGGACAAGACACACCTATACTTCTTGAGCTGCAGAAATATGGGGTTTGTTGGTTATAGTAGTTAACTAAACACTATAGCAGGCAATGGGGGCATCAACATTTCTTCAAGCCTTTTCTTGGCATTAACTATGGTCCAGGCAGCATCAGGAACATGGAGTACATCTCATTCATTCAAGTATTGGGCTCGGAGGGTATGGAGATGAGTGACAAATGAATAATAATTCATTAATATCTTCACAAACATTCATTAGGTAACTGATATGCCCGGTCTTGGTGTTAAGCTTTGGGGACACCATGAATAATTCATTTGAATGTGGATTAAGTTTTCATCATGTGCTGGGCACTGAGTTGGGCATTTGGGGGTGAAAGATGAACAGAGCCCCTCTCCTCAGGGGTTCCACTATTTGGTGGAAGAACCCAGTCATGGCGGTGTTGTGTAAAAAGTACTAACACAATACGTTTTAATGAGATTCTGCAGGGACACAGGAAGTGAACTCTGCTTGTGGTGGCTACTGGGGCAGAGGAGGGAGCAGGGAAAACCATAGACAACTGGGGTCTTCTGATCTGGGCTTTGATGGAGAAGTAGAAGTTTTCTAGGCAGAGAATACGTGGAAGAGAACTCCAGGCCGAGGGAACAGCATGTGCAAAGGGGCTGTGTCCTGGGATCAGTGAAAAGTTTGGTGTGACCTGAGCTCAGGGGTGTGTGGCAAGGACAGAATCAGGTGGGCAGGGCTCCAGCCTGGGTCTGCGGCAGATGCTCTCGTCTTTCTACCTGCGGGTGATGGGAGACAGGAGGGTCAGAGACTAGAGACTAATTCCATCTTGGCCTGAGGTGGGGGTGGACACTCTGTCTTATGCCGGTGCCACCTCCATGGACAGGGCCTGTTTTGTTCATCCTATTCTTCATGCATGAAATGTGAGTGCACCTTCAGGATCCCACTAACACTATCCCCATGTTGTACGCGAACAGACTGAAGACCCAAGAGGTCAAGTACCACTCAGATCACACAGCTGTCTGGCGGCAGGGCTGGCGTTTCATCTCCCAGGTGAGGCCACGCGCCCAGCGTGCCTGTGGCGGTCACCAGGTCCAATGACGGGGAAGCTCCGAAACTCTCCGGGGTTAACTGACGGTATTTGGCAAAGGACGGGGGCTTCTGCTCCCAAGAGGTAATCAGAGCTAGCTCAACACTGAGCGTGTGTGTGTGTGTGGTGAGGGGTGCAAGGGGGGGGGCGTGGAGATCGAGCTGAGCTGGGACCAGCCCGAGCTGTGCTGGGAAGGAATAAATCTCCCCGTGAGCCAACATTAATACAAGCTTGGCAGGTTCTGGGCAGGCCCCTGGTTGATTATGCCAATGGACGCCGGGGAGGGGAAGATTGAGCTGCAGGGTGGCGTGAATGCATATCACACAGGGTAATGCCTTGGAAATATATAGCATCCAAGCAGGCAGACAGATGACGGTGGGGTGAAGGGGGATGGGGGAGGGGGAGCGGCATCTGTTTGCAATTACGGTGACCAGAACCCAGGGAACAAGGCTCTGGGAAGGGATGCCTAGGGCGCCTCCTGTGGGTGAGCTGCGGGAGTACCATTTAGTCATTCATCATCGGTTTATTGAGCACCAACGTGGTGCCAGGCACTGGGGGCCCAGGACTGAGAATCCAGACAGAGTGCTGCCCTCCTGGAGCTCACAGTCTGGTGGGGCAGAAAGGACTGAGCAGGCCATCATGCCAATTGCATACTGAGTGATTTAGGAGAACAGAGAGTGGTGAGGGCCCATGCAACTTAGGTAGAGGCCCTGGAGGACTGCCTGGAAGAGGGGACATTTGAAACGAGGGCTGAAAGATGCATTGGGGTTAACTCGGTGGAGTGCGCATATGTGTAGAAGGACATAGGGCGACAGAGAAGAAACAAAGATAGAACTCCTGCACGCCCCACACTGGGGATTGAGCCCGCAACCCAGGCAGGTGTGCCCTGACCAGGAATCAAACCACGACCTCCTGGTTCATAGGTGGACGCTCAACCACTGAGCCACGCCGGCCGGGCAGGTACCCAGCTCTTTAGTCTGGTTCTGAACCACGTACTCAATCCTTCCTCACTTTGCCCAGGACCGTCTCCTCCTCCCTCCAGGACTCCTGCTCCAGGTGGTTTGCCGGAACCGGATGCTCCATGGATTCTTGATAAAGAGGTTCGGCTGCCCTGCATGAAGATCTATGTGTCCCTAGCGTTGTCAGCCAGTCTGCAGACCAGAAGTCATATCCCTGTACATTACCCCGCCTGGCTCCCCAGCATCTATAAGATGAAAGCCCGAGTCTTTTTTTTTTTTTTTTTGCATCCTGTAGAAAATTTTCTATTAAAAAAATGTGATTAACTTTAAAGCACCCAACCAAGACCTGTTGGGAGGGGGGTCCAATCCCCCCATTTCTAACGTCCCCACGGATAGAACGGAGACTACACTTTCCAAGCACAGTCACTCAAGTATCCAAATTCGATTTAGCTATGGGAGCCTATGAGTTCTGGTCCTCAATTTCACATTCCAGAAACCCAAGCCCACCTAGAAATCTGATTACTCAGGTCTGGCTTGTGCATTATTGAAATGGACCTAATTGCTTTAACTTTTTTTTATTATTATTAAATATGGTTGGCATGCAACACTGTCCTTGCTTCAGGTGTATGACACAGCGATGCGACATGTATATACCTGGCGATAAGATCGCGATACGTCTATTAGCGCCACTGTACACGTTCATCACGATGTTATTGATTCTGTTCCCTGTGGTGTGCGCTACATCCTGGCGGCTTATTTATTTTACAGCTGGGAGTTTATTCCTCTTTTTCCCCTTCACCTGTTCCACCCGCCCCCTTCCCTCGGGCAACCGTCAGTTGTTCTCTCTGCCCGTAAGTCCGTTTCTGTCTTGTCTGTTTCGTGTTTCAGCCTCTGCAGCTCGTCTCAGTGAGCCCTTCCCACCTCCACACCCTGGTCCGTGCGGCTCTCTCTAATCCCACATCCGGAGGCACGAGTCCTAATCAAAGTCCTAATCATCAAAGGTCAACAGCTAGTTAGAATTCCTTCTGAGTTGTTTTTATTAAAAAATATATTTGTATTGGTTTCAGAGAGGAAGGGAGAGGGAGAGAGAGAGAGAAACATCAATGATGAGAGAGAATCATTGATCGGCTGCCTACTTCATGTCCCCTACTGGGGATCGAACCCGCAACCCGGGCATGTGCCCTTGGCCGGAATCGAACCCGGGACCCTTCAGTCCGCAGGCTGACGCTCTACCCACTGAGCAACACTGGCCAGGGCTCCTTCTGAGCTTTGATGACAGGGGATGCAATTAGGAGATGAGGGAGCTGTGGTGTCCAGAGCAGGAAGACCGTGTAACCCACATGGATGGATAATCTAAGGCCTGAGGGCGATGCTCCGGAAGCTGCCCCTCCCCTCTGAGCCTCAGCCACCCCCATCTGTTCAAATGGGGGCCCTGGGTGGCTCAGAGCCATGACCCTCTGAGAGGAAGCCTTATCTGGTGCCCGCTGGGTCGTGCTCGGGCCTCACGGGGCAGGAGGACTTTGCAAGCATTGATCAGTGAATGCATCACGTCTTCATTCAAGATTCTTTCTGGACATCCCCGCAGCTCCTACATTTCCAAGCCCTAACCCCCCCCCCCCCCCCCCCCCCCCCCCCGGACAAATGGCTGCTTGAAGTTCATGGTCCCCAAGGCCTTCTTAGAGAGCCCAGGAATGCAGGCACGGGGGGGTGCAGGGGGAGAGGGGGAGGGTTTGGGCTGGAAGCCACAAGCCTCAGCAGCCGGAGGACGAGGCAGGGGGCGGGGTGCAGGCACCCCGAGATTGCTCAGGCAGCAAAGTGCGCGGTGGGCGTCCGGACTTTGAAAGCAATCCAAAACAAGGCCCGCGTCCCGGTCTCCAGTGATGTCACAGCTAATCATTAGCCTGGTAATTACACTGAAAGCCTTCTGCGATCTTATCCTCAGCAGGGTCATTAATGCAAGGCAACCGCACCAGTAAATGTCTCATTAGTCTTATTTTAGACTTATGTATTTTTCAGGACTACAGAATTTTAATAGTCGCCCC
>NW_005361573.1:2115549-2146563 GCF_000412655.1 Myotis brandtii
ATATCTACTCCACATGCTAGATTCTCCCAACTCCCCCCCTCCTCCTTTCCCTCCTCAGCGCCCCCAGAGGAGGCTGGGCAGGGAAGGCAGGCCGGAGTGGGGGTGATAGGGACTAAGGGTTCCCTCCCTCGCCGGCCCCAGCTCTGTTTCTGACCGTGGTCTCTTTTCTGTGATGACAACCTTTTCCTGAATTTTCTCTGTCTTCCCCGGGAAGATTCATGCTTTTCACTTTAACCCTTTTTGAAACCCTTGTCCTCATTATTAAAGAAATGCACGCTCATTTCAAAGACAGAAAGAAAAAAAGATTACCATTAATCTCAGACCTCAGGCAAGACGGGCCCCTCTCCGCCCCGTGCTCACCCCTCCCTCGATGCTGGCTTTCCTGTCCCTGGAGTGGGCTGAACAGCCTCCTCTCAGGCCTTTGACAAGTGCTGTTCTCTCTGCGGAGAGGGTTTTTCTCTCTCCTCTGCCGTTGAATGACTCCTGCTCCCTCTCCAGGGTACAGCCCAACACCACCTCCTCCTGGGAGCCCTCCATGCAGGGGCAGCTGTACCTCTGCCTTTGGATGCCATTGCCCGTGCATGTCACAATCACCATTAGTTACCTGCAGGCGACACTAATTGTTTGGTTGCCTTCTCCCTGACAAGGAACACCTTTACGTGATTCATGAACCCTGTAGTCCCAATGGCTGTCTCAGGGGCATAGATACAGAGACATCAGTAGGTACTTGTTGAACGAATGGATGGATGAATGGATGAATGGGTGGGTGGATGGATAGATGGATGAATGGACAGATGGATGAATGGATGAATGGATGGATGGATGGATGGATGAATTGATGAATGAGTGGGTGGATGGATATATGGATGGATGGATGGATGATGGATGGATGGTTAAATGGGTAGATGAGTGGATGGATGGATAAGTGAATGAATAAATAGCTGGATTTATTTTGGGATATTCTCCTCCAATCTTTCCTTGACATTTTAGATACGATTAAGATACTATGACATGTAATTTGTATCTGACTCTTTATTCCACACTTTGCTGTAACAGCTGTACGTATTTTTGATGGCTGCATAGTATTCCATCAAGTTGCTGCTCCTAGGTTAGTTTTTCAGTTAATTTTCTACCGGCGTACATTTGGGAAGGCGATACTCCTGCAAGGTAAGCCTTTGGGCTCCAGCCCGCAGCACCAGGGTTCCAATGCTGCCACAGCACCATCCCAGCTGTGCGCACCGGCAGTTATGGGCAAGTCACATGATCTCTCCGTGCCTCCGTTTCCCCATCTGTAAAACCAGGCTGATAACTTAAGGGGTTAAGGGAGAAGTCAGTACAAGTGAAGTCTACAGACCAGTAGCTGACATCCTGAGATGCTAATTATTATCTCCAGTTGTCACCCATCCACGACCCAGCGAGGTGACTTTCTTTCTTTAGCATCAGGAAGGGAGAGAAGAAACCCGCGGGTTGGAGGTGATGATCCCACGAGATGATACACTTTCCCAGCTGTTGAGACGTGGTGATTGCTCGCCAGGAGTTAGCTCATGTTTTTTTTTTTTTTTTTTTTTTTTTTTTTTTCTCAGTGGCCAGGGGAATGCTGAACAGTAGCTCAGAGAGAGAGAGAGAGAGAGAGAGAGAGAGCTGAAGACAGCATCAAAGTGAGGTCTGCTGACTGGGACGCTGTCCCCTGCACTGAGCCACGCTGCCTGGGCCTCCATCGTGAATGCTTTGCAAGTCACAAATGAAGGCGATTCTCAACTGTCCCCTTCTCTCCCTGGAATCTTTTCTCCCTGGAATCTTCTCTCTCTGGCCACGCAATCCCTCCAGTTCATAGAAATGTGTCCCAAAGTTTTAGAACTTTCTCCCCGTGTGTGTGTGTGTGGTGTGTACCATGGGTCATCATCTGCGTTGGTCTTCTTAGCTGCTGGGAATCCAGAGACTAGCAGGGTGCCTGGCACACGCACAAGTGGGGGCTTAATAAATATCTGTCTGACGAATGAATGGGGATGTTTTTACCTCAAGAAGGAGCTGCAATTCCAGCGAGGCCAGCAGCCGCCAAGCCTCCCTCCCCGGCTGCTTCCCCGGGGCCTGTGATATTTAATGAATACGAGCCAAGCAGAGCCCACGTTATGGTGCTCGCCCAGGGGCCACTCATGATTGAGAAACAATAGGAGGCTTGAGACTTGACCTTGGCTAATGATGGATAGATCCACGGGGGAGATCAGGAGCCAAAGACCCAGGGGCTGGAGCCCTGGTCCAGAGCGTCCAGGTGGCAGGAAGGACAGCTCGGTCTGCTGCCTGCCCTGCGGTCTCAGGAGGCGCCATTCTCTGGGGAGATGAGGACAGTAGCGAGGGCTCACCGTGGGCCGGGTCCTGGGAGTCTCCGAATGGCAGTCGTGTGTTGCTTTTTTCAGCATTTGGACATGATGGGCACTCAGACTGGGGCACTCCGGAGGGAGACAGCACAGAAGGGAGGTCTTGCTCAGTGTGGGCTGCTGGGCAGGGGAGTGGGGATCACGGGGGTGCAGTCCTATTCTTGCCTTTTCGCTCTGGCCAAGATTTGGGGGTGGAGAGGAGCTCTATATGGCTAGCCCCAGTCTGGGGTCACCTTCTCCAATCTCCCGGCCCCCGTGTCTTAGCCCCTAAAGAGGCAGCCCCCTCATTTCCCTCCTAAGGAGGGGACGGCTTTACTTAGGGAAGGAGCTGCTAGAACTTTTAGCTCTGGGGGGAGCAGGGGGCCTCAGGACCTTGGGGGCACAGTCTCTGAGGGCATGAAGGACAGAAATGACATTCAGATGACAGGGCCCCAGGAGGGTGAGGGTGGGGCAGGGGCCTTGGGAAGGGGGAAGGGAAGCCTTTTGCCACCAGCCCCAAGTCCAGGAGGTGTGGACCCCGATGACCAGGAAGTGCATGGAAAACACTGCTGAGAACAGCGCTTTGGAGTTGGCAGAGCAAGTTCAGATCCAGGGTGGAGAGCAGAGAGGACGATCGATGCTCCTCCTTGATGGAGGCGCTGCCTGCTCTTTGAAAAGCCTGGAGATTCTAAGTAGTACTCCCTGGTCCGTTCCCTGCCCTTGGCCGCTGGCTCCTCCAGACCCCTCTGAACCTGCAGGCTCTTGAGAGAGTCCCATCTCCCCCACTGTATTTGTGGAAAAATACACAGATCATAAAAGTCACCATCTCGGCCATTTGAAGGGTACAGTTTAGTGGCACGGAGTGCATTCACGTTGTTATGCAGCCATGGGCCCCATCCATCTCCAGAGCTTTCCATCTTCCCAAATCGGAACTCTGTGCCCATTAAACACCAGCTCCCCGGCCCCCCTCCCCTCGGCCCGAGGCAGCCGCCATCCCACCTTCTGTCTCCATGGCCTTGACGACTGTAGGCAGCTCCTGTAGGCGGCATCACACGGCATCTGGTACTTTGTAACTGGCTTGCTTTACTAAACAGCATGTCCTCAGGGTGCCTCCATGTTGCAGCACGCATCCTCGCTTCCTTCCTTTTAAAGGCCGAATAATATTCTGTCGCATGGCTAGACCACAGTTGTGTTTCCTTGCGGTGCGGTGTCAGACGTGTTGGGTGAAATCACTATTCTGCATTTGCCAGATGGCAGAGAGAGACTTACTCTATAGCAGCGGTTCTCAACCTGTGGGTCGCCAACCTGTGGGTCGCGACCCTTTGGGGGTCAAATGACCCTTTCACAGGGGTCACTTAAGACCATCGGAAAACACATATATTAGTAGTTCTCAACCTGTGGGTCGCGATCCCTTTGGGGGTCGAACGACCCTTTCACAGGGGTCACCTAAGACCATCGGAAAACACATCTATAATTACATATTATTTTTGTGATTAATCACTATGCTTTCATGATGTTCAATTTGTAACAATGACATTGGGGGTCACCACAACATGAGGAACTGTATCAAAGGGTCGCGGCATTAGGAAGGTTGAGAACCACTGCTCTGTAGGATGCTTGGGACAATGAGATGTGATGCTTTGCCAGGTGTGGAAGAAGAACTCAAAGGACCTTTAGGCCCTCAGTTTTGGTGAGCGTGGCATGCTCCCTGGTATGCAGTAGGTACTCAATAAATTCTTGTGGCTAAACACAGAAATCCCCCCCCCCCCCCACCCCCATGTATCCATTTAGGCAGGGAATGGGGCCTCATCTCTGCCCACGGCGTCTGGAGTCTTTGTGGGTCCACTGTGGGCAATTAATGAGGCCACTCCAGACCTCTGTGGCTCAAAGCACAGACCCAAGTTCAAAAGCTGCCCTTGACCCCCAGGTGGGGCGGGGTGGCTTCCTGTCCTGGTTCTCCGTCCACTACGCTCAGCCCCCATCACGCGGCACGGAAGTGATGGAAAGAAGTCAGTCAGAGGAAAAAGACAGATTGAGTGCCTCCGTGGCCCTGGCATTTCCCTCCAGATCTCTGGATTTCCATATATTTGAAAACCTAATATAAACAACAGAGAAGAAATTTGCATTTCGGGCAGCAAGGAATGAAAAATTGAGGCGGCATAATGTATTGCCGCGCGTGGAAGAGGGATGGCCGTGGTGAGACCAACCTCTTACGACAGGCCCAATAGGCCGGTGGCAAACTCATTTCCTGGCAGAATATAGGGTTCATCTGCTGGAACGTTTAACAGGCATCAAAGAGAGATCACTCCCGCCTCTCCCCGCCGCCGCGCGCCGCGCTGCGCGCTCCTGCCTCTCTTTTTGCCATTTTATTAAACCCCTTTATGCGGCTTTAATACAATATGTATGATCCACGTGGAGACAAATAAATTCCTATGTACTTTTCAGGATTCGGGGGGTTCTAATGGTTATGTATGCTTTATTTATACTTTCTGAGAGACATTAAAAGGGCGATGTGTAAATATATGCAACCCAAACCCATGGTGATTTATGGCTACTCATGGAGCCAGAGCAAAATGGGAAGTTATGAAGTTAATTTCTAGACGCGCGGAGACGGGGGCGGAGCTGCGGCTGGTGGAGTATTCATTCTGGCAAAAGCTGGGCTTGGTGGCAACTTTGTCGTAAGGTTGCTCCTGAGGCTGGGGCTCTGAAGGAAGTGACGTAGAGGCAATGCTAGGGGTGTTAGGAATATTGCTGTTGCTGATTGGGAAGGCGGTGCCCAGAAAGGTTAAGTCAGTTTCCTAAAGTCACACAGCAAGCCAGTGGCAGGATTCAGATGAGACGCCCTTCTGTGGCTCCTCCTTGGCCTGTCGCAAAGCTGTTTGAGAATCGGTCACGGGTTTCATGACCTTCCTTGCAGCCTCCACGTGGCAGGGAGACCCTGAGGTGGGCAAATAAAGGCCTGAAACGATCTCTATTATAATGCTTCAACCCATTCCCTAATTGACTGCCCAGCCTCTGCCCTCCAAGTTCACTATCTATTTCAGCTCTTAATTTCTGAGTCAGGGGCTCCAGGGCATACATGTAAGCTAATGTTTAACGCACAGGCGTTGGCACCTGAGAGCCTGGGTTCTAATCCCAGCCTCCCTGCGTATGAGTTCTGTGAGCTTGGGTAAGCAGCTTCCCCTCTCTGAGGGCCTCATTTCCCCACATGTGCAATGGGGTGATGTCACTGATTTTGAAGAAATGTTGTGAGCAGAGGATGGTTCAATGTGGGGCAGGAGTTTGCCACAGCGTCCCCAGTCTTAATAAATGTCATTTGTTTTTGTTAATCCTCACCCGAGGGTATTTTTTCCCATTGATTTTTTGAGAGAGTGGAAGAGAGGAGAAGGGAGAGAGAGAGAGAGAGAGAGAGAGAGAGAGAGAGAGAGACATCAATGTGAGAGACACACATCGATTGGTTGCCTCCTGCACGCACTGCAACTGGGGCTGGGGATTGAGTCTGCAACCAAAGTCTGCGCCCTTGACCGGAATCGAACCTGTGACTCTTGAGTCCGAGGGCCGACGCTCTAATCACTGAGCCAAACCAACTAGGGCATAAATATCATTTTCATCACTGCTGTTATTTCACTGTGGGCAGGTCCTCACCCCTCTCTGGGCCTCAGTTTTCCCATCTGTACAATAAAGGCACTTAAAATAGATGTTCTAGAATTATCTGGTCGATGTCTGGATTTTAAGCAGAAAATCCCCAAATCTGGCAACTCCAACATTCATAAAGCTTGAGGGATGATATTTACAAGGAGTCCGGTCTACTTTTTGGCTCTATGCATCAAAAGCCATAAAGGCGTTCGTTTCTTTTGGCTCAGCAACTTTTTTTTTTTTTCTGGAGCTCGTACCTTCGAGGATTAATCATGGTGTATGCAAAATAGTCACTACAAGCATTTCTGTTGTGGTGTTTAAAATAGAGGGAGGCCCTAGCTGGTGTGCTCAGTGGATAGAGCATCTGCCATGGACTGCAGGGTCCCAGGTTCAATTCCAGTCAAGGGCACATGCCCGGGTTGCGAGCTTGATCCCAGTAGGGGGTGTGCAGGAGGCAGCCAATCAATGATTCTCTCTCATCATTGATGTCTCTATCTCTCTCTCTCCCTCTCCCTTCCTTTCTGAAATCAATAAAAATATATTTAAAAAAAAAGACAGAGGAAAAGCTGGAAGTGACCCAAATGGCAAGAAGATGGGGCAGGTTAAATAAGTGGCTATTCCACGGGGGAATGTCTGTGGCTAATTGAGCACTCACCCTGTGCCTCTCCCAGGAGGAACCACAGGTCACATTGAATTCCCCAATCACCCTGTTAGGCTGCATTTAGTTCCTCTGGTTTGGCTGCAGGGGAACCGAGCTCTGAGAAAAGCAATTCGCCGAGACCTGGGTGGCTGGCAGATGGCAGAGCTGGGGGTCACCTGGCCACCTGCTACCACACCCGGCCTCTCCTTTACCTCACTGCACCCCGCCCCTCCATGTCACGTCAGGAAGGTAACTCGGAGGAAAGGGGGCCCATTGATGACTGGCGGGCACAGAGTCATGTGGGAAGTATAGGCCGTGAGCCTGTGAAACCCATGGCTGCCTTTGCCCTGCTGTGAGGCCAACCCTTCGTCGCTGTGTGTTTGTGAATTGGCCCTGGACCGCCTTGCTCTCTTGTTCTCTTGTGGGGTAATTTCAGCTTCTGTTTATTCCAGTGCTGATTTCTGAGCACCAAGAGTCTAATGATATGGGACCAGGTTTATGTTCCTTCTCTCCATTTCATCCGCTCAGTGAAACATCCACAAATGTTCGTCCAACCAACCAGTTATCTTTTGACTCATCCATTCATTACTCATTCATCAACCCAGGCATTCATCCACACATCCACCCACTCATCCATCCATCCATCCATCCACCCATCCATCCACCCACTCATCCATCCATCCATCCATCCACCCATCCATCCACCCACTCATCCATCCATCCATCCATCCACCCATCCATCCACCCACTCATCCATCCATCCATCCATCCACCCATCCATCCACCCACTCATCCATCCATCCATCCATCCACCCATCCATCCACCCACTCATCCATCCATCCATCCATCCACCCATCCTCTTGAGTCCGAGGGCCGACGCTCTAATCACTGAGCCAAACCAACTAGGGCATAAATATCATTTTCATCACTGCTGTTATTTCACTGTGGGCAGGTCCTCACCCCTCTCTGGGCCTCAGTTTTCCCATCTGTACAATAAAGGCACTTAAAATAGATGTTCTAGAATTATCTGGTCGATGTCTGGATTTTAAGCAGAAAATCCCCAAATCTGGCAACTCCAACATTCATAAAGCTTGAGGGATGATATTTACAAGGAGTCCGGTCTACTTTTTGGCTCTATGCATCAAAAGCCATAAAGGCGTTCGTTTCTTTTGGCTCAGCAACTTTTTTTTTTTTTCTGGAGCTCGTACCTTCAAGGATTAATCATGGTGTATGCAAAATAGTCACTACAAGCATTTCTGTTGTGGTGTTTAAAATAGAGGGAGGCCCTAGCTGGTGTGCTCAGTGGATAGAGCATCTGCCATGGACTGCAGGGTCCCAGGTTCAATTCCAGTCAAGGGCACATGCCCGGGTTGCGAGCTTGATCCCAGTAGGGGGTGTGCAGGAGGCAGCCAATCAATGATTCTCTCTCATCATTGATGTCTCTATCTCTCTCTCTCCCTCTCCCTTCCTTTCTGAAATCAATAAAAATATATTTAAAAAAAAAGACAGAGGAAAAGCTGGAAGTGACCCAAATGGCAAGAAGATGGGGCAGGTTAAATAAGTGGCTATTCCACGGGGGAATGTCTGTGGCTAATTGAGCACTCACCCTGTGCCTCTCCCAGGAGGAACCACAGGTCACATTGAATTCCCCAATCACCCTGTTAGGCTGCATTTAGTTCCTCTGGTTTGGCTGCAGGGGAACCGAGCTCTGAGAAAAGCAATTCGCCGAGACCTGGGTGGCTGGCAGATGGCAGAGCTGGGGGTCACCTGGCCACCTGCTACCACACCCGGCCTCTCCTTTACCTCACTGCACCCCGCCCCTCCATGTCACATCAGGAAGGTAACTCGGAGGAAAGGGGGCCCATTGATGACTGGCGGGCACAGAGTCATGTGGGAAGTATAGGCCGTGAGCCTGTGAAACCCATGGCTGCCTTTGCCCTGCTGTGAGGCCAACCCTTCGTCGCTGTGTGTTTGTGAATTGGCCCTGGACCGCCTTGCTCTCTTGTTCTCTTGTGGGGTAATTTCAGCTTCTGTTTATTCCAGTGCTGATTTCTGAGCACCAAGAGTCTAATGATATGGGACCAGGTTTATGTTCCTTCTCTCCATTTCATCCGCTCAGTGAAACATCCACAAATGTTCGTCCAACCAACCAGTTATCTTTTGACTCATCCATTCATTACTCATTCATCAACCCAGGCATTCATCCACACATCCACCCACTCATCCATCCATCCATCCATCCACCCATCCATCCACCCACTCATCCATCCATCCATCCATCCACCCATCCATCCACCCACTCATCCATCCATCCATCCATCCACCCATCCATCCACCCACTCATCCATCCATCCATCCATCCATCCATCCATCCATCCATCCACACATCCATCCATCTATCCATCCATCCACACATACATCCACACATACATCCATCCATCCATCCATCCACCCATCCTCAAACCCACCCACCTAGATAGTTATGTTAGTTTTCTGTTGCTGTTATAACAAATTATCATAAACTTAGTTCCTTGAAACAATGCACATGTTCCCTCTTCCAGTTCTGGAAGTCAGGCGCCTGAAATCAGTTTCCTTAGGCGTTGGCAGGGTTGGTTCCTTCCGGAGGTTCTGAGGGACGTAGCGACGAGTAAGACCAGATATCACTGCCACACAGGGAGAGGCTCTCTAGTCTAGACCGCCTCTCTCCCTGGTGGTTTCCCAGGCAGACAGCTCCTCAGCTCTTCCACACGGGAGCCTGTGATTATCATATAACTTAGCACAAGTCATGGGGCCACTCTGGACCTCAGTCTCCTCATCTTCTCAATGACCTTTCCGAGTCAGACACTCAAGATGGCCTAGTTCCCAGGAGGATGTGGGATCTTGTGGCTCACACGTCCACAAACCTCCTCCTCTCCGGAGGGCGGGGAAGCTTACGAATGCTAACAAGATGGGCCTGGGGCTCACAGAGGCTGGCTGTCCCCTAAGAGAGCGGACAAGGAGGGCTTTATCTGTGACTCTCCCAAAAGCCAGACTAAAACTAGTGCCTCGGCAACGAGCCCAGACCGCCGAAGGCTCATTTCCAAGAGAAGCTTTTCGGTGCTCCATCCCCGAGCGGCTGCTTTTCCGGAGACTCTGGGAAATCTGTGGCTGTCCCTCGGGCCACGCGGGAGCCCTTCTCTGTCCCGATTGGAGGGTCCCCATACTCTTGGACATGCGCTCCCAGAGACCTTCTTGGAGTTGCTGTGTGTCAGTTCAAAAACTCTCTTTCAACAAGGTGACTTGGAGGGAGGGTCTCCTTATGGGAATTCCAGTAGCTGGGGGAAATTTTTCTAAGGAACCCAGGAGTTTAAAAAGAGGGCTTTTGTCTGAATCATTCCCTCTCCTCACATCTAATTGAGTCCCTCACAGGCCCCATCACTTCTGTCTTCAGATACAGCTGTGGATCATTCTCCATGGTGACCACATCTGGCTCCCTCTGGCTCCACTCTGGTCCCCGCCACCATCCTCTCACCCCTGGGAGGCAGCGAGATCCCCACTCAGTCCGCTCCTGCCCCCACCAAAATCTTCTTTCCAACAGCCCGGCGGAGCATTCTTCCCCGAAGCCTAAGTGGGGTCCTGTCTTCCCTGTTGAAGTGCTTCTCATGGATGACGTTCAACGCCTGCCCTGACCCAAAGGCTAGGTCTGCCCGTCGCTGATCTTTCCGTCCCTCACTCCACCCATCCTTACACTCTTCTCCAGGACATGGGCCTTGGTTCACTTCCTCGAATGTACCAAGCCCTTTCCTGCCCTGGTATCCGCTCAAATGTGTTGGCCCTGGGAGGGGATGCTCTCCTTCCCAACTGCTGGCTGTCACTCATCTTTCAGGTCTCAGCCTAACCATCACTCCTGGGAGAGACTCCTATTTCTCTCTCTCTCTCTCTCTCTCTCTCTCTCTCTCTTTCGATCACTCCATCCCTTCCTCTCTCCCTCCCTCTTCTGATCAGAATGGCTATCTTTCAAATGTCTAACAGATTTGTACAAATAACCCCTCCATGAGGAACTGGTTCTGCAGGAACGCACAGAGGAGGGTGCACAAGCCTGGGGCAGCACCATAAATTGAACATCGCCAGCCCAGGGCGGGCCCGGAGCCATAACTTTCTCCCCGGCCCCTCCCTTCCCACCAATGCCCTGCGCCCCCCTTCCCCCCACACCCAACATCGTTCTATTTTCAGGAAGGCTCCCTTGACCCGTGGGTCCTTCAGCCGCAGCAGAGGTGGCGCCGGCTGGAACCCAGGCGTGAAATTATGAGAGAATGGGGCTGCCGCCGCCTCCAGTGGTGCTCTGGCCTCAGATGTGAAATTGTGGTTTTCTCCCTCCCCCGCCCCGCCACCCCCCTCGCTCCGGCCTGTCGCATGCGGGGCGGAAAAGATTGTATTTATCACCTGTCAGGATCTGCCAGAACTGAGTTACGTGAGGCAGGACAGCATAAAATTATCATACACAAGCATGAAATTACAAAATCGCTCGGAACTGAACAACAAAATTATTTCATTTCGGAGGGAGGCCATTCCATTTTTTAGCTCTGACACCTTGACTGGCAAACTTTGAATTGAAATTGAGTGTGAGGGCCCTGGAATAGAGACAGCAATAACGAGAAGTAGCATGTAGACTAGCCATGCAGACACACTACCTTAATGGCCCCGGAACCTCCCACCGGAGAGATGTAACTAAATAAATGTCACATGTCCCGGTTATTCGACTTGCCTTCCACAACTAGAAACGACGTCAGCCGATGTTGGAACCAGATCCGTTATTGGGAGGGGGGTCTTCCAGTCCAGAGCGACGCCCCGATGAAAGAGAAAACACGCTGGCTTTGGAGTCATGTAAGTTGCCAGCTGCGACGTTAGTGAGCTGTGTGACATCCAGTGAATGTCTTAACCTCTCTGGGCTTCTGTTTCATCATCTGTAACATGAAGACAATCATAGGTTGAGGACAAAAATATGTCATACCTAGGGTCTGGCTCATAGAGGGTTTTCAGTACAGGAATGATGAAGGTTGAGGCAGGTGGGCCACACACCCTTTTCTTTCCTCTTTCAAAGTGTTTGTGCCATTTTATACCCTGTAGTGAAAACATGCACCCAATAACCATTTATTAAACTGGGAAAAGAAAACTGTGACAGCAATTTGTGTTTTGATATAAAATGAAGTTAGGTTGAATAATTGATTATTGTTCCCCAATTTTTTTTTTTTGCCTACCATGTACCCACTCTTTGTCATGTGACTTTGAAGCCCCTCCCACCAGAGGCGGGGCTTATTTCCTCATCCTATTGTTATTGGGCTTGGCTATGTGACTTGTTTTAACCAATGGCCTAGGAGAAGACTTGATGCAAGCAGTGGCTTTACAGTGTGTGGTCCGGCTTGGCATCTTGCACTCCTGCTCTTTGCTTGAGAATGGCATGGCCCAGGGAGGTTCTGGTCTCTGGGGAAGAAAGGCCTAGAGTCAAATTCAGCCAACCTGTAGATCTGCGAGCAAGGGAAAGAAATGAGTGCTATTAGCCACTGAGAGTCTGGGGGTTGTTTGTTATGTGGCAAAAACTGACTCATACACTAGCTAGATTCAGATGATTCTACATAGAGGTTTGTCATCATAAATGCTCTGCAAAATATTTAAAATTCATGTGGGACTCAGGACAATTTAAAAAAAAATATATTTTTATTGATTTCAGAGAGGAAGGGGGGGGGGGAGAGAGAGATATAAACATCAATGAGGAGAGAGAATAATCGATTGGCTGTGTCCCGCATGCCCCCTACTGAGAATTGAGCCCACAACCAGAATCTAACCTGGGACCCTTCAGTCCGAGGCTGTTAGGGCAGGACAATTTGTTGCTGAGTGGGATTGTTCTGTAAATTGTAGTATATCCAGAGTCTCTGCCATCAGCACCTTAAATGCTAATGTCCCCCTTCAGTTTAGGAGCTAGTCTGACCCCACACTCTCCTGTCCTTACATCTATTTTATAACACCCACTCTACCACCCGGCAACGAAATACATGCACTTCATCTTCATCGACACGTAATTTCAAAAATATATATATATATAATGTTCTAACTGCAATACAAAAGAAGAATAAAATGAGAGCAATTTATAATAAGAGAATATCTATTTCAATATGCAAATGATCAGGAAACCACTATATGTCAGAAGACGTCATGAAGGAGTCTGACGCTTGTACCTGCTTATAATGAATAAGTTGAGATTTCAGACAAGTATCCAGTTAAATATTGTCGACATTTCCCCTCGTTATTTGACATTTTGAAGAGCTGAATTAGTATATTCACGTGCGTGGGTGACACCATCCTGAGTGGGAACTACTGCAGGTGTCGGCCCGCACAGGTGTGTGGGTGCAGCGACCCACAGTGGAGGAGCAGCTTAGGGGCCAATACCTGGGTTTTCCCAAATGGGAAACAAATCTTGATGGAATTCTGGGTAAAACAGAGCACCCCCTCCCCCCGATTTACACCGTAGCCGGATTCCAGGGAAACCCCACAGAAAGTAAGCCAGGTGAGAACAGATTTTGCTTCATTTAAGATGGATGGAAATTCTAGGCTCAAGTAATTATTCAGTAGGAATTTTTTTTATATGGATGTCCAAAAGGGCATTCACAGTTCCTGAAGGGCATGGGGTCATTCTTCTGGGTGTGGGATTGGCCTGGCCTTGAGTGTCGGACAAGGGCGATTGAATCCTTTCCAATGTCTAGGACAGGCCTCCTCAACCTCAGCACAGTTGACATCTGGGATTGGATTGTTCTTTGATGAGCGGGGTCACCCTGTGCTTAGTAGGTTGTTTAGCAGCATCCCTAGCCTCTCCCCACTAGATGCCAGAACACCAACCCTAAAGTGGTAACAACCCAAAATACCTCCAGATATTGCCACGTGGCTCCTGAGGGTGCAAAATATCCCCCTGTTGGGAACCACTGGTTCAGGACAACAGAAAATGCTGCCCCATCACCCTGTATTCTCCCAATCCCCCTTGGAGGTGGTGCTCCCTCCATTCAAAATACACTTGTCCCACCCTGGGTGGTGTGGCTCACTTGGTTGGGCATCGCCCCAAACACCAGGAGGTTGATGGTTTGATTCCCGGTCAAGGGCACATACTCAGGTTGTGGGCTCGATCTTCAGATGGTTTTCACTTCCTGCTCTCTCGAACTTCAGATCCAGCATCTCTTCTTTGTGCAATCTCTCCTATCCCCTCGGTAACTCCCCTAGACTGGGTCTGGTCCATTTGTTACACACTCCCATGCAACAGTGCATCCCTAGATTTTAATCTAGTCTCCTCCGCTAGGATATAAACCCCAAGAGGGCAACCTCTCCGCTTGCTCTGTTCATATTAGACTCCATCTCTTAGCTTAGTGCATAGCACATAGTAGGTGCTCAAAAATGTTTGATCAGTGAATGAATGAATGAATGAACATCTGTGCTCTGTCTTCTACAACCACAACCTCAACAAGACATTTGGTTAGCTTTGCCCCGAGGGAATTTCCCTCCTCCTCCTTCTCCCCTGCTTTGGCTGGGCTCATGATAGCCCATCAGGGGACCATGGTCTCTGGGGCCTGGGAGTGAGCGGCTGTTTTGCCACCAGCTGCGCCGGCTGCAGGCTCCCATGGGGAGAGCTGCAGGCTGCAGCGGGCAGCGAGGCTGTCATTGTGGAGTGCTAACAGCTACAGGTACCGGTCACAGGCCATTGCCCCCAGCCTTCGCCACGTAAATCCTCCGCTAACGATTTGTATAAACTTGTGTTACACGTGTTATTTATCACTGCAAATAACTCCGCAGTGGGTTGGACCATACGCTTTGTTCACTCACACACACCTCAGGCGAAGTCATGGGCTGAGTGGGTGAGAGGGCTCCTGCAGTCGCGTTGGCTGGGTGGGGACCCTGTCTCCCTCTCCCAGCTGTGTGGCCTTGGGGAAGGCCCTATCCCTCTCTGTGCCTCGATTTCCTCATCTGTGCATTAGGGATAGTGCTCACCTATAAGGGGGGTCTTCATTGCCTTCCACCTGCTCTGCCAACCCCAGGGTGGGCTTGGCCGTCTCTGTATGCCTGGCCTGCCCCTCACATCACCTGGCCCATGGCTGTCCTCGGGGGCCAGCAGCCGGCTCAGAGGAGAGTGTGTGGAGCCGTCTTCACTGCCTTCCACCTGCTCTGCCAACCCCAGGGGGGGCTTGGCCGTCTCTGTATGCCTGGCCTGCCTCCCACATCACCTGGCCCATGGCTGTCCTCGGGGGGCCAGCAGCCGGCTCAGAGGAGAGTGTGTGGAGCCTGATCCACTTGGGTTGCTGTTGGGCTTTGGACCAATTCTTTCCTGTGTTTGTTTCTAGAGCTGCTGGGAGAAAGTATCACAAACTGGGTGGCTTAAAACAAGAGCAATTTATCCTCTCACAGTTGTAGGGGCTACAAGTCCGAAATCCAGGTGTCGGCAGGGCCGTGCTTTCTCTCCTTGCTCTAAGGGAGCGTCCTTCCTGGCCTCTTCTGTGCTCCTGCATGTCTCCAAATTTCCATCCCTGATAAGGCACCAGTCCTTGGATTCAGGGCCCACCCTCATCCAGTGTGACCTCATCTGCACTTGATGACATCTGCAAAGATCCTATTTCCAAATTAGGTTGCATTCATTCACACATCCATCTATCCATCTATCCATCTATCCATCCGAACATCCATCCATCAACCATCCATCATCCATCCATCCATCCATCATCCATCTATAACTTGATGACATCTGCAAAGGTCCTATTTCGAAATTAGGTTGCATTCATTCACCCATCCATCTATCCATCCAATCATCCATCCATCCATCCATCCATCCATCATCCATCCATCCATCCATCCAATCATCCATCCATCCATCCATTTGTCCGTCCATCCATCCTTTACAAAAGGGTGCATGCAAGGTGAATAAGACATAGTCTGTGTTTTCAAAGATCTCCCACCCTCGGTGTATGCAGGCTGTCCAATATGGTAGAGACATATGTCTATATTTAAATCTAAATGTAAATTAATTATAATTAAGTGAAACTTAAAATGTAGTTTCTCAGCCAGAGCAGCTACATTTCAAGTTCTCCACATGAAACCCGTGGCTCTTGGACCGGACAGCACAGACCTACAACATTTCCACCATCAGAGAAGCCTCCATTCACCGACGCTGTTCTGGAGGCAGAAGAAGAACGAGACACCAGGATGGAAGCAGGAGGTGGTCTGTGAAAAGTTCTATGAAATGAACAAAGAGCTATGAACACAGGGACCATCAGGACAGGGGCAGCAACCACAAGCACTGCAGGTAAAGTACGTTGCGATTTGCAAAACCCGGCTCTGTCCATCTGCTGTTTGAAACACTTTGCTAAGTAGGAATTTGAGTCCGATTTTACCTGATGTCAAAACTGAGGCTTACAGTGGGAACAAGATTCACGCAGGGGAAGTTGGGGCTGTTTTTGGATTCCCTTCTCCTTTGATCAGGAAACGCCCAGCAGCCAGACACATCGTCTCATTGGCATTTTATTGTTATTATTATTTTAAAAAATTCCTTAGCTCTGGGGGAATCCGATGCAGCCAGCTTCCCTGCTTCTGGCATCTCTCCTTTCAGACCCCCCCCCCCCCACCCCCGCAGACACCAGAGCATTTTCCCTAAAAGGCAAAACCAAACTGGTCTTTTCCTGCCTAGAACCTCCCCTGGCTCCTTTTCCCATTTAGGGTAAAGTCCCCACTGCACACCAAGGCCCGCGAGCCCTCCATGATCCAGGCCCTGCTGGATGCCCAGCCTCACCTACTGCCCGACCGCAGAGGCTCCCTGTCCTTTCACACCCCTGGGCCCAGCACGTATCCTTCATCCTGAACTGGATGATGGGCTTCTAGCAGGTTCCCACCACTGTTCTCACAGGTGGAGATCTGTGCCTAGTTATATGTGATGGCGAGAGAGAGGGAGAGAGGGAAACAGAGACCTGGAGAGATGTGGGAGGGGGAGTAAGAGAGAGAAGGAAGAGAATGAGAGAGAGAGAGAGAGAGAGAGAGAGAGATCTCTAAAAGAACGTTTGCTAAGACATTTAAAAAGAGTGATTATGTTCTGAGGAGATACACTTTGGGGGTTTTACTTTCAATTTTGTATTTTGAATTTGTTATAATTACTAGTATCTTTAGTGCAGCGGTCGGCAACCGGTGGTCTGTGGACCACTGTTGGCGACCGCTGCTTTAGTGCATTAACTCATAAAATTTTTCCCAAAAGCACTCACCTCTGAGGTCTCAGCGTTCAGCTGTGACTCCCTCCCTGGCCCCGCCCTCAGAACGATGCACACCTGGGGGCCGTCAGAGGCCAGAACCAGCCTCACCGGTCTGGGTCCCGGGCCTGCGCGGAGCCCACCAGGACAGGATGGGCCTTGGAAATGTCTGTGTAATGAACAGAGAAAGGCAACTCATTCGAACATCACGTGTTGTCCGGTTAAATAGCAGAGAGGATTATTATAGCAACGATGCTGCGATGTACCCTCGATTAGCCACGGCCACGCAGAGCGCCAGGACAGCGTATGCCGGTAAGGGAGCCGCAAAGGCAGCTGGACCTGCTCTGGGGTGGATTTCAGTTTATTTGTGTTTTTGTTGTTTGGGATTTTTCCTCCATCGTCTTTTGCTTTTGCTTTTTTTAAGGGAAGGGACACGGATTCGCATCTCAATTGTATTTGGTTGATGCTCATAATTAAGCCGTTGGTTTCTCGATGGGAGTGATGAGTTGGCAGTCGGCAGCGGTTCTCAGACTGGTCCCCAGATTTGCAACATCAGCATCGCTGCCTGGGAACTTGTTAGGGGTGCAAATTCGTGGGTCCCACCCTGGACTCCTGACTCACAGACTTTGGGTGGAGCCGGGCAACCTGTGTTTCAACAAGCCCTCTGGGTGATTCTGATGTGCGTTCAGGTTGGACAGTCACTGTGCGGAGGGTAAGCCTGTGGATTCTGGGGCTTCGCCTCAAATGCCGGAGATGCCACTCACTGGCTGTGTGCTCTCGGGCAAGTCCCCTCACCTCTCTGTGCCTTTGGGACCTCAGCTATACTTTGAGATGTCTACAGTGCCAGTCGCATAGGTTGTGAGGACGGGCTGAGGTAAGGGATGCAGCGTATTAGAAAGTGCCCACACTTTCTAGCCCACGCTAATGCTACCTGTTACCATATTTCACGGAGTAGAAGCTGCTTTTGATGGTCAGACTCACCCACATTTCAGGTAGTCAATGTGGAAAAGCTTTTCTCAAACTTCTGTGCACACACATCACCTGGGATGGTGATGGGAGGCAGATTCTGATTCTATGGGGCGGGGCCACTGGTTCCGCATTCCCCGCAAGCTCTCCGGTGGGAGGAGGCTGCGGGCCCAAGGACCGCACTGTGAGCGCGGCTCGAATCCAGTGTCTGGGGCTCACATGGAGCTCCCAGAATGAGCTGGCGATGGTCCTGGCCTGGTCCTGGCTGAGGGCGGGGGAGCAGGGTGAAGGGCATGTGCCCATCCGTCTCTGACCAAAATGACAGCCCTTTCGTGCCCACTTCCCGGGTGAGACCCAGTCCCTTTCCGTCTCTACCCTCAGCATCTCATCTCCCACGCAGGCCAGTCCAGGCCCTTTCCTGGGACAGGTGAGGAGCATCAAACACACATTTTCCCAACGAGTGAATTGATGACAATTTTCCTCAGAATCATGAACTTGCCAGAGTTTAAAAATAGTGGAATGACATGGGGATTTAAAGGACTCAAGACAGTTATTGTTGATGGAAGATGGTGGCTTATTACTATTATTACTATTACTACTATTATTATTACTATTATTACTATTGTCAGGGTCTCGGTGTGATTGGTGCAGTGATAAACCCTATGCTGAGGCTCGCTAGCACCAGCCCCAGGCACAGGACACTCTGCCGTCACACCGGAATTCCGACGGCCCCCGGGGGGCCCTGTCAGGGTGGGCTCAGGGCACCAAGGGCCCCGCAGACAGAGCCCCACAGCCTCCGAGCCTCATTACCACCATTATCCTATTTGCAGCCACTTTCAGATCCTGAGACAATGCTCACTTCCAAGGGGAAGTGACAGGGCTAGAGAGAGAAGGGGTCACGCACACTCCTTTCCAGACCGAACAAAGAGCACTTATGGGGGGAGGGAACATGCCTGTTGGTCCCCCCCCATCCTGACATGTGCACAGGAACACACACACACGTACATGCACACGCGCACGTGCACATACGCACACACACACACACACACACATGCACACTGGCTGCCCCAGCCCGCATGTCACCATCAATCAGCTCCCTCCCAGTTGCTGTTTGCAGGCAGAGTTCCCTACAGATGTGCTGGGGGCTGGGAGAAGGGGAAGGTGGAGCTGGGGGCTGGAAAAAAAAAGGGAGGGGAGGCAGAGGTAGCCTCAAAGAGTTAAAGCCTTGCCTCGCCAGACTGTGAATTCTCCTAGACGCTCCCCCACCGCCCACCGCCCCCCCTCAATCCAGCCAAACAACAGCTTGACATTTTCCATCCTTCACGAGAAAGACAAAGACGGGAAGATATTCCCATGATCCCTTTCTGCATGCCTAACCGTGAGCTCAGGTGCCGGAGCGTTTGCCCTGCGCCGGCCCCATCAACGTGAAGGGCGAACTCATCCTCTCTGCATCTTTTTCTCGCCACTGCTTGATTAATTGGCTGACTACTACGCCGGTGGAATACCTAATGCCTCCCCTTCCCTCTGTTCTTTCTTCACAGTTTTTTCCCCCCTCCTTTGCTCCATTTACATATACTTTATATTCCATAATTTTCACCCAAAAAGAAAAAAAAAAAAGAGGGAGCAGGCCCATCTCAGTAATTTGATGTAATGACGGCATGTCACCAAAAAGAGGAATTAGAAAAATCTGTAGGTATTTAATTTATTCTTGTTTTTTTTTTCTTTTCCCAAGTAGATCTCTCTGAGAGGAGCATTAATATTCATGGGCGAGGGGAAAAAAAGTATACTCAATAGGAAAATTCCAGATTTTTTTAGGGGGGGGAGGGAGGCCGCTCCATTCAATGCATTTTTAAGCACCATTATTTAACTAATAGTGCTCGAGTCCCTCTGGCCTACGGTTCCTCCCCCTCAATCAAAATAAGTGGGTTTTCCTTTGCCCCCGAGGGCTGTGTGTGTTGGGTTCACACCCACGCTGCTGAAACAGGCAAAAAACAACTGGGTTCTCTGTTTGCCTCCCTACCTGGGAGGACGTGAAGAGAGGAGAAAACACAAATAAAGGCCTTCTCAGAGTGCCAAGCTGGAGTTGGGGTCCCTCCAGTCTGCCCCCCGGGCTGTCGGAGCATCTGATGGGATGGCCCCGTGGGCAGGAAGGTTTCCAGGGAGGCCAATCTCTTCCCGGGGAACTTGGGTTCAGGCTTTGTGCTGTTAATGAGCTACCTGGTTATCAGAGTCAGCGTTGAGGCGAATCCTAAGTAGGGAAAACAAACCCAGGCTTGCAAAAGACGCCTGGAGGGGGAGACCTGGGCGGGAACAGCCCCTCAGCCCCTCTCTCCAAGGCGAGTCTTTCCCAAGGGCCTGGGGTGGTTGGCTGTCCCAGGGACGGTGAGCTTTGTGGGGTGCCAGGAGCCCAGGCAGCCTCGTAGAAAGGGGGGCCGTGGCTGGGACATAGGTGTCTGTCCCCATCCTAATCAATGTGATCGGAAACACGTCTACATCCATGATCCCTGAGGCCAAGGCGTTTGCCAATCTCAGTGATCACCGTGATGATTCTAACAAGCAATGCCATGTGTTACTTTTTTCCTTATCATTCTGAAGTAAGGTCAAACTCACAAACAATGAGCATAAATATTAGGTGTCCTATTGATGAATATTTTAGCCATGTTCCAACTTCACCGGATTACGACATAGAACATTCTCAACACCTCACAAGCCCTCCTGTGCCCCTCTGGCCACACACCCCTCCCCAAGGACAGCTGCTCTCTGACTTCTCGGCCCGTAGATTCGTTTTGCTTGTTCTTGAACTTCCCCTACGTGGAATCTTACAGTCATTGGGTCTAGGCCCGTGGTCGGCAAACTGCGGCTCGTGAGCCACATGCGGCTCTTTGGCCACTTGAGTGTGGCTCTTCCTAAGCCTTAGGAGTACCCTAATTAAGTTAATAACAATGTACCTACCTATATAGTCTAAGTTTAAAAAATTTGGCTCTCAAAAGAAATTTCAATCGTTGTACTGTTGATATTTGGCTCTGTTGACTAATGAGTTTGCCGACCACTGGTCTAGGCCTTTTTTTTTTTTTTTTTCCTCTCAAGGCATAAAGTTTTGGAGACGAGTCCATATTGTTATGGCTAGCAGTAGTTCATTCTTTTCTCACCCACTGGCATTTCCCATGTATAAATAAAGCAGCATCCAATTAGCCTTCCTCCCGTCAGTGGCCATTTGGGCTCTGTCCAGTTTGGGCTTTTAAGAATGGAGCTGGCACGCACGCTCTTCCACATGCCGGGTGGGGGGATATACGCCCTCTTTTCTTCTCGGAACACACCCAGGCAGGGAAGAGCGGGTCTTCCATAAATGCGGCCTGAGTAGAAACCGCCAAACCGTCTTCAAAGTGCTCGCGCCCATTTGCATGCCTGCCCAGAGCTCCCGAAGTTCTAGCTGTGAATAATGAGGAGGAGGAAAAGGGACATCGAGGCAGAAAGAGGCAGAGAGACACAGGTGGCCACCCAGACAGAGAGAAAGTCCGAGACGATGGCCATGGAGGGAGGGGAAAGGCCCAGAAACAGAGAGGAGAACGGAAAGAAAAAGCGAGAGAGAAAGCGGCAAGGACGGTGAGGAGAAGGCGGCCGTGGAAAGGGGAGGCGATGCGTACAGAGGAGAGGAAAGCGGCGGAAGGGCAGGAAGGAGAGAGCATCCTGGGCGGACTACGAGCGTGGAGATGGGTCTCTGGGTATTTTATGAAACATGTCCTTTTTTTTTTAAAAGTGCTTCTTGATATTTTTATGTTTATATGTCTTAACTTGGGCCCGGCTTCATGGAAAATGCATGAGGAGTAAGTGGTTTCTGGGAATGTTTTATACATGGCCAGGGAGTCCGGAGGAGGCAGGGTGGGCGGGAGAGACAGGGGGTGTGGGCCGCTCCGTCCCTGGGCCTCTCTGGCAGGGCCCTGGTGTGGGCAGTGGGCAGTGGTCAGAGCTGACAGCTCATGTCTCACGTGTACATGAAAGGCACCCCGGGGTGGCGGAGACGTTGGTGTAGCTAGGATCCACCAGCCCCGAGACTTTGAGACTTTGGGCAATGCCCGTCCCCGCCTCCAAGCCTCGGTTTCCTCCTCTGCAGCTGGTCTATGCTGCTCGGGCTGGTTCCCGGGTGTGGGGGGCTGATCTGACCTGGCCAGGGGAAGCCATCAGGGTGATCTTTCCGGGTGGCAGGGATTCTCTGGGGTGGCACGCATCACACTTGGCCACGCCCCCCGGGGACCTGGCCTCCTGCAGATTGAATTCAGGAGGTCTGGGGCGAGTCTGAGGGTCTGCATTTCCCAGCAGCTTTCCGGAAACGCTGCGGGTCCCAGGACCCCGGGGACCTAGGAACATTTGGGTCGTCTGTGGTTTACAGCCGAGCACGAAAGACGGAAGGGCGACTGGCGTTCACAGAGGCCTGGAAAAAAGTGCCAACTTGAGCATCAGAAATTCTTCCTGACGGATGACTTTCTTCTCCAGACTGAGGAGCTCGAGGTGTTGGTCCTATGAGCCCGTCTGTCCCCTGCTCTGCCCCCACCCCCACTCCCCACCTTCGAAGATTCTAGTTTTCCAACACGCCACACACAGTTATACCCCCATTCCTGCTCGGTCACTGGCCTCCTAGGTGACCTTGGGCAGGTCGTGTCCTCTCTCTGGGCCTCAGTTTCCTCATCTGTAAAATGGGGTTGGAGTTAGAAGGTGAGGAGGGAAAATGTTCAAGGTCCCTTCCCCTCCTGCGAGTTCCTGAGCTCCGAGGCTGCTGGTTGGGAGGCTGTGATTTATGCCACAGATGTGCAGAGGGAAACAGTTGCGTGGGAATCAATTTCCTCTTGTAAATAGGATCCCTTTGAAAGCTCTCCAGGGAGAGGAGAGGGAACTAGAATTTCTAGAGGGCCTACTGTGAGGCCGAAGGCCCTGTGCGCGAACCTGGTTTCGTTTAGCTCCCTCCTTACACTCAAGTTCCGTTTGCAAATGTATTCCGTGCCTAAAAATTTTTTAAAAAGGGTGAAGTTTGTTTCACGAAACAGGAGCTGCCTGCTTTCGAGGAAAACATGGGAAAGACAACAACAACAGTCACAACAAAAGAAGTAGAAGGAAAAGTAAACTACTCCTCATACAAGTATTTATTAAATATTCGCTATATGGCAATCACCGTACGAAGAAACTCGGTTTCTACTCAGCTTTTAACTCTAAATATTGGTAAGCGCGTATTCTAGAAAATTTAAATTCTGCTGCGGTCATAGTCACATTTGCATTCTGTTCATTTTGAGGTCATGGAGCTAGTTCTGAAGCCCACCCACTTTGAACTTGGCTCTCTTTCTCCCGATTGCAAAAGGAACACACAGGTTTATTGAAGAAAACGTGGATATGATAGGCACATAAAAGACATAAGTCAAGATTACTTATAATCCACCGCCCCGGCTTTTTTTTTCTATCTGTACATCCAGACTCTCAAAACACACGCTAATAAATTGTTCCTACCTTCCTCCACGGGACTCCCACCTCCGACTCACCCTCCATACCAGACGTAGACACACTAGAACGTGGAGAGCTATGTGAGGTCAGTAATTTTTGTCTATTTAAATCACTGCTTTGTATTTAGCACCTAGAACAGTGCCGGACACACAGCAGTAGCTTCATGAAATGTTGCAGATCATGAAAAAAAATGAATGAAAATGGAGTCATACGGAACATGCAGTCGTATCATCAGCTTTTAAAAATTATCAATATGCCAGAGGTATTTTCTACGATCATGAAATGTTCTCCTGTCATGGAACGGATGATGACTTCATAGCATTTCAGCACGTAGATAAATCACAAATAACGTCTCCCGTCTCATCTTGTGGCCAAATACATGAGGTCTCCAGGAAGATCCAAGAGGCTGTATTTTGTACAACTTCCTGATCACTTTCCAGGTCCTCCCAGCACTGGCAGGAAGAGGGGGAAGAGGGGGATGTGCCGGCGCTGGAACCCGCGTCTCCTGGGTCTTCACGCAGCATCTCGCCGGGATCCCGGGCCTCAGTGGCTCCAGTTCCCTGGCAGCTGCCGCAGCGGAGCCCCTGAAGTAGCCAAGCTGAGAAGGGACAGGTGGCCAGGCTTTAAGGAGTTGGCAGAGGCCGGGGTGCTGGCCAGGGGACACCCCTTCCCGAGAGCATTGGGAACCCCAGGGCAGGAATGTGGCTTGTCCGGGAGACCAGAGCTTGTGAAATCCATGCAGATCAGAGAAAGCCTGGGCGAGGAAGCCCGCTTTCCCTGCAAACTCTTCAGAGTGACGAGGGGGCGGGTTCTGGCTTCAGTTTCCATTGGCCGATGCCCTCAGACATTTCAGGGGGCGGCCAGGAGGGGGCCGAGGAGCCCTCCTCTGGGCTGCCTGTGCCAGCTGCCCATCCATAGGAAGCCAACATGTCAGCCCTGCTGCCCACCGATGCCAGCCCAGAGGTGCCAAGGCACCAGGCGTAGCAAAGCCAGCTGGCAGTGTAACGGTGAGCCAATGGCCCGGCCAGCCGGCCCATCTGCTCCTTGCTGCCAGCTGCATGCCTGTGGGAGGCGGGCCCGCAGCCCATCCAAGTGGCCGAGGTGCCAGCCACTGGGTGCTCTGGCCAGCTGGCGAGCTGGCAGGGCTGGCCAGCGTACCCATCTGCCCGCCAGTGCCAGGAGAACAGGCAGGGAAACGGGGCCTGGGGACCTCGCAGTGCCCACCTGCCTGGAGTTCCAAGGCAGGGGGGGTCCTGACTCTCTTCTTGCCTTCCTCCCTTACCGCCTCGTCTGAGATGTCACTAATGACGTCCCTAAGCGAAGGCAGGGGAAGAACGGGGTGGGGGGACGTGAATGCTGAGGACACAGGACTCCAGAACAGGAACATCACAGGATGTTAGCGGCGCGGCGTGTGGATAGTTAAGTACATGGGCTCTGGGGTCCCCCTGCCTGGGTCTGGATCTCAGCTCCGACAATAGTTAGCCGCGTGACCTTGGGCAGGCCGCGTCCTTTCCGGCAGCCTCTGCTTTCTCATCTGTCAAATGGGAAAGTAGCACCTGCTTCGTTGGACGAAAGCGAGGATTAACACGAGGTGATTGTTATCATCAGTGATATTATTAGGATCAGAAGATTCAAGTGTTTTAGCTCCAATGAGGTTCAGATCTCATCTGGTCCAATTTCTTCATTTTGTTGAAATTGGGGAGACAAGACCCAGATTGGAGAAGGGCCTCATTCAGGCCACAATCAAACAACGGGATTAACAAATCAGCAGCGAGGGTGGGGAGAGGGGGAAGTGGAGGAAGGTGGTGAAAAGGTATAAACTTCCAGCTGCATGAGGAGTAAGTCCTGGGGGTGTAAGGGACAGCATGGTGACTGTAGTCACTGCCTCTGGGTGACAGGTAGGAAAGTTGCTAAGAAATTAGCCCTGGCCGTGTGGCTCCGTTGGCTGGAGCTTGTCCCATTCACCAAAAAGTTTGTGGGTTTGATCCCCGGTCAGGGCGTGCATTGGAGGCCGCCGATCAATGTTTCTTACCCGCCCCCCCCCTAAAATCAATAAATAAAAAAATTAAAACAAAATTTGTCATTCTCTGTGTTGACGAATGGTAACTAAATTTACTGTAGTTAGCCTTTCCGATGTACACCTATGCCTAATCATGACGGACACCTGGAACTAATACAACAGTGGGTGTCAATTAGATCTTAAGGAAAAAAATCACAATTGCACACGGAGTCATTTGGGGACCCGGGACTAGACTCCAGGTTTGACACTCTTCTTGTCATGACAGGCTCCCCTGGGTTAAAGGAGGTGATGACCAGGTAGGGAGGGGCCTCTGTTCTGTCCAACCCACCCAGGTGCCCCAGGTGCTCAGCTGACACACAGCACCTCACCTCACCCTCGGCGTGCACGGCCCGATGTGCGAGGTTATGTATTTGCAAACGCACACGTGTAGACCACACTGTTAAGGGCAGGCGCTCATCTTTTCCAGGAACATCTCACCCATCCGCAGCTCATCTTGCGGGAAACCTCAGGTATCCAGAAGTCCTCTGGCGTCCCTGAGCCCCTGTGCTGAGAGCGCCTGGCACGTAGCTGGAGCTCTATGATGAATGAATCAATGAATGAATGAATGAAACAGATAGAGCCTGGTACAGCTCTTAATTTGCTGGACCAGGACTCTTACGGTCCACACAGCAACCAATAAGAGCAAGGAGCTCAATGTTCTAAATCCTTCATCCTGACCAGCAACTCCCGATCCTCACGCAGAGCCTCGTCACCCCGACTTTGCCCACAGCGCTAACAAAAGGGTTGGCTGTCCTGGTCCGCAGGCCGCATGCGACAAGTGAAGCAGGAAATGAACCGATGAGGAAGGGGACAAGCACTTGCAGGAAGAAGATCCCGAAGGTGCTGCTGCCACCTTAGTGGGCTGGGAAGAGAAAGGACTGTTTGGGAAAAGCCTCACTAAGGTCAACATCGGAGGGGGCAAAGGTCATTTTGTGCAGGCGCCCAAAGCCCCTGCGTGTGCAGAGCCCGGCATCGCTCCCGGGAATGGAAGTGATGCTCACCATGACAGAGCTGAGATTCAGTTCAAGGGCCCCGGTGCAAACCATCAGAGAACAGAGTGCGTTTTGCAGACATTTCCATCCAAAATGTACTTTTTAAAAAAATATATATTTTATTGATTTTTTTACAGAGAGGAAGGGAGAGGGATAGAGAGTTAGAAACATCGATGAGAGAGAAACATCGATCAGCTGCGTCCTGCACACCCCCTACTGGGGATGTGCCCGCAACCAAGGTACATGCCCTTGACTGGAATCGAACCTGGGGCCCTTGAGTCCGCAGGTTGACGCTCTATCCACTGAGTCAAACCGGTTAGGGCCAAAATGTACTTTTTTTAAATGGCAATTAAACAGTGTGGCCTTCCATCACCCGGAAAGCTTGGCTTTCTTAAATGACTCAGCCAGGGAGGGCCACAGGCTGCCAGGATCCACCGCTCTTTGTGGGGACAGAGGTGATGATTAGAGAATTTAGGGAAAACGAAAGGGAAGGGGAAGGTGTGGGGAAGGTCAAGATAGCTCTTCACCTGGACGTGCATGTTAACTCTCCTTTGCTCCACGTATTCAGGGATGGGCCGTATCCACACGATTCCACATTCTTTTCCCATCACCTCATTATATTGGGCTTCTTGTCTACCAAAGAAGACATCTATATCTATTTACACAGACACACACACACACACACACACACACACACACACACACGCACACACACACGATGTGCATCCATACATAAGAACACACACTCACACATACCCACATGTACATACAGACATGCATGCACACACATTCAGACCTGCACCACATATACATGCAGACTACACATCCACACAAACATGCGTGGTATTTTATATCCCATTTACATACCTCTACCTTTTTCTGCTCCCTCCCACCTTCCTGCTTTTTTCTCTCTCTTTCGTTTTATTTTTTTCCTCTATGAGCTCTCTGTGAATACTTCCTCATCATAAAACATCAGCACAGCTCTGACAAAACAAACCCCTCCCCATCTCTCGTTCCTGCCTTGTCACTCCTCAGTTTCTTAGCCATGATGGCTGTGATCAATGCCAAGTGCCTCCCATAAATTTATCAGGCAGGCAATTCTACCGCAGGTCTAGAAAAGAGCCTAGACGTCCATCCACGGCATCAAGGTCAAGTGCATTCTGAAATACCATGCAACGGCCAACAAGAACCAAAGCCAGGTTTGGAAATAACATGAGCCAGCGTGTAGGTAGCCCTCACCAGCGGCCGGGCACTCTGCAGTCCATCGCTTACTCGTCTCATCTGCACCATGAGCCTTATCGCCACCCCCATTTCACAGATGTGAACACTGAGGACAGATGGGAGTGAGACATTAGGACATTCGTCCGGCCTTCCTGTTGCAGAGCTGAGATTTAAACCAGGTGGCCTGCCGCTAAAGCCTGCCTTCTTAAGCCCCACACGGAGATACTCAGGAAGCAGTAGGTGAGACAATGCATCTTTGCGGAAGACTGAACAGAATACGATGCCATTGATACCTACAGGGAGGTGCATCCGGGGATCTGTGGCCTCCTGTCGCTCTGATGACACCCCTTATTTCTGACAGAGGAATGGTGGAACGCAGAGGCCACGCAGCCAGACCCAAGACCAAGGGCACAGTTTGTGCTGTTTTCCCGACCCGTTTCTTTTGCTGATAACAGAGGGAACCGGGGAGATGGGAGGAATTGTTTTTCCAAGACTTTGCCCAAAGTACACTGCGAACCTAAAAACAAAAGGCCGAGGGAGAGGCAACACGCATTTACTATTTGAGATCAAAGAAGAGCTCTCCGGGAAGCACTGATTCCGGCAGAAGCCCAGAGAGTGTTCTGATTTGGAGACGCAGGCGAGGGGATGTTTATGAGAAAAGGAAAGGGAACTATTCCATCAATAAAAGGGAGGCATGTCGACGGGTGCCGACAGGAGAACAGTGACGCTGATGCGAAGGAACAGTGTTTTTCGTTGTCAGTCCCGTAGTCATCAGTCTGGTCATCGTAACATCTGCTTTCTTGTTATCTTTGCAAATAGTTCTCTGGGACACAATGTTGCTTTAGGCTCCGTCCAGAGATTCCTTTGCCCTGTTTTCATATTCCGAAGGTTTGAGGCATAAGACAGGCGAGGCAGGGCCTCTGGGAGGGCAGCCCTGACTCCATTTGAAAGTGGCTTCCTTTTTTTTTTTTACAGCATCTTCTGGGGAGAATATCTGTCCCTCCAAGTGGCCCCCTTTGCACTGTCCCCGGCTTCCAGAAGGGCATGGGTCGTTGTCTGAGGTCAGAGAAGAGAGAGGTCTGGGCTGCATGGAGTGTGAGGCCCGTGCAGTGGCTGGCCATTGGGTGATGCCTCCAGGCCCCTTTAGTGAGCTACCTAGTCACCTGGTCTCCTGGTTTGGCCCTGCAAAGAGCCCGCGAAAGTCTTACCAAGCTCCCAACGCACCATGGGGTTGCTCCTCTCAGAGACGAAGGCACCGACCGTGGGCCGCGTCCCGTCGATCCCTCCATCTTTACTGATGAGGAAGGAGACGCCCAGAGTGGCCGAGTGACTCGCTTGAGGTTGCAGAGTTCTCGGATGGGAAAGCCATGAAGGAACCAAGCCAGGACTCGAGGGAGGCCGTCGCTGGGCACACCATTTAAGGAGGCCCCCAAACCCAGTGGTTGAGATAAAAGAACGCGTCAATGAAATATTTTTTAAAATGAAAGTTAATACGAACAACTCTCTGGTGAACAAAATAGCAACATTTTAAACAAAGACAGGGGCAGGATTACTGATTTTTCCCTGTGGTCTCAGGCTCCTGGGTGATTCCGCACCACACTTCCTTTAACATTCTTAGACTCTATTCATCACGCATTTTTTTTTTGGCGTTAAATTTAACACTTAAAAATACCTGATTAAAACATTGATCATAATGACTGCGTCTTCTTAGTGTTCCTTAAATTCCGTGCTGGAGGTGTTTACCTCGCCTGCCTTACCCTAGTCACAGCCCTACAGGGACTTGCTCTGCCCACCCCATGCTTTCTCCCTTCCCTGCATCTATTCTCTCACTGATTTGTTTGTTCATTCAGATAGTCAGCATATATTTTGGAATATTCACGGTTCCAGGAGCTGGGAAAATATCAATTAACAAAATAATTATGTTTCTGCCTTCCAGGCATGGACAGCCTAATTGGAGGGACAGATAGGTCTGACTCAAATAATCAGAAAAAGCAATGTAAGAGTAAAAATGTGGCCAATGCAGCAAAGGGGAAATCATAGAGGTGTTGAGCAAGAGTGGCAGTCAGGGCAGACTTCCTGGAGGAGGTGGTGTTTGGATGAGATAGAGTTAACCAGATAGGGGTGGATTGCAGGAGGGTGGCTAAGAGTGCTCCAGGCAGAGGAGGAAATGGCAGGTTAAAAGGTCCTCTGGGGCAAGATCAAGAGTGTGGAGTGGAGCCCTAGCTGGTTTGGCTCAGTGGATAGAGCATCAGCCTGTGGACTGAAGGGTCTTGGGTTCAGTTCTGATCAAGGGCACATGCCTGGGTTGCAGGCTCAATCCCCAGTAGGGGGCGTGCAGGAGGCAGCCAATCAATGGTTCTCTCTCATCATTGATGTTTCCATCTCTCTCTTCCTCTCCCTTTCTCTCTGGAAAACAACAATAACAACAAAAAAGAGTCTTGAGTGCAAAAGGAAGATGGCGTAGGCAGGGCCTGGAGACACAGAGGAGAGGATTTGAACTCTAGGCAAGGACACTAGGGAGCCATAGAAGGCTTTGGAGCAGTGGAGTGACGTGATCAGGTTTATTCTATGGAGTGACCCTTCTGGTTGCTGGATGGAGAGAACTTTACATGATGTATAGAACCCAGACTCCCCAACTTCCTCGTCTGGCTTCCCCCTTTCTTGCTGGGTGACCTTGGGCAAGTCACATAACACTTGCCTTCTCTGTGCTTCCGTCACTCATCTACGAAATGGGATACCCGTCTCTCAGTGCAGTTAAGACGACTCAACGAGATAGTAAGTGCTGGTGTCTACAATAGGCCCGACACCCGAAAAGCACTCTATACATATTGGCCATACTGATGATCACTGAGGATGGATTTTGCGGGGGCAAACTAGGAGAGAACGAGAAAGCAGCCCCTGCCCTCAGCCCAGGGCGGCTCAGCCTGAAGCTCAGCAAGTGGCCGTTCTTTCTCCCTCACTTCCGGGAGGAGTGGGCCCGGCGGGGGCGGCAGGCACGCGGTGAAGGTCTTAAAGGAAATTATAGCCTGCATAAAAAGATTCACTCCAGCGGAGGGCCTTCAACCATTCCCCGGGGCACTGAGCAGTGACTGAGAGTGTATTACTGTGCACTTAAGGCGTCGCAGCCACCCAAGGTCAGAGAGGACGGGAAGGGGAGCACTTAAGCATGGAAGTTCCCCGGAGTAGGAGCGTCCTTCCTTGCGCCATCTCTTCCCAGACCCTCCAGGCCCCTGGTCTCTGGCGTCCACATCCGCAAGAATAAAGAACAGTCACTTAGGGGGTGGAGGGCAGGGGAGAGCACAGAGGACAGGCGAGGGCGGGAGCAGGAGACCATCCAGCTCTCGCCCTGCTGTGATCTTGGAGAAGATGCGTGCACTCATGCAGGTCCAGGGTGAAGGCCACCTGCGACTCCAG
>NW_005361573.1:2146590-2180488 GCF_000412655.1 Myotis brandtii
AGTAGCCAATGTCTAGGGGCTCTTCCAACTTAAAAGTCGCGGTCTCTGTTTTAGTGGTTTCATTTATTTATTTTTCTTGAAATATCTCTTCCATGTCACTCTTCTCTGTTCTTGTCTGTTCTTGGCTTGATGCATAATACAATCAGTGTTTTACCGACTTGGTTTCCCTGTGACAAAATCACTGCGCAGTTGGGAGGTGCTTAGTGGTTATCTTTGAAGAAACTGCTCCAGCCCGGGCGGTGTGGCTCAGCGGTTGAGCATCGACCCAGGAACCAAGAGGTCGCCGGTTCGATTCCCGGGGAGGGCACATGCCTGGGTTGCAGGCTTGATGTCCAGTAGGGGGTGTGCAGGAGGCAGCTCATGGATGAAGTGCCTCTCTCTCATCGATGTTTCTATCTCTATCCCTCTCCCTTCCTCTCTCTAAAAATCAATAACATATTAAAATAAAAAAAAGAGAAGCTGCTCCCGTCCCCTGTGGGACAGGCCAAGGGGAAGGCAGGAAGGCGGGGCTCTGCTCAGGAGCCTGCAGCTGGGAGGCTCCCAGCTCTCCCTCCGCCCGCTGCCCGGAGTGATTAGTTGGCATCCAGGACAGCAATGCAAGGAGTGTCGTCGGAGGGCGTGATGGAGTGCCTGCTGAGTGCGCCCCAGATAAGCGCCGTGATTGGGAGGCCGCTTCATCATCTCGCCGCACGCACATGTTCGAGGGTGATTGTTTGAATGTCTCCCGCTAATAGGATATTATTCATAACAGTCTGGCTAGTTGGAATGGGAGATGATAAGAAATTAAATCCTTAATGGCTTTCTTTAAGCGAGGACTTTTCCCAGGGGAACCTGGGACCCTGGGAATATATGTACTCCGTGTGCCCTGACAATGTCTCCACGGAGGACTTTGGCTTCCAATGAACCGCACAGGGAGACCAAAGGGTAAAAGGGAGAGGACACAAAGCAGTTGACCTTGACTGAGCACCTACTGTGTGCCTGGTTCCTGGTAGACATGGTACACGTTGTGCTGGCATCATCTCTGCTGGGAGCAGGGGCTCGTAAGCCCATTTCAGAACCGGGGGGTCAGAGGCTCAGAGAGGGGAGTCGATTTGCCCGAGGCCTCATGTCTGGTGCCGTAGCCAGGATTTGAGTTCTAACGCAATTTGTGCACAAGATGCAATGAGTGGAGAGGGGGTTGTGTGGAAGAAGAGGAGCTTTGGCATGAGATCTGAGAGGCGGAAAAGAAGGAGAAGCCGTAACTTCCCAGGGGGAGTTGTCGCTGCAGGTGCGTGCGAGGTGTTGGCAGAGGGCAGGCCCAGGGGCGCCGGTGTCTTCTATGTTAACTCCGGGAATTGCCTGCTTCTGGGATACGTGCGGCCACCATTTCCCAGGAATATTCTTGCGATTCCTATGAGTGGTTTTTCTGGAAATCCAGGGCTTTGTTCCTTCCGTGTTTCCAACCGTTAAGGAGGAGCCCAACTCCCTGTATTGAAGCCCCTCCTGCTTGAAACACCTTGAGCAGAGACTGAATCTTGACAAAGTACCTGCCAGTCATCACACACACACACACACTCTCTCTCTCACACACACACACACACACACATCACAAGGATACTTTCTCAAGAAAAGAATGACAGGCCACACATGGTTGGGGCCTGAGATACTAAAATCATCAGCAGCATTATCTGTTCTGCAGCCTGGAAACCCATTTTCTGGACGCCTGGGAATAAAGAGTCCATGCTACCTTTTGTTCAATAGCTGCCCCCCTTCTTTCATGTAACTAAACCCTCCTTCTAGGTGAACAGGACAGAAATGAGGGTGACATTCCACAACAGGCCAAATTCACTTTCCAGGGGGACTCTCCAGAGCGGCTGGCTGTGAATACTTAAAAGTGAATGTGGGTTTTTTTTATTTGTTTTTATTTTTGTGGGGTACAGATATCCGACATATCCCCAGCCTCTCCACTCTTTTCCCTCCGGGTCTCATCAGCTTCCACAGCGGAAGCCGGCTTGGTGTTCCATTTGCAAAGTTCACAATTCACCCAGCCATGAGCGGCGCCTTTAACCGCCGCTAAATTGTTTCCTGACAGCCCTCGCTACAATTTTCTCCCCTGACATTTGATTTACATATGATCTTTAAGCGCTGCCGCGGTGGTAATAGCGATTTGGTTAATATTCCAAGCGCCCACCCCCCCATGCCCCACACCTTGCAGGGCCATTTCCTTCTGCAGCGTGGCGAAATGCACGCACCAAATAAATGTATCGCTAATGAAATAAGCGGATTAGGGGGGAGAATCAATTGCCCTGCTGCCGGGATGAGGCACCAGGAGTTAATTTTGTCTGGATCTGCAAGGGTAGTTGTTAATAGAATAGACTTTTTACCTAATTGGAGGGAAAGTAAATGAAGTATAGGAATATTCCGTGATGTATTGGGAGAATTTGCTTCATTTTCTCCTATTCTTGATGAGTGTTTATGGCACAACAGGATTTACGGTTCCCTTCCTCTCACTGCATCTCTTTCTCTAGTCCTCATCTTTTCCTTTTCTTTTGCTTCCCTCTATTTCTCCATCCCTTCTTTTTGTTCTTCTTTCCATCATCTATCCATCCATCCAACCATCCATCCATCCATCCATCTCTCTATCTAGCTATCCTTTCATCCACCCATCCATCCACCCTCCCACCCATGTCTTCATCCAGCTAATAAACCAGAGCCTCAAACACAAATGTCTTCAGGAGCCAGTAAATCTCTGTGGGGCCTGTGGCAATTCATCATTGTCATCACTATTCCCATTATTGCCATCTTCATCATGGTCATTACATATAAATATATATAAATACAAATACAAATATAAATACCAATATGAATATAAATGTAAATCTATAATAATAAAAGCATAATATGCTAATTAGACCGGACAGCCAAACGACCTTCCGGACGTCATTCTTGACGACCTTCGGGACGAAGCCGGGGCTGCGAGGGCTGAGCCCCTTGCATGCCATCTTCATCATGGTCATTACATATAAATATATATAAATACAAATACAAATATAAATACCAATATGAATATAAATGTAAATCTATAATAATAAAAGCATAATATGCTAATTAGACCGGACAGCCAAACGACCTTCCGGACGTCATTCTTGACGACCTTCGGGACGAAGCCGGGGCTGCGAGGGCTGAGCCCCTTGCACAAATTTTGTGCATCGGGGGGCCAGCTGTGATACAAATAAATAATGCAATCATTAATAAACACGCTGTAAACCTACTTTTGCCAACCCCTATATGTATCTGTCTGATGCCTAGTCTCCTGCCCAGGCCTTTTCTCTCTCTTCCAATGCAGGCATTGAATTCTGTTGCAGTAAATGCACCTGCCAAAGACCAGAACCCATAGGCATGAGGTGAAGGTGGTCAGACTGGTGGGCTAAGGAGTAAGGCGGATGCCTAGAAGGCTGAAGAGAAGGGTCTGAGCGCATCCGGGAGGTTCCGGATGCTTTTTTCTAACGTGAATCATGCACAGGAGACCAGACAGCAGCTGAAGAAACAGACGTGGCTTACCACTGAGTGGAGACGGGTCACGGGTTAGGGTGGGAAAAACAGACTGTCATCAGGTGCCGAAGCGCAGGGCAGCACCAGGGACAGCTCCACGCTGACCTGCCCAGGTCCCGTGCCTGGTAAGAGGAAAGGCCGGGATTCCAACCAGGGGCCCATTGATCACCTCCTTCAACTGTCTCCTGCTTCTCCCCTTCTCTTCCTGCTGACTTCTGCTTGTGTAAACTTTGCGGAGAATTTGAGCAGAAATAGTAAATAATGAAGCTCCAGAGGGTTGCACTAATTTCCCAGACATTTAATCAATACGGAGCTGCCCTGTTCATTACAGCTGTCAAAAATATGCAAAATCGCCCATCTGGCCCTCGCAGGTACGAAGCTCGAAGCTCAGAGCTGGAATCACCAGTTGCTCGGCTAATTACCACGCCCCATGTTCCCTCATCGGAGGTCTCGCCGTGAACCAGGAGCGACCGGCTCAAGTATAAAGACAAACAATAAATATTTGACATGGCCTTGCCTGGGCCGGGGTCCTGAGCGGTGGCTGAGTTGGGTCCCTGCCGATGAAAACACAGCTGGAGTTTTCTGGAAGAGTAACCTCCCCCATGCTCTCCCCACCCAGACTCTCCCCAGCTCCCAACCTCCTCCCTTCCGAGGCCCCTCCCTGCCCCTCAAATATTTAGACCTATTAAAAACCATTGGGGGGAAAAATGATCTATACAAAAGCTTTGCATAAAAAAGTGATCAATGCAAATTCCTCGGAGGAAATTGCTTCAACAGATGGAAACGGCCCATTTGCAACAAATGCCGCTGGCTGTGCAGATGGTAATTATGGGATGTATGTAAACATGCAAGCTCTGGCAAGCAGAGCCAACTGCACGGCTGCACTCAGCCTGCACGGAGGCCGCCTGCCCTGGCACTGCCCCTGCCCTGACTGGCCTGCAAGTTGAATCCAGGGGCACCTAAGGATGTGGGGTTGGAACCCAAGACGTATTCGCCTAGCCTCAGTTTCATTACAGGTCTTTCTGAAATGGTTCCTGGGAGCAAACCCTACATCCTCCAAGCTCTTGGTGGAACAAGGCCACAGTGTGACTCCTGGAAGGGGAAAAAAAATCAACATATATTGAACACTTACTGTATGCCAGATACTGTGCTGTTAGCCTAGAATGCATTTTCTTGTTTAATCTCTACAAAGGTCTTGGTGGGTTGACATCACCACCACCACCACCACCACCACCACCACCACCACCACCACCACCACCACCACCACCACCACCATTTTGCAAATGGAGAAACAGAAGCTTGGAGAGGGGAAGTGATTTTTCCCAAGATCAGCAGGCTAGGAAGTAAGGGAACCAAGATGTATCAGTTAGCTATTGCTGAGTAACAAGCAATCCCACAGCTCTGTGACTTCAAATAATAAGCATTTGCTAGAGCTGATACATCTACAGGTGAACTGGGTTATTCTTCTGGTCTTGGTTGGCCTTAGCGAATAATGACTGGGCTACTCATGTATCTAGACGCAGGGCCTCTCTGAGGTCTAGTGATTGTTGGGCTGGTAGGACGGGAGTTAAGAGCCATGCGTCTCTCACCCTCCATCAGGCTCATGGGTAAGTTCTAAGAAAAACACAGAAGGGCACAAGGCCTCTTGGGGCCCAGGCCAGACCCTCTAGCTCCTGCTTATTACTCTGTTGTCCAGCCTCCTGTGAGGGGAAGGGCTGGAGAGTGACGCAGCACTGTCAGAAAGGGGCAGAGAACTGGGGCTCACGCTTGTAAACCTGGTTTATATGCCAGATCTGCCGTTACCCAGGTATTCGATTCTGCAGCCTCTGACTCAGAACTCCTCCAGCATTAGAATCCTTTGGATCTGTTCTGCTCCAGGCCTTGTGAAGAAGGAAGCGTTATCATCATACCCATTTTGGTGATGAGAAGACTGAGGCTTAAAGAGTTGAGGGAAATTGTTCAAAAAAAAATCTCAAAAGCTCTGAATCTGACATGGAGACAGAACCTACGTCTCTTGACCTCCAAGCCACCGAGGGACACCCGAGGTGGGACCCCAAGCTGGACCTGTAACGTCTCCCAGATCCGACAGCCTGTCCCCTGGCCCCATTGGAGCATCCAGTGTCCTCATCCTTCAGACACGGCAGAGAAGCCGGATTCCTCTCCCCGGTGTCGTCCGCTCCCCCCACATTGATCTCTGCTTTTATGAGGGTGACAGGCCATACCTTTTAATTGCATTATTACATCTTTATGGTCTGCTGATTGCACAGGTCTCCTCCGCTGGGCAGCCGGGCCCGGGAATTTATATGCGGAACTGAAACGTTTATTGGAATCATATTGATAAAGGCATACTGTGAAATGGCCTGTGGCTCTTAAGGACAGACTGGGGTCCTCAGGAGGCAGGGGAGAAGGCAGGTCAACAGACTCCCCAGGACAGAGCGGGTCACTCATGAGATATGAGGGCAGCACACCCTGCCCAACTCTTCAATATTTCCCACTTCTTCATCCACCTGTTAGGCTCCGGGCAGGAAAAGCTGCAGGGAGAGAGGCTAGGAGATTGCAGAAGAGGGGCAGTGGTCCAGGCTCGTGGATAAGTCGGCATCGAAGGTAGGGCTCCTCCTGCCAAGATGGGGGAGGGCGCTTCGGGTAGAGGCTGGGGATGAACAACGATGTACGAGGAGCCAGGGAAGGGCAAAGAGTGGGCTTTTCAGGGAGGACAGATCTGCAAGGAATATACTTGGCCTGCTTGCCAACTCCCCTTGAGTGCGGATTAGACACTTCAAACTTGGTGTGTCCCAAACTGAACTGACACCCCCTTTCTATTTGCACTGGGGATCGAGCCTGCAATCTGGGCATGTGCCCTGACCAGGAATCGAACTGTGTTCATAGGTTGATGCTCAACCCATCATCATCATCATTATCACCACCACCACCACCACCACCACCACCATTTCGCAAATGGAGAAACGGAGGCTTGGAGAGGGAAAGTGACTTTCCCAAGATCAGCAGGCTAGGAAGTAAGGGAACCAAGATGTATCAGTTAGCTATTGCTGAGTAACAGCAGGCTGTAACCCTATTTTAAATTGCAGTTCCACCCACGGTGCTGTCTGCTGCCTGATCCTGCCTTTTCTTTCTTCACAGCAATTCTCTCTACCCAATATGCTCTGTAGTTTATTATTACTGTTATCTGTCTGTCCCGCCAGAATGTAAATTCCTTGGGGCTGGGACTTTCATCCATTTTATTCATTGCTGCGTCTCCAGCAGTGAGAACAGAGTTTGGCATATAGTAGGTGCTCAATTAGTATGTGTTTAATGAATTCATGAATGAATTTGGTTCGAGCCAGGTCCCAGGGGGCCTTTGATACTGCTGGAGCTTGTAGGCTCAAACACTGGGCTCAGAAGGAGAAAATGAACAATTCTCCGAGGGTCCTTCTCCCATCAGTGAGAAGCCTGGGAACTGCTCACGGTAGAGGATGGACAAGGACGAACCTCAGGAGAGGTCAGGAGGTGCCAGAAAAGGAAGGCACTGTGATTAATAACCATCAGCGATGGGTTGTGTTGGGTGAGCATTGAGATGCCTATTGATCAGAGAAGTAAACACAAATGGCTTCCAAGTGTCCCTCTGGCCCTGGGTCAATAGGCGTCCATATACAAAGATGCCAGGAGCCGTTGCTGATACCTGGGATATCTTAATCAGGGCGGCCGAGAGCGCTGCACTGTTGGGAGATGTAACTGCATTGTGAGCCACTGTAGTGTAGATGCTCTTTTCATTCATTCATTCATTCACTCACTCATTCATTCATTCGTTCACTCATTCTGTCATTTGCTCATTCAACCTATTCTACAGGTAAAGCTTCTTGGAGGCATACGGGGATGGAGCAATGAACAAGAGGCAATCCTTGTCTTGATGGGGCTCACAGAACAGATAGATAATTCAGAAAAGTGCTTGGATGAGAATGACGCCACGTGCAGATACAGCCTCTGGGGGCACACTCTGCAGGTGTGTGGCGGAGAGTGTTCACGCACGCCCAGGCGAGGCAGCGTGGACACGTGCGCGTGGGGATATACATGCGGAGAAGGTGGGAGCCGTGTCTGACTCGCTCACTGCTGAATTTCCAGCACCTGGCACATGGTGAGGGATCAATAAACATTTGTAGAGTGAATGCATAAATGCGTGCTCGTGTGTAAAAGTTAAAGTGATCTGTTTTCCAACTCGGCAATCTGTTCTTTGAGCTTTCTGTTCAGGAAATACATCGATAGAACACTTGGCATCACTCTATGCACCTACGTTCCTTTTGTACATTTATTTAAAAAATTTTTTTTAATCTGTGAACAACATACACAGGGCGTGTACATCTTAATGAATTTCTACAAGATGTGCTCTCCGGGGAGTGTCACCCAGCTCAAGAATCAGCAGCAGATTTTCAGCGTCTGTACAGTTTTCTTGTGCCCCAATCAGTCACTGTCTGAGGGTAACTACCATCCCGTCTGCTAGCAACAGAGAATAGTTTGGCCTGTCTGCACGTCCTGTAAATGCAAATGTGCAGCGGGTACTCACCTGCATCTGGCTTCTTTCCCTCAGTCTTATATTTGAGAAAATCCTCCACATGTCCCGGGAAAGGTCGAGACTGTTTATTTTCATTTTTTATATCACAAGGATTGGCAAATTAGCCCTGGAAAGGGCCAGAGAGTAAACGCTTTAGGCTCCGTGGCTTAGACTATCTCTGTTGTAACTGTCATCTTTGCCGTTGCAGCACAAAAGCTGCTACAGGCCATATGTGATGAATGGGCGTGGCTGTGTTATAATAAAACTTTATTTATAAAACAGGAAGTGGCCCGGCTGGCGTGGCTCAGTGGCTGAGTGTTGACCTATGAACCAGGAGGTTGTGGTTTGATTCCCGGTCAGGGAACGTGCCCGGGTTGCAGGCTCGGTCCCCAGTGTGAGGTGTGCAGGAGGTGGCCGGTCGATGATTCTCTCTCATCATTGACGTTTCTCTCTCTCTCTTCCCCTTCCTCTCTGAAGTCAATAAAATATATTTAATAAATAAATAAATAAATAAATAAATAAATAAATAAATAAATCAGGAAGTGGCTGGATATGACCATGGGCTGGATTTGCATTACTGTATATGCCTTCCTGGGAACGTAGCACAGTTTATCCATGTAAGTGTTGATGGACATTTGGGTAGCCTCAGTTTTAGGCTTGCACACACCCATTGGTTCACGTGTCTTCATGTTCATTGAGTGTATACTGGGCATGGATCTCTGGATCCTAACATTGGAAGGTGTTCGGTTATAGGAGGTACCGCCAAGCAAGTGAGTCTTACAAGGTGGGCTCTGTGTTTCCACAGCGTGCAACTGCTTTCTTCCCCTTCCGCCTGCTGTGCCTTCCCGGGCTCCACTCACTTCCATCACCAGGACCTGCCTCACAGGCTGCAACATCACTGCAGGGATGCAGGCAAGAGCGCCACCAGCTCGCCTGAAACCTGGCAGAGCCAACTGCAACTGGGAACCGAGGGGCTGGGGGCACAATGCCATTTACTGTCCTTGCCATTCCATCCTTCCTTTTTTAGAAAATATATTTTCATTGATTTCAGAGAGAAAGGGAGAGGGTGAGAGAGGGATAGAAACATCAGTGATGAATCATTGACTGGCCGCCTCCTGCACGCCCCACACTGGGGATCGAGCCCGCAACCCGGCATGTGCCCTGACCGGGAATCGAACCATGACCTTCTGGTTCTTAGGTCAATGCTCAACCACTGAGCTAAGCCAGACATCATCCCACTTTTTTTTTTACTGTAATTACCCACCTTCCCATGGCAATCGAAGGGGCCTTGCCTAGAAAAGGAAGGGAAAGCTGACTCTTTCCTGGGGCCGCTTAGCATAGTGCTGAGCTCTGTGTCTAAAGGAGGGGACCAATGTGGTGAACCCCACGTTCCCTTTGAAGACCTGCTACCCAGCCTCTCCCAGCAGCTCAGTCCAGAAAGGCAACTAACCCGTGACTGGATTGTCATTGGCTCCAGCCATCAGCATCCCTGTGTCATGAGAGGGAGCAGTGTGAGATCGGACAGCTGAACAAACACACCCGAGTTCAAATCCTGCCTGGACCACCTCTGATCTGTGACTCGGGGCAGGTTACTTACCCTCGTGTGACTCAGTGCTTATGCATTATCTCATCGAATCCCCCCCTCCCCCATGACTACAATGGCGTAGGCACTGTTATGATCTCCCCTGACATCGGCCAGCAGATATGGTAAAGGATTTGTCTGAGGACTTACCCGTGTCTAAACCCCGAACGCTGACGTTAAAGACCGTCTGTGGCTCTCGGGCGCGAGCCCCAGTTATGCACCAAAACAATTTCCCCTGGAAAAGTCACCATTTGTGCTTTTGGAGCCCCGGGTTTGGCTAATCAGGAGCAATCTCCTTTTTCTCGGAGAAACAATTCAACGCTGGATGCGATCATGGAAAAAGTGAGTTCCCTCCACATTCCTGTAGTGAGACAGCCAGTGCCGAGGACAGAACATTGAGGTCTTTTAAGGAGATGGCACCTCCTCGCAAGGGGAGCGATGGGATGTTTTTCCTCAGCTAAGAACCTGCTGCTTTAAGTTTCCAACAGCTGGCTCCCTGCTCCAGTCCTGGCTGGGGTGAACTTTTCATGCCACGAATCATCTCGGAGCTGCTGAGTTCCACCAATTTTCGACACGGAGGCGGCCCTAAGTGAAACTGGCAGTTTTCAAATGTTTTTTTTTTTTTCCATTTCCTCAGACACCAAAGATGCTGGTTTGGAAATATTAAAGCTGCACCATCCATTTATTATTAAATACAAGAAGGAAAGCCCAGGTCAACCTCAGTCAGCTTTCCACGAGTTGCATGATGATGTCCTGTTGTGTCAATAATTTTTAAAAATATATATTTTTATTGATGACAGAGAGGAAAGGAGAAGGAGAATCGTTGATCCGCTGCCTCCTGCACGCCCCCTACTGGGGATTGAGCCTGCAACCTGGGCATGTGCCCTGACCAGAAATCGAACCTGGGACCCTTCAGTCCGCAGGCCGACGCTCTACCCACTGAGCCAAAGCAGCCAGGGCCCGTCTTGTCACTACTTTTGTCAAGGGCAGCCAGCACTCTATTTGATGTCACCTGGCAAGCAGTTGTGGTATGTACCTACAGATGTGGACAGGTGGGTTTCTGGCTGGGTGTTCCGTGAATGAACCTGGTTTGAGAACTGTCAGGAAGGGCTGGGTCCAAACTCCCAGCAGGAGATCACTCAGGGCTCAAGGCTTGTTCTTCGAGTATCGTGCACTGGAGGAGACCTCTCAGCCGGACACGGGAGTAAAACCAAGATGGCGACTGCATAGCCAATAGCGGCTCTTTATGGGCTCCTGAGATGGGGAGTGGCAGGTCGTGCAATGACTCAGAGGTCAAGTTCACAGCTCGGGAAAGTCCAGGAACTACAGGGAGTGACCCTTGGACCCTGGAACATCACATCACAGACCCCTGGTCTGAGACCCCGAGCCCAAGGGTACAGGTTGTCCCACTAGAGGCCCACAGTAGGGAAGAGCCCACCTTCCCAGCTGGCACGAGTGTGGAGATGACGAGATTTTAAGCGAGACCACCGTGGCGTGAGCGAATCCTTACTTCCACTTACCCTTTTCCAACCGGGACTTTGCTCAACGCCATTTTTTTTTAAAATTAAGCTCTTCTGGTTGGTTGCTGGCAAGAAGGTAGGCACACCCTTGCCGACCTGTCTTGTTGGTGTGTGGAAGGGGCAGGGATGAGCTGGCAAAGGCAGCGTGACGAAAGCCTCCAAGAAACACATTTACCTGCGGAACCGGGACCAGCTGGCTCCCACCGTCGGCCTTGGAAAACCAAAGCTGCTCGCTCCCGTCGGGCCTGGGCCTGGCACAAGACGCAACCTGAAGAGAGCGACCCTCCGATTTTCCTGGCCTTGGGCTCCACCTTCCGCCTGGGCTCCAGGCCTCGGGCGGTGAGTGAGGTTTGGAGTGGAAATCCATCCGAGGCCACTCTCCCTGCCAATGTCTACGGCTTCATAATTGCTTCCCGCTCCGGCTGCATTGGGGTTCAAGAGCCGCGTGGGCCCCCGCAGCAGCATTATGCAAATCGGGCCCACGAGTTCCCGCGCTGGCATATAGAATATGCAAATGGATGTCGGTGGCGGAGGCCGCTCAGGACGGGAGATTTCTCAATGATGTAATTAGATTTTCTGGAAAGAGGCTTCCGAGGACCTGTCTCCGCTCCCCTGCCTTGTGCGGTGCCGTGGCCCCCGGATCTGTGCTCTGGGAAGTAATTAAGTGAATTACAGGCTATTCTCAAAAATATCAGGGAGGGAAGAAGAAGTAGAGCAGGTTTCGCAGAGGCCACAGCAAATCCATACTTTACAGAGCATGTAAACAGGGAGGGAGGCTGGGAGGGAGGGAGGCAGGTGGGAGGGGGATCATTGGGCCCTGGTTGGCAGGAGGGATCGACACAGGGCAGCGAGCTTTGGCAGCGCCTTGGCCTTCACGGGGACAGGGAAGGGAGAGCGGACAGAGCCCTGGGCCTTGGTTTCTGCCGCTTTTGCCTGCTTGTGGGACCTGCTTTCTCAGGATGTTTGTTAGAAGAAAACATTTGTGTCATTTAAAAACGTGGAAAAATCACTCATCTAGACCAGATCAGACTTGAACATGCCTCAGACTTCCCAGGATTGCTTGTTAAACACAAACTGCTGGGTGCTGCTCCCAGAGTTTCCGATGGAGTCAGCCCAGAGGGGGCTCCGGAATTCACATTCCTAACAAGCTCACAGGTGATGGCCATCACTGCTGGCCCAGGGGACACACCCTGAGAACCACTGCTCTAGACTGCAGTCCCGCTCACAGGTGATGGCCATCACTGCTGGCCCAGGGGACACACCCTGAGAACCACTGCCCTAGACTGCAGTCCCCATCACACACACACACACACACACACACACACACGAGGTCCTGTGAGCACACAACAAGAAGGCAGCTGTCGACAAGCCAGGAAGAGAGCCCTCACCAAAACCCTATTCTGCTGGCACCTCGATCTTGGACTTCTCAGCCCCCAGAACCGTGGGAAATAAATGCATGTTGTTGGAACCCCCCAGTCTCTGCTATCTTGTTCTAGCTGCCTGAGCTGACCAAGACAAACACTGAGGCTCGACTTTAGGTGGCTTCAGGTTTCTCATCTGTAAAATGAGAAATCCTGACTCTTTAGAATACTGGCAGGATTCAGTGAGGTTTTACACATCGTGTGCGGAGCAGGCAGCTTAGCACAGAGCAGGGTCTCGGTGACTAGATCATAGTAATCAGTATTATTCCAGTAATTAATAGTATTAATCAGATTGTGGAAATTAGGAGATGACAGAGTGAGGCTGTGGGATGAGCTGAGGATTTAGAATAGATGGTCTCTCTTCCAGCCCTGAGCCCTAGGCTCTCTGCTGTGAGACTTGGGGACATGTCACTACCCGCTCTGAGACCAAGAAGAGTGGTTGGAACTTGGTGGTCCCAGGACACGGCATGTCACCACCCTCTCTGAGACCCAGTTTTCGCAAGAAGAGTGGTTGGAACTTGGTGGTCCCAGGACACGTCCAGCGGCACAATCTCTGATCCCATAATTCCAAGGGTGGGGACATTTCTCATGCCCATGTTGCCCAGTATGGACGTCATTTCTCCTCTCCTGGACCATCCCCCTGCCTCCTCCTGGCCTCCTGGCATCTGGTCTTGCCCCAGCCACTCCCCGTTTCTAAGATTCTCAGGTGGCAACCGGATGCGGTGTTCTGCTGAAACCCTTCTGCAGGTCTCTATTTCCCTCCTGGGATCAAGTCCAAGCATCTCAACTTGGCACCCAAACTCCTTCATGCTCCGGTCCCTTCCAGCTGCTCATTTCCTGCCTCTCTTTCTCTCCCCTCTCTCTCTCTCCTTCTCTATTTTGCAACAGTAAACAGAAGTAGGTGTTGGCCCACAAGCACCATGACTTTTCCTGTCACCCTACCATTGCCCTTGCTGTGCCTCCTTCTTCGTGCTTCATCCCTGTCTTCCTCTCTCTGTCTGCAAACTCTTGGACCTTCAGTGCCCTGAAAAGCCATTCCTTACCCACCTTGTTCCTATCTCCAACCCCAAGCTGCAGGAGGTACTTCCTCTGAGCTACCTGTAGGTCTCTTTCTAGTACTTACCACTCTGTATTGCAATGGCCTACTAGGAGACATTCTTGTCTTTTGCACTGGACAGTGACTAGTTTAAAGGAAGAGACAAGCTTCTCCATCAGGCTTTTTGGACGTTTTCTGTTTTGCTGCTTGCCTTCTCTGCTGTCTATACGCATCTTGAAGGCAGGGGCCTTAAATGGTTTGTTTGCCACCGTAATGACAACACTGATTTCCATGCCTGGCACATGGTAGATGTTTCATCCTTGAATTAATACATCTGAAATCTCTGCCCATGTTCACAGATTTCTTATTAATCATTATATCCTTGCTGCTTGCCAAATTGTCCATCACGGCAGCATTCAGGAAATAGTTACCGAATTAACAAATGCGTGAGTAAAATGGAAGATTTACATACAAGTGAATCAGTCAGCTATTGCTGCGTAACAAACAGCTGCTAAATCTCAGTTGCATACAGCAATGGGCATGTATTTATTTCTCATCCAGCTTTATTCTGTGAGTCAGCAGGGGCAGCTCTGAGCTGCAGGGTGTGTCCAGCTCAGCTCCACACGCCTGTCATCCTCCGTGGGCCAGCAGGCTAGCCAGACCCTCATCCTCTCCTGACGAGGGCAGAGGGGCAAGAGAAGCATAGAAACATACGTGGCTTCTTAAGGCCTCATCCCCAACCTGGAGCCCTGGCCCTCCCATTCGCAAAACATTGGCCAAAGCCAAAGTCAAACTCGGAGTCAAAGTACAAGGACGCACCCTGTCTGAGGAGAGGCCGCCGAGTCACATGGCCAACATCATGGCTACATGGAGGGGTGAAGAGTCAGAGCCGGCAATTCCGTCACTCCAATAACCAGCCCCCTTCTCTGGCCCAGAGCTCATGACACACACCAACCCCTTGCGATGATCACGGAGACAAAGCGACCGTGGTGACCCCCCCCACCCCGAGTTCAAGACCAGAGGGCACCATCGCACTTTCTGCATCACGCAGCCTCCTTTGCCTCCCTCCCTGCAACTGGCAGCGATTTTCCAGGCCAACAGGGATCCATCTCCAGGTCTCCGCCCACAGGCATTGCTGTGCAGGGACATGTCACCTGCCCCCCAGCCTGCCCTCCCTGTCCCCTCCTGCCCCACAGTGCATGCTGGGAGGGTCTCCCTGATGTTTAATGCATGAGCCCCGCATCCTCCCAGCAGCCACCGCAGACAGATTCTCTCAGCATGGCGACGGCCATGAAATCAGATGACTGTACAGGAAGCAGCGCCCCCCTCTGTACCCCCACCCCTACGCCCTGCCTTCCAAATGTTGTGAGGCTGCCCAGCTTCGACTCACTTCCAGTTTTGTAATCTCTTTTATTAATGTGCCGGAGGCAGAGAAAAATGCATTTGTAATTTCCTCTTAATGGCTGGGGGAACTTCTTGTTGCTTTCTTTGTGAGCATTTGTTTATGGCTCACACACGCACACACACACACACATACATGCACACACACTCTAGGTCAGAATGGACTGGGGGGCAAGGCAGTGGGCGTCACACAGAGACTTGGACTATCTCAGCAGGAAGGGGTCTGAGTCCAGTGGTGGCCGCATTGGGCTCCCAGGGCCCTGGATTTCCTCAAAATAGCACAGAGGGTGCTGGGGGTGAGAAGAAAGGTCGGGGGGAGGGGTTGGCAGCCCCGCCCTGGACTTCGCTTCAATAGCCCATGTGTTTACCTGCTTCGTATCCTGTACTTACGCTTAGTCTGGTTAAAAATGAGGGGCACCACTGCTGTCCAAAAGGCACAATTACCCTTGCATCCCCTAACCCTGGTTTCCCAGAAAGGAAACCCCAAACTCAGAGAGCCTGTGACCTCTCCAACTCACAAGACCCCCGGACTGTGTAGGTCTGACCTCCCCCCACCCGCCCCCTCTCTCCTGGAATCCCCGCATTCTGGAAGAAGGCCTCCCTGGAGATGAGCAGCTACACAAAGCCAGTTGTCACGCAATGTCCCAGAGCCCATCACTCATTCCGAGGGACCCCGAGGTGGCTGGAGGAGTTGACAAATAAAGAGGAAATCATTTGCAATTTGCTGTTTACACATCATCAGAGAGTACCGAGGGGAAGGAGAGAGCGGTACGGCTTACAGCGTCCCACATTTTATTTTGATCTTGGGCTAAATCGATGCGTAAGTGGAGAGGCAGCTGGAGCTGATAAAATGGTTTGGTGGCTCAAGGAAGAGAGGACTTTCTGTGAGCACAAGGGGGTGGTCACAGGAGGCTGAAGGAGATTGCGTCCCTCCCAAAAAGGAGGGGACAGTGAATGACAGTCACTCTGTGTCAGACGGCGAGGCCGGCCCTTGACAAGTCACAGCTGTGGACCCTTACGCTCAAAGGTAGATCTAGTCTAGGCCTAGGGTGAGGGTAGGAACGGTGACCTCAGCCCCATTTGACAGACAAGCCCACTGAGGCCACGTGTCCACTTCTGGCCCAAAGGAGAAGAGAGAACCCAGATCCGACCTCTGGCCCTGAGGCCCCCCGGTGGCCCCGGTTTCTTCCACGGGGGAGCCTGTCCGCTCTTTGTTCTCCACCCGCCCCTGCGTCTCCGAGCCGGGTGCGATTTACATCCACACACGCCCACGTGAGCATGGAACACACAGACACACAGAGGACGGGTCCTGGCTTGAACAGCCAGGGATGCCAAGTGCCGTTCACATCTTTCCGGGGAGAACTGCATCCGTCCCGAGTCGGTCTCTGCCTAGGCGCCATACTTACCAGACGCACGTAGGTTCCGTGTGAATGTCCTTCCTCTCCCTCACAGCTGTCCCGCTCCACGGCCTCTGTGAGCGCGTTCCCAAATCCCTTGTCTCCTGGCTGGGATCGCAGGCTGTTCCATGACTCCTCCATCCCTTTAACAACAAAACAACAACAATGGCTGCTGTTTATGTAGCCCTACTAGGTGCTAGGCATTGGGCTAAAGGACACACGTGTTGTAACATGTGAAGTTCTTTCAACGACCCCGGAATGAAAGCATTATTAGCCCATTTTACAGGTGAGAACAACGAGGCTCCAAGTGTAAGTGCACCCCACAGGGCTGGGGATTGAGCCACTGGGCTGTCGCTGACTCTGAGTCTTGTGCTGCTCACCCCTGCCCGCTGCCCTCCGATGTCCCTAGCTAGCCCAGCCTGCCGTGCCAATGGCTGCCACAACACAGAGTCCTTGTTTTGGAGGCTCCAGGGGGCAGCGGTTAAGAAAGTGTGTCTTTCCAACCTCCTACGTGGCCATTTTCTGTCTGGCTGAACTTGGTAAGGCACTTGACCTCGCCGAGCCTGGATGCCCACTCCTGTAAAATGCACGTCACTGCAGCGCTTAGCCATAGAGTGTTGCGATGGAAATGGATAAAATAATTGCAAGGGAAGCGCTCTGCAGGGTTCTCAGCACCCAGGAAATGCTGGGTAATTAACGAGTGGCGTAAAGAGATCACGTCTGTGTCTGACGCTCAGGGCTCTCTTGAGTCAGGCCCTGCCATTCCTTCCCGCACCAAAGCCCACCACCACCACCTCGCACCCCACTCTTGGGCTAGACGGAGCCCCTCAGTGGTCTCCAGAACCACCCACCGCTCCTCTCCTCTGTGAACTGGTCCGGATGGGTCTGCCTGCCCATTGGCCCTCTGTCCGCTCTGCAGATCCAGAATGGGTTTGTTCTCCATGCCCAGCGCAGGGGCTGAGTTCTACCTGGTGTTGTCCCTCTTTTTTTGCCCGTTGGAGGCCAACTCTCCCTCCTCTGGACACGACCTTGGGTCCTAGTGTCCATCGGTCCTGCAGTCCTACTTTGTGCTGGGATAAAGCTATAGCAACACCCATAGGACTCCATTCCACCTTTCCCTTCTGCTTTAAATGCCACTGGATGGAAAAAACCCTGGGTCCCTGAATGACTGCGTGGAGCGGGCCGTGGGGTTAGTGTGGTGTTTGTTGACTGTGCATCACAGCGTGCTGTGTGTGCTGTGTGTGCTGTGTGGCTGGTGCCCGGGCTCTTGAATGTGTTCTCCAACATCCCGTGTCCCTGTGGAATCCCTGCACACGCCTGTGTGTGACTCTGTGCCATTGCATGTTCCCCCTGTGAGCACAGGCACACTCCCTGGGGCTGTCTGTGGGCATAGCGGTTGGCGGGCACCCCTGCCCCGGGCACGCGCTGTGCAGGCGTCGATGTGCGTGCCCTGTGAGTCACTGTGGATGCATCTAGAAGGCGGTGACTATTGTCTTCAAACAGAGAACAGCCATTAACACGTTCATTAATTAGGATCATGTTGACACTTCCATTGCCGACTAAAAACATCTGTTTGTTTAATCAGAGTCTCCTTAATGCCTTACACTTACTCTCCCGGTGCGAGAGGGTGGGCGTGCGCCCCCCGCCGTGTGTACACTGGGGTTTCACGAGGTGGGGGCACAGGCTCTGTCAATATTGTCACAGGTGACAGCTCTCGGGACAGCCCACAGGCTTCTTGACAAACCAACGTCCTTTTCAACGGTGAGTGAGGAGTCGTCCGCGGGTCAATTTGCCGGTGGCCAGTCCTTGTTTATTGGCGTGGCCTGAACGACACTTTATAGATCAGATGTGAGAACTCCGCCGCAGCGCGAAGTCTACATGCTCCGGGGCTGAGGCGGGGCTGGCCGGCCCGGCTGCGGCTGCTCCATTCCACTCGCCTTCCCTCCTATGTTCATACTCTAAACCAGCGGTTCTCAACCTGTGGGTCGCGACCCCTTTGACCCTTTCACAGGGGTCGCCTAAGACCATCCTGCATATCAGATATTTACATTAAGATTCATAACAGTAGCAACATTACAGTTATAAAGTAGCAACGAAAATAATTTTATGGTTGGGTCACAACATGAGGAACTGTATTTAAAGGGCCAGAAGGTTGAGAACCACTGCTCTAAACACAGCAATAAGCAGCCGATGACCTTGACCGAGTCAGATCCCCTCCCCCATAGCCTCTGTTTTCCTACATGTAAAATGGGATGCTGAACGGACAAATCTAAGGTTGACAAGAAAACACATCTACGTGAAATGCCCAGCACGGCACCTTGAACCCAGGGGAGGCCTGGAAGACGTCACTTTCATTCCTCAAAGCCCCTCCTGCACAAGAACTCACAAGGTCAGGAGGAGGTGACCGAGGAAAGAACTCAAGGTCAGGCACCGACTCTGGTCCCAGTCCCCACGGGTCACAGCGCTGGGCATCTAAGCACGCCCACTGCGTCCCTCCTCCGTGCCAGGCTGGGGCTGCCTTTGGAGGATTCATCACAACCAGATCAGAGAGGCGCTGCCTGAGGCTGAGGAGGCTCTCACTCAAGAATATGGAGACAGAGGGGAGGATGATAAACAAAGGCTCCGCAGCTCAGGTGGGGGAGGCTCCAGGGCCCAGCGCTGGGAGGAGAGGTGCAGGGTGAAGCTGAGAAGGAGGAGGTGATGGAACGCGGAGGGTTTATTTTCCATGAGGACAAGATGGCCCTCAGCAGCTTCAGGTGTCTGCCCTCCAAGCCTGGCAACCCCAGCTAAGAGAGAAGCAGCTCCGGTTAAAATCCCAGAATCGAGGCTGATTGGCTGCATTTGGGTCACACGGGCACCCACCAGCCAATCATGACAGCCTTGAGAACGAACGGGAGAATCTTATTGGCCAGACCTTGTCCACGTGACCGCCTCAGGGATGATGGAGGTCGAATTCAATCCCTGCTGAACCAAGTGCCCCTGAGGCGGAGATGTTCCCAGAGGACAATTTGGATGCTTCACTTAAAGATGGAGAAGGGGCTTCTGGGAAGAGAACAGGAACCCGTGTCCACTCGGGCCAGCTTAGGATTGTGCAGAGAGGCATCAGAGGGACCGCAAAGGGCACTTGGACAGGATTTACCCCCCAGTCAGCCTCAAGGTAGGGGGTCAGGCCACAGGACGTGACCCAAGTGCCTACCCAGCCAGCCTTTTGGGGAGGCTCCAACCAGGACTTACTCTTCTGGGAAAAAAACCCTAAAGCCTTGGGGACCAAAAAGCTAAGGAAAATGCAAGTCCATCTGCCAGGGTCCATGCCTTTTCTTCTTCTCCTCCTCCTCCTCCCCCCACGCCTCCTCCTTCTCCCTCTCCCACTCCTCTTCCGTCTCCCCCTCTTCTTCTTTTAATTATGAAATGTCTATTGCTAGACTATTGATCTCCTGCAGCTGGGGTGATATATGGTGCGTGAATCCACTCCTTTAATTCCATGGCACGATTGAATATTGCCTTCCACGAAGCGTTTATTAGTCATGCGTTCAAGAAGAAGTGAAATAGCTTGCAGCTTTGGGGGGCGGGGGGCACTGTCCGTGTTGGTGGGCCGTTCCCTGTTAGTCTCCCTGAGGAGAAGGACAGATTCTTATCTCAGGCCAGAGGGACAGGCTGTCCCTATGAACGCCTGCCCCTCCTGGATCAGCCGCCGCTCCCGGACTTTCACTCAGAAACATACTATCCCCTCTTCTTGACCACGCGCCGGCAATTCCATCCTAATTGGGCCATTCCTTGGGATTAAAAAGTCACCCATAAAGGCTGTTGCTCACATAGATATGAATCCTAAAACTACGATTACAACTGCACTTTGTCACCGTTTATTGAGCAATTATCCTTTTCTTTTTACACGTAAAGCAACAGTTTCAGAGAGAAACAAAAGACCCGTGGAGTAGGCGTGCCAGGATCGGGACCTGCTGGGACAGACTGTTCCCGGAGCCCCCAGGCCACACTCCATGCTTCCTCTAAGGCAGTGGTTCTCAACCTTGGCTGCACATTAGAATCACCTGGGAATCTTTTTAAAATCCTGATTTCCGGGCCTCATCCTCCGGAAATTCTGTTTCTTTGTTATGGGGTGAGGCCACAACATTAGATTTTACAAAGATTCCCGGGTGATTCTAACGTGCAGCCAAGGTTGAGAACCACTGCCCTAGCCCATTAGTACCGGGATGTAGGGACGAAGCAGGGCGGACCATTGTCTCAGGGGTAGGGATGGAGCAGACGGATTTTCATTTGCTTAATGAATCCTTTCAACTCCATGTGCCTCGATTTCCTCATCTGAAAAGTGGGACGGCTCATAGGATGACTGTAAGGAGATAATATTTAGACCTAACTTTTTTGAAGTAGGGCTTGGGTGTGGTGCAAATGTTTCATAGATGAGAACTGTGATAAGGAGGAGGAGGAGGAGGAGGAGGAGAGAAGGAAGAGGAGAAGGTGGTGATGGTGATGATGATGATGACACCTGATTACTGCAGTGACTCCTTAGGACGCATTCGAGGTGAGTGACTGGGATTTGGAGAGTGGAAGTGACGTGCCTGGGTCCACACAGCTGGCTCAGAGCACAGCGCAGACAAAACTCACCTCCCGCCCTCCTCTCGCCCCAGCCTGAGGCGGGAACCCCGCTAGGAGACTCACAGGAACACCTGGTTCATTGGCGTCACCTGCAGCCCCGAGGACGGACTTGCTCTCACCCACCCACGCTCCCCGCAGCCGGGAGGAGGTGCCGGGTGTCTGTCTGCGCAGAGAACAGAATCCCAGCTCTGCACCCGCCGGCTGTGCCTTTGGGTAAGTCCCTCCCCCTCTCCAAGCCTCAGTTTCCCCCCTGCTCAGCGGGAAGGGGGTCGGCCGAGGCGACGCGGGGGCTCCCTGCAGAGGTACGTGCCGGGCTCCGCGAGGTGCTGCCTGTGATCGGCTCTTCACAGCCGTCCCCGGAGCTCAGGATTCTCGCGGGGCCTTAAACAGCTTCTGAGTCCCCGCTGTGGGGGATCCCACTGATGTCTGGGGACTTTTCTGGCGGAAAAGTGTGTTTCAATAGAGGCAGGCTTGGTGGGGGGTGGGGGGTAGGTTCTCTGGAGACAGGGGAGCTGGCAGGATGGAGATGAGAGGGAATCCCCGGGGGTGCAGAGGGGGAGCCTGGAACGTGTGCATCTCGTGAGCCGCCGAGTGTGGCCCGTCCTCCTGGGTTGTCTCAGAATGTTCCAGTGCGCCCGATGACGCGGGTGCTGTCAGCCTTTTCAGCTCGCAGGAGGCCCCCCTTGAGGGCAGCTCTCGGCAGTGCAAAAGCCATGTGTCCCCACTTGGGGACCAGTGCTCAGTGTCGGGGCCACCGTGACTCCCCAGGGTGGAGCCTGGGCGTATGCCAGGTCCCCGGGCAGGGCTGGCCTGCTCCGGGGAGGCCGAGCGTGACATCCACAAGGAGAGGCGGCCAGGGAGACAGTGAGGCAGGAGCAGGAGTCGGGCAGTCAGGATGTCCAAGGCGAAGGATGAGCTCAGCAGGCGGGATGGCCCAAAGGCTCTGCGCTGGCCATTGGTGGCCTGTGCTCGCGTCCTGGCTCTCACCGGATCTCTCCTTTGACCTTGGAAAAGGCCTTGCTCCCTCCTGGGGCAACGCAAGCTTCCTTGTGCCCCACTGTTCCAGCTCTCACCGCTCCCCTGGCCTCTTCACTGGGACGGGCTCAGGGCAGGTGGAACTGAGAATTCTGTAGTGACAGGATGAGTAAGGACTCAGGAGCTAGACAGGTTTTCTTGCTGTCCTCACGTCCCCGCCCTCCTGTGGACACGCGGAGCCTGCTTGTCAAAGAGAAAAGAGAGCCATGCCCATATTCACAAAAAATGCCAAGAATGAGGGGGTGGGCGAGGCAGCACTGCCCCCTTCCTCACTTTGGATATTTAGGCTGGAAAGTCTTTATTTCACTCGGCGATTGGAAGTACAAGTGGTGGTGAGCTATGAGTCAGGGTTTGCAAACCTGGCTCCACCACCGCCCAGCTGTGTGACCTTGGACAGGTGAGGCGGTTTCTCTGAGCCTCAGCTTCCTCATCTGTAAAATGGGGACGATCCTGGCCCCTCTGTGAGGGTCAGGCTGTCTGTCCTGGGAATTGTGGCTGATAATCAATGTGCACTTGCAAATCATCTCTTGTTTGACGTTTAAAAAAGAATTGCAATAGTTAATGCACCTAATGCGCTCACTGTGTGTCTGGCTTCGCTTTAAGCACGTCACCTGTAGCAACTCACTGGATAGTCCCACGACCCTGAGAGCGATGTGTTTTTATTGTGGTGGCCACTGGACCAACGAGGAAATGGAGGCTCTGAGACGGTCAGTATTCTTGGTCAAGGTCACCTGTCCCTAAAGCAGCAGAGTTGGGATTGCACCCTGCTTTTGTTGACGTTAGGCTTGTCTACTGATCCATGGCCCCCTAGCTCTCTGGACACCCAGGCGATGGCCCAGAAGTCTGACCGCTGTGGGTACCCACTTGTCCCCCGTCCCCACCTGGGTTTTGCAGCCCAGCTCAGGGTCTATTCCATCCTCCCAGCCCTCCTTCCCCTTCCCTCCCCGCCTGGCTGAGTAATCTTGCTGAGCCTTCTGCAGGGGCACTGGCCAAGGTCCTGACTGATTATTGACAAATTAAAAATATAAGCTATTGACCAGACCCTGGGATGGAGTCCCGGAGCTGAGGCCCTGCATCTCAATGAGGCAGCTGAGCGTGGAGATCGATTCTGCAGGTGGAGGAGGCGGCGGGCAGATGGCCCCATGCCGCACACGGAGTCTGGTGCTCTCGTTAACAACCGCCCGGTGGGGGACCGGGACGGACCTCGGGCCTCTCCCCACCCAGCCAGGGCCCCACACTGCGCACCGAATTCAGCCCTCAGCCGCCCCGCTGGGTGGGAAACACTAACCCCATTTCACAGACGGACCCATTCAGAGACACGGAGGCGTTGCCCAGGGTCACAAGCCCCTGGAGGCACACCAGGGCTGGGATTTTCACCCGGATCCTTCTAAACCACAAAACCAGGAGCTCGGAGACTCAGGCGAACCACGGCTACAATCCTGGCTCCATCCCTTCCTGCTGTGTGACTTTGGGGAAATCACTGTACTTCTCTGAACCTCCACTTCCTCTGGTATAAAAGGTCGATCATAAAATCGACCCTGCAGGCTGCTGGAGGGATGGAAGGAGAAGGCGAGGGATGGCGCCTCCTGCTGGGCATCTTCCCTGTGCCCCTCTGTAGCCTCTTGATCCTTCTCCATCTGTATGTAGTTCCCCTCAGGCGGCTGACACAGGTGGGCTCTATCTGCAGCCTGGAGGGCAGGGGGAGAGGGAGGTTGAGATGTCTCCCCCTTGCTCCCTCCCCCGGCTCTGGGTCAGCAGCCGCTGGCTGGGCTGCCCTGCCCAAGCCTCCCCTTGCTCCTGGTCAGCTGTCCACAGTGGCGGCCACCGCTGTCTCCGGGCCCAGCAGCAGTCCCTCCTCTGACCCTTTCGTCCTTGGATGGAAGGGTTTCCTGCTGTGGCTACACCCTGATGCTTTCCCTCCCCCTCGAAGTGAGTATCCGATTCTTCAAAACGTCTCCCAGGCCACCCCCCGCCTCGGGCACCGTCTGTTTCCTGCCAAGCCAACCATGTTCTCGCAGGAAGCTCAGCTCTATGTGTTTCTTCACGTGACGATCGGTCGTTTGCATGTCTTCTTCCGAGAACTGTCTGTCCATTTCCTCGGACCCTTTTAGGGTTTTAGCGGTTCCCGTTTGACAAGCAAGAGCGTTGTATCAGCGACGGAGGGCACTCACCATTTGTTTATCATAAGTGCTGCAAATAATTTTCATCAGCGTGGCAGTCGGATTTTAATTTTATTTATGATGTCTCTAGTCACACGGTTGTTGTTTTTTTTTCTTTTTTGCAGTTTCATTTCCGGTACACAAATCTATCCAATTTTCCCTTCCTTCGTGATTCATCTCTTTGTTGTGCCTGCTTAAGAAATGCGTTCCCCTCCCTGGCATCATTAACTGCCCATGTCTGTCTTCACGTTTTATTTATTTTTACATTTGACTCTGGCTTTGCGAAATCTATCTGGAGTTTTAATGTGTCGTCTATAGTGAGAATGGGGGTGGATAGCACTCCCTCCCCAGATAAAGGTCGCTATTCTTGGGGGGAGGGTCGGCAACGGGACCCCTGGCACATCACTTCATCTGCTAAAGCTCAGGAGGGGGAGGGGGTCTTGGCTTTCAGCTGTCAGGGGACCCCAGCCCAGACCCTGTCTGGTCCCCTCAGAGGCCAGGAAGGGCCCAGCGCCATGGGATCCCCAGGAGATGAGGGGCACCCCGGCATCTCTTCTCCGGGGGGTTCTGAGACCCAACTCACAGCAAAATCAGCCATCAGAAGGCCCGTGGGCCCGGCACTCACCCATGGTGCACCCCTGCTACCGCCCTGCCTGTACCCCTCACCTTGGATTGGTTTGTCCTGGAAGTCGGCTCAAACCGGATGCAAGAAGCTGTCCTGGTGCCGCTTCTGTTTTTCTGTAGGAATTTCCAAGCTGCCCGGACCTTATTCTTTATTCTAGTGTCGTGTCCCTCCTGCAGCCTGGTCAACGGAGGCGAACAGGTTGGCCTTGGGTGTCAGGGAGACGCCCCCCAAAATACCTGCCGTGTGGCCTCAGGCCAGGCTCCCTCTGCACCTTGCTGAGTGTTGTGCTTTTTTTTTTTTTTAACTCCTCACCCGAGGATATTTTTCCCATTGATTTTCAGAGAGAGTGGAAGAGAGAGAGAAAGACAGAGAGAAACATCGATGTGAGAGGAAACGCATCGATTGGTTGCCTCCTGCGTGTGCCCCGACCAGGATCAGGGCCGGGGAGGAGCCTGCAACCGAGGTACGTGCCCTTGACCGGAATCGAACACAGGACCCTTTGTGTTGCAGGCTGACGCTCTACCCTCTGAGCCAAACCGGCCAGGCCTCTGGTGCATTTTATAAGTTAAATGGGCGTCGTCCCCCTCCTTGAAGGAGTCGAGCCTTCGATGAAGGAAGACACGTGGCTTGCTTTCCATGGCAGTGGCTGCCACACACGGGCACCTGCTCCAGCAGTGGGAGCTGTAAAAACCACACCACTATTTTCCATGGCCAGGCAGGACAATTCCCGTCTCTCCCAGGGACCCCATTTGCGGCTGTTTATGGCATAGAGACAATTTCAGAACTTTGTGCACGTGACTTTCTGGGTAGGGGGTCACCTGGGGGAGCGGGCATTGAAGAGGCTGAGGATAGAGACTGTGAGTCAGCATCGCCGGAAGGTGGATTCCTTAAAAAATATGTCTTAATGTTTTATTATTGAAATTTTCAAACATGAACACATGTAGACAGAAGAGTAAAGCACATGTAAAGCAGCGCTAGTCCAATGGCTGTTTATTTATTTTTTATTTTTTAAAATATATTTTTTATTGATTTCAGAGAGGAAGGGAGAGGGAGAGAGAGAGAGAGAAACATCCATGATGAGAGAGAATCATGGATCGGCTGCCTCCTGCACACCCCACACTGGGGATGGAGCCTGCAGCCCAGGCATGTGCCCTGACCGGGAATCGAACTGTGACCTCCTGGTTCATAGGTTGACACTCTACCACTGAGCCACACTGGCCGGGCACCAAGTGCTGTTTAGTAGCAGCAGCAGCATCTCCCGGGGGCTTGTTAGACTTGCAAAATCTGGCCTCACCCAGACGTGCAGAAGGAGTGAGCAGGCCCTCCGGAGGCTCTGAGGCCGCTGGAGCCCGAGCTCCGTGGGTGTAGGAACCATGGTGCACCCATTGTCTGCGCACAGCTGCCCATTCACGGTGTATTTTGTTCGATCTCTGGGCCTCCCCTCCTCTCCCAATTTGCTGCCTCCTCCATTATTTTGGAGCTCATCTAGACACCCTGTCATTTCCTCCTTGGGTGCCGCTGTGTCTATCTCGAAGAGATAAAGGCTCTTTTTGCAAAGCAATATTTTAAATGGTCACCGCTGTGTTTTTATCACCGGGGGGTGGTTGTGACAGGCACTCCCGTCTGCGCTGCGGCCCCGCGTGGTCTGCGGGCTCTCCAGGTCCCTAGTACGCGTTGGCTGAAATCCCGCCGAACGCCGGCAGTCTGGCTTTGAACTTGGAGTGAGCAAGGAGACAGGAAGAGTTAAACTCTTCAGCGAAGGAAGGAGCCAGACTTCATTGGCAAAAGGGGATTTTTTTTCTCTCTCTCTTTGCTTCTGCGGTCCTGAGCCTGGAGCTTGGCACTCTGGGGAAGGCACCAATCAGATGGTTGCCTGCGTGTTGGAAAATATTTATGTCACCTACCAAGCTGGGAGCACACGCAGCAGGCTTCCTGGGCCGCCTGACAGACAAGGTCGCCTCCCAGCAGCTGTGCGGAAAGAGGCGGGCCGCCCTGCAGCTGTGCTGGGCGCTGGAGTCTGCCAGCGAGCATGGTGGCACACATTGGAGGGAGACACACTTCCGTGACCCCCAGCTCGGGGGCCGTTGGGGGTTGGGGGTTGGGGGGGTCCCTGCTGTCTGAGACGGCTCTGGGGAGCCACGGGCCAGCTGTGGGTGGGGCTTGGGAGGCAGAGAAAGGACGAGGAAAGGGCCTGGGCAAGAGGATGGGGGTGAGTAGGAGTCTAGCATCTGCGAGGTGCTGGCGCCATGATATCTGCTTGACAAGGGGTACCTCAGTGGATCTTTGTCACCCCCTGAGATGGGCAAGGGTCGTGCCCACTTCACAGATGAGGAAACTGAGTCTCTGAGAGAGTTGGTGAAATATGGAGCTGGGGCTCCATGTCTAGTTGTCTTTCTCAGATCCTGCACAGCCCTTAACTCTGATATGCAAAAAACATAAAAAAAACCATCTACCATCATCTCTCTATCTGTCTATGTATCTATCTACGTATCTATGTATCTACCTACCTATCCATCCATCTGTCCATCTATCCATTCAGACATCCATCCATCATCCATCATCCATCCATCCATCCGTCATCCATCTATCCATCATCCATCCAGCCATTTGTGAACTTGAATTCAACAGTAAAGTCCCACCCTATTGAGTTGGAAAGACCTTCAGGCTTGATCACATGAGACAGCAAGGTTGTATATCTGCGCACATGGAGGTGGGACTCCAACAGTGAGCCTTCCGTCCCCATTGGGAGGCATGCCCTGGCCAGTGGTTAAGAGGACGGGCTCTGAGGCCAGACTGCCCAGTTTTCAGATTCCAGTTCTGTGCTGATTTTATGACCTTGGACAAGTAACTTTCTCTCTCTGTGCCTTGGTTCCTCACCTATAAGATGGAGACAGTAATAGGACTTCCAGGATCCGTGTTAAAGATCCTCTTGTCCCCTCGTTGCTCCCAAAGGTGTATATTTCCTTTCCCCCCTCAGGGCTCATAGTACCACGTTTCTGGACACTCAGGCATTTAACATACCCTAGGAAGGACCCCTGGCTTACTTAAGCACCTTCTCTCAGGCAAATGCTGGGCCTGGACCCTGGCTTGGGTGGAAGAAGAGGAAAAGGAGGGAGAATAAACCCAGAAATACCCGTGCTCTGAGTCAGGCCTGGCTCCACTCAGGGAAGAGCATGGAGAGTGCTAAGATTAGAGCGAGACTTGAGAGAGGTAGCAGAAAGCTAAGAAACCAGGCTCTGTCCCAACCAGCATCTATGTGGGTGATGTGGCCGGGCAGGATGCCTTGGATGTGAGCAACAGAAACACAACAACCTCAAATGTTTCTGGGTCTCACGTAACCTTCTTCGAGGCTGCTGGCCCAGATGGAATTGGACCATCACGTGTGCTTGTTTGGTTCTCAACCTTCCTAATGCCGTGACCCTTTAATACAGTTCCTCATGTTGTGGTGACCCCCAACCATAAAATTATTTTTGTTGCTACTTCATAACTGTAATTTTGCTACTGTTATGAATTATAATGTAAAAATCTGATATGCAGGATGGTCTTAGGCGACCCCTGTGAAAGGGTCGTTGGACCGCCAAAGGGGTCGCGACCCACAGGTTGAGAACCGCTGGGTTAACATCTTAGTCTTTCCCTCCATCCCGTGTCTCCAGGGACCCAGCATCCTGTGAGGGGCAGGGCTGTGTCTGGTTCTGTTCACCATGTACTTCAGTGCTTCGTGTGTGACGGAAGTGACAGAGAACATATTAGCTAATTAAATAATTTATTCAATCACTCAGCCTTCCCCAGTGTTGCTCACATGCCGGCACCGTCCTAGGACACGGGGAAGCAATGACCGGTGAGAACGGCCCGGCTTTTACCTTCGCGGAACTTTATTCGAGGGGAAGACAATAGACATCAAACAAGATAAATGCATCTGTGATATGATGTCAGAGGTCAGGGAGGGCTCTGAAGAAGCTGGAAGGGAGATCGAGGATGGTGAGTGAGAGGGAGTTGTTCATGTGCGTCAAGAGTGAACGGAGAAGGCCTCTTAGAAGTGGTATAATTTGAGCGGAGGCCCAGTGAAGGGAGGGAGGAGCCAGACGTGGTTGTGTTAGGGAAACAGTGCTTCTGGCAGGAGAAACAGCACGTGCAAAGGGCCTGCTGTGTGTTTGGGGAGCATCGATGTCCGAGAGATTAGAGTGGAGTGAGGGGGAAAGGGGAGAGGGGAGAGGGTGGAAGATGGGTGAGGGGCAGGATGGTGAATTTCATAATAACTTGTATACAATGTCAAATGAATGACTCAAGAAGTGAAACAGTGGAGAGATGAATGGATGGATGAAGGGAGGGGGGGTGGAAGGATGGATGAATGAAAGGATGAATGGATAGATAGAAGGATGGATGCATGGATGGATGGATGGGTAAATGTATGGATAAATGGATGGATGGATGGATAGATGTATGGATGGGTAGATGGATGGATAAATGGATAAATGGATGGATGGATGGATGGATAGATGTATGGATGGGTAGATAGATGGATAAATGGATGGATGGGTAGCTGGATGGACGGATGGGTAGATGGATGCACAGACAGATGAACTGTTGGGCCCCTTGAACACATGCCCTGGATTAAACCTTTACCATTTGTTCTCAGCATCCCTTTCCATTTCCCGTCCACAGCAGAGCCCCACCCCAGTACAGAAACACCCCAGGAGAAGCCAGGCCTGGCCCAGCTGATGCCCAGCTGCTCTCAGGGGCACCGGCTGAGCCTTAACTAATGCCTCCTCCTCAGGAAGAGCCGCTCTGGTGGCGCGGGCACCAGGAGGCGTTTGGGGCAGGCAGCCGTCACTAACAGATTCATTAAGCTCGCTCCAGAGCAACGATAAAAAATCAATTTAGTTCACCAGGCAGCTTGAACGGGCGCCAGGAGCAGGAGAAGCCTCCATCCATGCACATGGGGCAGGCAGGGTGGAGCTGCGGGTTCCTGGGCCTGGAGAGCGGCAGCGCCCCCTGGTTGGGGACCCCCTGCTGCAGGGCTGCTCTGGGGAGCTTTGATGGGGAGGCTGGGCGAGGTGGCAATGGGCCCAGACTGGACTCTTTTGAGCTTCCCGGGCAGGGCTGCGGACACATCTGACTCGCTGGCCTGGTGGCCATGACCTCACTCCCCCTGGCCCGTTAATTTATATTCTCTCAGCCCCCGAGAGTGGCTAGGCGCTGTGCATGGGGGATAGGGGTGTGTGGGAGGTCTAGGCCGGAGAGCAGATCTGGGTCCCCGTGCAGGAGGGTGAGGTGAGCAGAGGTGGAAGGCCATCAGAGAACGGAAGAGGGGTGAGGCTGGCCCTAGGGGTTCAGCAGGAGGGGCATGCGCACTCATCAAGGTCAGGGCAAAGGGGCAGCGAGGGAGCCTGTCCTGAAGGTAAGAGCAGAGTGTGGACGGGGCTCGGGGGACCTGAAGGGGTGGTGCAGCATCTCTGGGCTAGCAGGAGCGGGAAGCTGTTAGAACCCTGCCCCTGGAGGGGGGGAGGGGTGCTCCTGGCATGGGGGGCGGTGTCGCTGTAGGAGCGGGCTGCCCACCAGGGCCTGGCCCGCAGTAGAGAATGCGCTGCTATCAACTCAAGGCGGGCTGGGGAAGGGGTGGGGTGGACAACAATGAACGGATCTTACCCTGAGCCTTTTCAGGTCCTGCATTGGGAAGCCAGGGACGAGGGAGCCGGGTGATGCAGGGCCTGGGATGTGGTAGGGGGAGAGCGGGAGGGGCTGATGGAGGATGTACAGTGAGCACCACAGAGAAGAGGCTGACACAGCCCTGATGCCTCCTGGGGAGGGAAATCGCTCATCGCAGCCGCCTCAGGAACTTGGCGGCTCCCTGCAGTCCTGGCTGCATCTGGGGTGAAGGGCTGAGCTGCCTGACTGGGAGAGAGAGGCCGTCTGAAATGGCTGGATGGGAACAGGCGGGGGGTGGAGAGAGATGGACAGAGGGGCAGAGATGCACGGAGTAAGAGGTGGAGTAAGGGGTCCGGGGAGTGAGGGAGAGAGGAACAGGGAGAGGGCACTGGTAGGGGACAGGGACAAAGAGAGAAAGACAGGAGGACACAGAGATGGACATACAGACACAGGGTGGAGAGAGAGAGAGAGAGAGAGAGAGAGAGAGAGGAAAGAAGCAATAAAACAAATGATAAAAGGGACAGAAAATAAAAGCAAGAGGAGAGAGAAAGACGGAGGACAAGAAAACAGAAAGAACTGAGAGAAAATGGTGGGGCCCAGAGCTCAGCCTCTGGAGGTTGAGACGGCGAAGCAGGAAAAGACACATGCAATTCAGAGAATTTTGGGGGCAGGGGGCAGGGGGCGGCCAGAGGCGGCCCAGCCGCTTTGCCAGTTCTTGGAGACCTGGCAGTAGGTGTATCTGGGATGAGACCCCCCGACCCTCTGGTGTCAGCCTTTCCCTACACCCCTCTGGGTTGACTGCCCATAGCCCCCAACTCTCTGACATGGGGGGACCCTCCGCGGCCAGCCCGGTGGAGCGGAGAGCGCTCTCCACCATTCCTCTGGGTCCCCCTCTGCCAAGGAACTCAGCCAAAATTCCCTGGAATTTGTTGCTTTAAGCGACGCACAGAGGAGATCGGAATCAGACGGGGATGTTTGTAATGGCTTCCAAATGTCTGGCTGCAGCTGCCTCCTTGGCAGGGAGAGACAAGAAGGCCGGGGGGTGGGGGAGACCTGCTCCCCGTCTCTCCTCCCGCATGCACTTCAGGGGCGCTGACACTTCTGGAGATCCAGACAGAGGGATGTGTGGCTCCAATGAACTAGCTAAGGAATGAATACGTGAATGAATGAATGAATGAATGAGTGGATGAATGAATGGATGAGTGGGTGAATGGATGGTTCGTGAGTGAGTGAATGAATGGATGAATGAATGGATGAGTGGGTGAATGGATGGTTCAGGGTGCAACTTTTCTTGGCTGTAAAATGGGGACAGCTATACCATGATCGGTCGCTCCTTCCCGGTCTATGAAGTCCTGACATGCATTAACCATTTGGATGAACTCAAAAGGATTCAGTTGGCACGCCCATTTGACAGATAAGAAAACTAAGGCACAGAGGTGAGGGCCCTGGCCTAAGCTGTTCAGTGACGATGGGATGAGAACACTGCGGGGGTGCAGTTGATTTCTTTAAGAGCTACATTGAAGAGAGCGTCCTAGGGGCAGGGGTCAGTGGAAAGAGCCGACGAGTTCTCCGCGTCACACAGATGTGGTCTCCCTGTTGAGTCACATCCCCTTACCAAGACTCAGTTTTTTCTCAGGGCGAGGCTTCATGGCCTCAGCATCCGTGGGATTCTGTGGGAGGCTGGTAGGATGGTGGACCTAATAACGTCGATCGTGATCCTGTAAATGATGGCTCATCTTTTTGGACTGTCTGTGCCAGGTCCAGAGCTCTTCCTATGATTTTTTTGTTCTTCCTTCTCCTCCTTCCATCCCCACGAGGTCAGTTGGGTACGTATTTTATAGAAGGGCTAAGGAGGCTCAGAGAGGGTGAGTGCCTTGCAAGAGGTCACACAGCTCAGAAATGGCTGAGTTGGGAGTTCAGTGTATTAACCCCTAGGATTTTAGGCTCACACACACGTATGGAAATATGCCTATCTGTGCCTGCCACATAGGAGCTTCAAAAACAAAAAAAAAAACAAAAAAAAAGCTAGCCTCCCCCCCCCACCCCCCCCAATCAGGAAGTGGCTTTGTTTTCCACTTTCCTAGATGGGGATCCACGGTCAGGGGCGGCCTGTCGTGACTCAGCCATCTGACCGCGTTTGTTTCTGCACCTAAAGAAAGGGGCTGAGAAATGCCCAACAACGCCCGGGTCCTGCTCAGGGCCTCCCCACAAGACCGCTTCCCACAGAATCGCCGTGAACGTGGGCTCATCATGATTTAATTTACACTTACCCGGTTTTCCGTTTGCGGATGAGAAATAGGAAACAGATTTGTTGCAGAAAAGACGGAGCGAGGAGGCCGATGCAAATTGCCCACAGTTCCCCTGTTTGGAGAAGACGGCGGTTTGGTATTTTATTTTCCCTTCTTGCCACCATTACGAGCATACAGATTACTCAGCTCTGCATATATTGATTTTTTTCCTTAAAGCCAAGTCTATTGTTTTCCATGGATGCGACCAGTGAGTACAAAAGAATGAGAAGACCAAGTCCTACTCCGGGAGCAGTACCTCCGTTAACATTCTGGCCCGTGTGTATCGCTCACACGCACGCCCTGCACCCCCACCCCACCCGTGAATATATATTTCTGACATAACTCAGTTTCAGTTTTGAACCAGGGTCTCAAACTCCAAGGCCCTGGCAGGTCCGAAGAATGAGTGCGGGGACCAGGTGGAGGCTGAGCGGGCCGGCCCGCAGGTGCCCCGCCCACGGGCACAGCTCTGATCGCTCTCCCCGGTTGCTGCCCTCAGGAATGCAAGCCCAGGTGGCTACGTGTTCCAACTTTCCACAGACCTCCAGCAATCTGGACTCTTCTATGAAAACGTCCATTTTTTTTAAAAAAAGACGCAGCAAATTCCATTGAAATCAAGCATGTGTGTGGCACGGAAGACACACAGTGGGGCTGCCCTAAGTCTGCAGCCTCTGACCTCTGTGTCCTACCGACTCCCCCTCACTTTCTATGGAGACACTTACATGGTCTGGTTACTTGCACCCCCTTCCACGCATCTGCTATGCGGGTTTTGAGTCAGAAAAAACACTTTTCCTCCCCGTTTTCTTCCTTGTCTGTTCACGTCTTCCCAACCCTCTCCTCCCAGCTCCTCCCCATCATGTAAAACAGTCTTTTCCAACCATTCAATTTTATTAATGGTTGATTTTTCCTTTTTAAACTGTCTGGAAGCTGCTGCAAGCTCGGTGGGTTGCCAGTGGCTGATCAATATCTTGGCGGAGGGTGGGGGCCGCGGTGTCATTTCATTAGCTAAGTGCCATGTAATCTACTCGGGGAATCTTTTTTTTTTTTCTTTGAGCTGGCCAGAGACAGGTGAAGACGATGGCTGGCCAGATGTGTACGCCGCCCTG
>NW_005361573.1:2180550-2187364 GCF_000412655.1 Myotis brandtii
CCCCCTTGTCTCTGTCCCAGCCCCTCCCACTCTGCGATTAATGGTAGCTGACATCTTCACAGCTTAGTTAGAATTTCTCCATCCATGCAGGTGGAGGAAGATCTGACCTCAGTACATCATCACAAGGACGCTACCTTGGGAGCAGGATGCTGAGTGCACAGAGGAGGAAACTGAGGCAAAAAGACGCTCGGTGGCATTGCCAAGGCCCCAGCAGGCAGAGCCGGGATTCGAACCCGGCGCAGGCGGAGCCCCTAGTCCAGGGCTCTTCCCACGTTGAAGGGGCTCAGGGGAGGCCAAGGAAAGGAGCCCTGGCCCAGGCTCGGAGGAAGTCCCGTGTCTTGGGAACAATGTCCACATTCCTCGGGTCCTTGAGTGAAGACTGCTGGTCTCAGGTGGTGTTCAGTGAGGGATGCAGGGCCACTGCCAGGCCGGGGAGCCCCTCGCCTCTACGGCTGGAAGGCACAGGACCCCGGGAGGATGCAAATGGCTTTCCTGCCGGCGGAGGCTCTGTGAGAACTTGGGATCCTTGTATAAGGCAGGTCCCAGGCCAGGGACAGGATTTTCTTGTTAGTGGAAGACAGAGAGGCTAGAGTGAGAGCAACTGGACCCCAGGGCACATGATTTCCATTGCTTTTCTCACCAGGGCACCTGGGGACGTGGTTCCAAATTGTAGTGACTCCACTGGGCAGAAGCAGGGGTACCTGACTGCACTCGGGGGCCTGGTCTCCCCGGGATGGGAGCGAGTGGAAGAGCTGGGGGCCCAAGAGGGAGGAACCTGGGCTTTGGAGCTGGACAGAGGGGTCTGAGTCCCAGCTGCTGCACTCCCTCACCTGAGAACTGCGGATGCTTCGCTTCATCTCTCTCAGCCTCCATCTTCTCACCTGTGAAATGGGGACATGGTGGGTGAGGCAGGTGGAGAAAGGGAAGCAGTGTCCAGAGCTGAAGGTTCAAGCATAAGCCCGGCTGGTGTGGCTCAGTGGCTGAGCGTCGACCTATGACCCAGGAGGTCACGGTTCGATTCCCAGTCAGGGCACAGGCCCAGGTTGCGGGCTCGATCCCCAGGGTGAGGTGTGTAGGAGGCAAGGGGGCCAGGACAATGTCGCCCCTCACTGACCAGCAGCTGGGAGGAGGTCTGACCTTGGACTAGGCAGCTTTCTCCAGCTCAGGCCTTTGCTGGGAGCAGAGGCTTAGCTGGGAGCTGTCAGCGCGCTCCTGTGGCAGGGGTGGGATGCAGGTGGCACTCCCTCGCACCCAGCAAATGCTGGGCACAGGTGCATCAGCTGCCTTCTCCTCTGCTGGGGAGCCAGCTGTTAAGCCATGGAGGGCACCTGGGGGGCAAGGAGGCCGGCTCCCAGGCAGGTAGGGGAGAAGTTGTGATGGATGGCGCAGGGGACTCTGCCCTGCCTGGCATGGCTCCTGGCGCTGCTGTCTTAGGTGAGCCCGTCTCGCGGTGGGGGTGGGGACAGGGGCTGGGGTGTCACCTGACTTACACAGCTGGCAGCATCTGAGAGGGGGAGGCAGGAGGGGCCGCCCCCAGGATGGAGGAGAAATGGTCATGCCCTGTGCGTGCTCCCCCCTCTCCCCGCCTCCCCTGTCACCCTGCAGGGCTGTGCCTCACAGCCTGCGCTCGACCCTGGAAAAAATTGACTGCCTGTTTCTGCCTGGCTGCCCGACAGTTACAGCTGCTCGCGGGGAGGGGCGAGGTGGGCCGCCGCCGCCTCCTCGGGATGGATTTCTCTGCTTCTGTGCTTGTAGGAAGAACGGGAACAGGACACGGGAGGCTGCTCAGGGAGTGATCGCCACGCGGGCGAGGGCATGTCAGGGGCTGGCTCCGATGGAGGAGAGGGAGGGCGGGCGGTGAGGGAGGAGAGGGCGCTGGGAAGGTGAGGCCTGTGGCCTCTGGGGAGAAGGGGCTCCCCCATCTGCAGGCCCGTATCTTTCACCTCCATCCTTCCTCCCTTGCCTCCTTCCATCCCCCCTTCCTTCACCTTCTCATCTTCCCTTCCTCCCTCCCTCCTGTCTTTTCTCCTTCCCATGAATTCATTTACCCACACACCCTTGAACTGAATCTACTTCAACATCCCGCCCTTTCTAGAATGTTCTAACCCCCGGCCATGCTCAACTTAGGTGTGCGATCCAGTTCGCTTCCAGCTGGAGCTGCGCCCCACTGGTGTCTCTGCCTGGCCTGCTCCCCACGGCCCAGGCCTTGGCTTAGAGACGCCTCCTCCGGGAAGCCCTCAGCTGGCACCCTTGACGCTGGCATGTGGCACGTCTGCTCTGACCTCCTGTGACTGGCTCTGATGCCTGAGGCCGCGCTCCACCTGCACGGACTTGGTGCTCAGTGCATGCTTGCCGAGTGAACCTGCCGACAAACCAAGGAGATCAGAAAGAACAGCGCGGACCCACACACGAGCACCCCCCTTCGTCTCCAGAGATGAGCAAGTCCGCGTGGGGTGAGCGGGGAAGGGGCGGCGAGGAAGGGGGCACCCTCCGCTGCACACAGTAGGTGCTCAGAAAATGCTGATGGAGGGAAAACAGCAAGCACGCCCCTGTCTCCAGGAGGTGCCAAAAAGTAAACCCTGAGCAGGGTTTGGGGGTCTGCGACAGTGGTCACTGTGGCCCTCAAACCTCAGGCACACTGCCACCCTGCCCGCCTTTGCCCGGCATATGGAAAGGGGGGGAGTAGGACATTCTCCCTGGCATGTCTCCGAGCGTCCTCACTCCCGCTGTTTACATCATTAATTCACATGGCCCAATTTGCATTTGCACGCCAAGTCAATACTTTTTATGATGCAATTACTACTCAGAGATGAATTTTTTATGAGTTTCCTTTTAATGTCTCCCGGGCCTTTTATTCTTGAGGAAATCTCCTTGTGAAAGATGGCTAATTCTCTCAGAGTGTGTGTGTGTGTGTGGGCGGGGGGGGGGGGTTTGAAAGCCCTCTGGTCCTCCCAGGCCCCATCTGCATGGCACCTCCTCCAGGCAGCCTTCCTGGCTTCAGTGCATGGAGAGGTACCCGTGTGACAGGTGCAATGTGGGTTCGTGGCTCAGAGTCATCCTAACCTGGATTCAGATTCTCACCTCAGCACTCCGTGGCTGTGCAACCCTGAGCAAGTCACGAAACCTCTCTGAGCCCCAGGACCTGCATCTCATGAGCAGGGAGCAATAGGCGCGTGGGCACCTGTCTCCCGGACTGGCCCTGAGGATGGTGTGAGAGCTGGCGTGCTGGTGAGGAGTGAGCCCTCATGAACTGGCTGCTGTTACTGCGATAAGGCATCCATCCGCTGGGATAAACTGCCCTTCCTGCCTCCACACTTCACTCAGTGGGCGGGGAGGAAAGGTGCGAGTGATCACCCTTCCCCAGAGGCGGAGGAAGTGTACCTTTGGAGTTTAATGACCATGAGCTTGGGTCTAGCGTCGCATTTTCTTTCTTTTCCTTGATGGTCCTAGTGCTGCTCAGCTCTGTCTGTTGCCATAGGAAGGGCAAGCAAGGGACACTGGAGAAGGCGCCTGGGGGAGGGAGGCAGCCTACACCTTGTAGAGGTGAAGCCAGCCTGGATTTGACCTTGGCCACCGCTGTTTCCTCGAGTTTTCCAGACCTTGGGCTGAGCGGTGTCTTCTTCCCCCTTTGCAGATGTGCCCCTGGAGGCCCAGGGAGGAGAAGACCCACTGCCTCCTCGGTACCTGGGATTCCGTGTGCCCGTCTCTGCCCTGTCTCCGGGCAACTCCTAGGCCCTCTCACCGTGCCAGCCCAAGTGGCCCGTTTCCAGGAGGCTCCCTCGGAATGCCGCAAGGCAGCCTGGGCTTTTCCTTTAGAATCCTCACCAAACCACCAAACTTACAAAGATGTTTTCCCTCGTACTCAATCTATGCTTTATTCTCTCTCTCTCCTCTCTGTATATACGTCTGTGTGTCCATTTCCGCATCTTTAGTTTCTTCTTTTTTAAAAAAAATATTTTTATTGATTTTCGAGGGGAACGGAGAGAGGTAGAGAGATAGAAACATCAATGACGAGAGAGAATCATGCATCGGCTGCCTCCTGCACGCCCCACACCGGGGAATGAGCCTGCAGCTGGGGCATGTGCCCTGACTCGGAATCGAACCGTGACCTCCTGGTTCCTAGGTCGACACTCAACCACTGAGCCACGCCGGTTGGGCCATTCCCGCATCTTTAGAGGATAGCATGGGGACTCTGACCCATGGAAGGTTCTCAGTGAATAATCCTTGAATGAATGGAAGAAAGGAAGGAAGAAATGAAGGAAAATAGGAAGGAAGACGGAAGGATGGAAGGATGGGAGGAACCAAGGGGAGATGAATGGATAGAGGAGTTGGCAATTGCACCTGGAGGAGGTCCCTGTGGCCTGAGAGACCCAGCCTCTGACCATCTCCCCTGAGGGAGGACCCCGCAGGGAGTCCGGGGCTTCAGGCTGAGCCCGAGATGCGGATGCGCACGTGTGCCCGGCTGTGCGGCTCTGTGAGCCCAGGAGCCACAGCCGCTCCCAACCCAAGTCCTCCTGTGGCCATTCACACACAGCAGTGGCTCCTCAACGCCCGCAGCGCTGGGTGGGGCTGCACCACGTTATGGAAACTTCTATTTCTGCTTCTTAAAAACAAAGCAGGAAGGGAAAGCTGGCCCCGCAAGAGACCACGCTGGCCCCGTGAGTCATCTCGATCCAAACAAGATGAGAAAACCCTCCCCGATCTGGGCTCTCACTGAGCCATCGGATGATGCGAGGGTGCCCCTCCCTCCGGCAGCCCGCAGCCCATACCCAGGGAGGTCTCGAACTCCAGGGCCCGGGCCAGAAACAGGCCATAAAAAGCAAGGCCAGCGCATGGCAAAATGAAAACCACTTTCCACACCAGGAATCTGGACTTTTATGTGAACGCTCTTAATTCTTAACCTCTGGGAACCGATTCAGATATGTTAAGCATGCTATATAGGCGGTGGCAACCTGCAGAGGGCCGGCTCGGGCCAGAGAACCACTGGCGTGAGCCTCTGTGGGATGCGACTGTAAGAGTCAGCAACTCTGGGGACCATTGGGGTTTCTAGGTCCCCTCTCTGTGCCACTCTGAATCCCGGAGACCCTGCAGAGCAAGAAAATAAAGCAATTGTGGAGAGCTTTCTCGGCTTCTAATGAATGCATTGATTATGCAGATGTGTACTGATTACTCAGTATCTGAGCCACTCTCCTTCCTCCCTTCTTTCGGTTCAGCTGGATTTTGGTCATTACAACAAACTTGGCCTCTAGTTTCAGCTGCCTGGGTTCGAATCCTGATTCTGCCACTGACGAGCATTTAATCCTCACGACCACCCCTAGAGAGGCAGACACGACGGCACTCCCACTTTACAGAAGGGAACACAGAGGCCCCCAAAGTGGGGGTAACTTGCTCAAGATCATGGTACAAGTTGTCGTTAGACATCAAAATATCTCAGAGTTCTCAGGAGTAGAGAGCCATCTTCCTATCCAGAGGAACCTTACGTGAGCGATGGGAGTCACTGCCTGGTGGCCAGTGGCACCGGCTCCATCCACGCACCCAGCCATCCACTTACGTATGACCCTGGGGCAACCGGGCGGCCGGTGGTGAACTGCAGCTCAGCATGCCAGCACTCACCTCTCGGAGGAATGAGGACCGGAGCACCTGATGGTATAAACCCGCTGAGGACAGTGGCCTGCTGGGTAGGCAGAAGGAGGCCTCGATCCCACCACCCCTCATCTCCATCCGGCTCTGCTCAGAGCCCGGCTCAGCCTCAAGGCCCCGCCAGCCACCCGCCCACCTTTGCCAAGGCTGCTGCCCTGTCAGAAGAGCTGGACCACATTCATTCATTCATTCATTCATTCAGGAGCGATAAGAACATCTGGGCTTCAGTCATCTGCCGCTGTGTGACCAGAGGCGACTCCCTCCCCCTCTCTGGTCCTCCGATTCTCCGGGGGCTTAAACGCCAGGACCTCTAGGAACCTTTTAGGCTCGAGCAGTTGATGGAACATTGCAAAGACTCCGGGTCACCTCCCTCTTTGCTCCCCAGCCTGGCAGAGCCTGTGGCCAAAATGCCGTCCCCTACGGTCTGACTTGTATCCACCCCTGGTGGGGACCAGCCTCAGGCCTAGTTTTCTGTTTCCACGAGGAATGGCATTACTGTTCTTGTTATTATGGTTCATATTCGCCACTTAACTGAACGCAACGAGAAATATGTGTGGAGTACTTTATAGGCACTATCTCCTTGAATCCTCTAAATCAGCGGTTCTCAACCTGTGGGTCGCGACCCCTTTGGTGGTCGAACGACCCTTTCACAGGGGTCGCCTAAGACCATCCTGCATATCCGATATTTACATTACATTTCATAACAGTAGCAACATTACAGTTAGGAAGTAGCAACGAAAATAATTTTATGGTTGGGTCACAACATGAGGAACTGTATTTAAAGGGCCAGAAGGTTGAGAAACACTGCTCTAGATAGCCAGATGCCTTTCATTTCACAGGTAAGGTAAGTAAGGCTCACAGGGGTTAAGTAGCTCAAGGTCAAGCTCCATGCCAGGTCCAGGAGGAGTCACAGTTTGAACCCAGGACCTCCCCGCCCAGCACCTTGGCTCTGGGCCACCAGACAGCTGCCCTGCAGGTCAGAAAGCAGATCTCCACCCTCCCCCTCCCCCGCCTGAAAGTCCCTCTCACCTTGGCCACCGGGCATGGAAATATTCTGAGTCCAGACGGCCAAGAAAAGAGAAATAAGAAAACGGGAAGAAAAGCAAAAGGAAGAATGCTTTGTTCCCCGAGCCATTCTCCATAAACACTGTCTCTGCCAGGTACATGACTTAAC
>NW_005361573.1:2187761-2199558 GCF_000412655.1 Myotis brandtii
GCCTCATTCATTCATTCATTCATTCATTCATCTGATACTCATTGGGTAAATATAATGTGCCTGCCACTCCTCAGCACCCGGGATACTGCACTGAGCAAAATAGATGATACCCTTGTAGATCCTTCAGTCTAGCAAGGTAGTAGCCATTAAGCAATTAAATACTCAATTAATTATTCAATTGCAATCGTGCTAAGTTTCAGAAAGGAGGAGTGAAGCATATGATCGCAGAGAAGAGGGGCCCAGCCTTGCCAGACAGCCAATTACGAAAGTGTCACGTGCTCACGCCCCATCTTGCAAAGCAGACGTTTGTAAGTGCTTAGGATTCTACGGACCTCCGCACGGCAGGACGCTGGAGGGACATCCACGGTGACCTTGATTCTGGGGGCAAAGGCACGGAGGGGTGAGGTCAAGGGCTCAGACTTCCCAGCTGGATTTCTGGGGGTTTGGAACGAGCCCTACTATGCCGTAGACCTCTGTACAAGTCACCGAAGCGATTATGCTCCAAAGAATGAGGATGACCGAGTTCTAGGACTATGGGGCCAGGGGAGATGGGACGTTACATGAGAACCAGTCAGCGTGTGTCTGCCCTCGAGCAGCAAGAAATGCATGTCACCCTCTATGATGGTTTCTCTCTGTTGAGCCCCAGCGGGGAACCACCTGCCCCAGGACCACCCACCAAGAGCCTGCACTTGAACCCAGGTCTCCAAGCTCCCAGCCCAGGGCTTTGTCCAAGCGCAGATGCACCTGGGAGGCCCTATGAGGAGCCACCCTTCTCCTGTCTCCACCTGCCGTGCACCAGCCTGTCATACACGCATCAGGCACCGAATCCGAGATCCAGTCCTGAGACCCCTGTCCCCCCGGGTGGCTGTACCACTCCCTTCCGGGGGGAACCCTGGCTGGTGGGAGGGGAGAGAGGAGCAGCACCCAACCCAGCGTTGCCGTGGCGGGAGCGGTAACTTCTCCTAATTATCTCCCGGCTCCTGGATTCATGAGCGACCCCGGTATTCATTCAGATCCCTGCATTTACCCCATCTGTCCCAGATTCGTCATCGACACATTGAGGCTGCTAATGTGGAGGATTTAGCTCCAAAAGATCGTTGCAAAGTTCAAGATCTCGCTCAGAAGGGGGAAGGACCCCAGCGATTTGGGGTTTGGAACGAGGAAGAAAAGCCCCCTGCTAAACCCAGGCGCACATCCTCGGAGCCCCCCCAAGCTCCTAAGCCCCCAAACCAGGCAGCGGCATGGGCAGATAACCTTCTACCCTGGCCTCAGCATCAGAGACATTCCTTTGAAATGACTCTGCAGACTTCCCCACCCACTGAGTTCCCCCCTTTGGCTAACAGATGGGCTCGGCTAACCATTCCCAGCTTCCCGAGAAAGCAGTGTCAGGCAGCGAGGCCCCCTCAGAAAGGCATGCTCGGCTAATAAATTCCAAGGCACCCCCGCCATCTGCAGGCTGCCAATCACAGGGGCGCCGGGCACACCGGGGCTCCCAGCCTGCTGCTGCAAAGGAGCCGGGGTGGGACCTAACAGGAGAGGCAGCCGCCCCTGCCCACACGCGCCTGCCCCGGCTGCTCTGCCCTGCTCAGCCTGTGACCCGTCCCAGCTGACGCGGGCCAGGGCCATGCCTGCTGAGCCCCTCCAACTAGTCACGATGACCCGGCACGCAGGCAGCCCCGTGATTCAGGGCGGTGATCACCAGCCTCAAAGGCAGACAGCTGGATCTGCTGCCCCATCTTGGCTCAGCGATATCCCACTGCTTCACCTCAAGCTGCAGCTTCCCGTCCGAGCCCTGCTTTCCCCATCTACCAAATAAGAGTTAAAGACATCCCCTCTCTCCTAGCTTTTGAAGGTGGGGTGGGAGTGCTTGCAAGCTGTCACTTTGTCCTGGAGAGAGCGAGGAACCCGGAGGGTTTCCATGCAACGAAGCAAACAAGAGAGTCCGGTCTTTGTTGGGAAACGCAAATGTGAACCCCCTGTGCTGGCATCCGGTCACGAGCGGCTCTGTCCTGACCAGGATTTAACTTTCCGTTCACACCAAGGCTGCGGTCTGAGAGCGTTGGCAGAAAGCACCGGAAGGGGAATGGGGACTTAAACTGCTGATGGCCGGGCGGGTTTGCACTCCTGCAATGTCAGTATGTGACACGCAGCTTCTCCTGAGGCTGCCGGCTCCCCTTGACGGCTCTTCTTCAAGTGTTGGCCACACGGAGGCAGGTTTCCCAGCTGGGCAGCGCAGAGCCAAAGCCAAAGGGGCCCCTTCCTGCCTGTGATGCTCAGGCGGCTGAGCCCCTTGAAGCCTCGATTGCTCCCTCTGTCAAGTGGGTCAATAATAATGACTTCCCCAGAGCAGTTGTGAGGAAAAGGGTGCCTGCCACATACGGAGAACTTGTTCTCCAAACTTACACTGATGATGATGATGGTGATGGTGATGGTGATGATGGTGATGATAAGATAATGGAGCTGGTGGAAATCCCGTTTTGCAGGGGAGGAGGGAAACTGAGGGCCAGGATGGGAAGTGATGGGCTCAAGGGAATCCCTAGCAGAGTTGGAATCCCAGGAAAGGTCTCAAGAGCCAATTCACGTGCTCCTTCTTATTGGACTGCAGTTCCCAAACTGCGTGCCAAGGCACCCCGGGGTGCCTCCGAAGGTCCACAGAACTGCCACGAGATGCTTGAGATCGTCAAGGGCATCGAAGCGAGGCTTGAATCTCTGGAGCATCGCAGAGGCTGCGAGCGTGTGGCCGCTCACAGCCCCAGCTTCAGAGCGCACCGCATTCCTTTGGATGACGTCATATCTCTGTGACCCTGGGGTCTCGGGGGTGGCTGTGATAAAAAAGCAAGGTCCGCGCCAAAATCAATGTGGAACAGGAAGATGCGGGTGGCAGAGGCCAATCAAATCCTGAGGTTGCGGAAGCTGTGCAGAGCCCAGAGCTGTGCACAAATTTGGAGAGTAAGAAACTGTTTATTTAAAACAGAAATAAAGATATTTTTCTTCTATCCATGTCTGTGGATTTTTATTTTTATTTTTGCAAACACCTGCTCAGTTGTTAGGACATTAGCGCTCGTTAAGTTTGCACCTAAGTCCCTAATACACGGAACCAGGAGGGGTTTCTTTGGGTGAAACCATTCTGGAACACTAAGGGTGCCATGAACCCAGAAAGTTTGAGAACCTCTGCAGGGAAGAGGGCAGGCGGCTGAGACTCAAGGCAGGACCGAGGCGTGAGGACCAGGGGTTAAAGCCTTGCAAAGAAGACAAAGCAAGGACCGGAAGCCCAGTCTCTCAGCGCCACCTGAAACCGTCCACGTGGGCCTATTTCTCGGGGACCCCAATCTCAGACAAATGCCTCCTCCGTGCCAGGCACCAGGATAGAGGTTGGTGAACAAGTTGGCGAGGTTTGGTCCTCTTAGGGCTCCCTGGCTGGTGGAGAGCCAATCCCAATGCAAGCCAGTTCCTGAGGACCTGTTGCCTAGAAACCAGCATCTTCCCAGCCACTTTGCCTAAACCTACCCAACCCCGCTGAACTCCCAGATTCCCAGGGGCAGCCTCACCTCTGGCTTCTGCCAACTTTCCCAGGACAAACGCAGTAGCTTCCACAACTGAGAGAAGCTGATGCAGAGACCGGGGCGCAACACCCAGAACCCAGCTGGGGGCAGGAAGCCAGACCGTCTCTGCCCCCCACGCCCCAGCTCCAGGCTGAAGCAACGGAGTCGTTCGCTGCCGGGACCTGGAGGTGGCAGTAACATATAATCACAAGTATGAACAGTTTCATACGGTAATTATGAATTCTGCCTTGTTTATTTTTATCAGTGCAACCCAGACCCGAGATTATTTTCTGCTTGATAAAATTCTAATTTTGATCCACCCTTCTCCTCCACCCAACTTTAGACGGATTAAGATGGGGCTACGGGTGAAGGTTGGGGATACGACCGAATCGAGGTCTTGCGTTGCAGATCTTGTCCTACAGGGATTGGACCCACATCCATTCACCGCTGTTTCGTCCACGTTAGGTTAAATAACTCCGTGGTAACAACCCATCGTGCCGTGGCCGGCCCCAGCCCAGGCCGCCCTCATGTCCTGAGTGGATTTCTCCCCTGGTCTCCTGTTATCATCCCTTTGGCTGAGCCCAAATTATTCTTTTCAAAATCATGAATCTTTCTGCCTCATTGCTCCTCACCAGGCACCAGGTCTTGCCGAATGGCACCATTATCATCCAAAGGCCAACCCGGGAGTGATGGTATATTCCAGTGGTCGGCAAACTCACTAGTCAACAGAGCCAAATATCAACAGTACAACGATTGAAATTTCTTTTCAGAGCCAAATTTTTTAAACTTAAACTATATAGGTAGGTACATTGTTATCAACTTAATTAGGGTCCTCCTAAGGCTTAGGAAGAGCCACACTGAAGGGGCCAAAGAGCCGCATGTGGCTCGCGAGCCGCAGTTTGCCGACCACGGGAAACGAAGTCTTACCCCATCCACTACCCCCAGGAAGCAGCCAGTCTCCATCCGCTCCACTACGACCCGGGTCCAAGTTCCAAGTCACCTTCTCACCTTCTCCCACCGGGGCGGCCACCACGCTTCCCCTCTTGGTCTCCCTGCTTTCTCTCCTCCCAACCCATAACCCGCTCTCCACCCAGAAGCCAGAGTGGCCTCCAGCGACATAAATCACGCCCTGCACGTCCTCTCCACTGCGCTGAGGACGGCAGATCCAGAGTCTTTGCTCTGACCCCGCCTGACCTGGCCTCTGGCGCCATCTCCCTGGCGCTGTCACCCTGTGCCAGTCTCACCTTCACACACACACACACACACACACACACACACACGATATGCCAGGCCTGCTGGCCTCCCTGCTGTTCCCAGGCAGGATTAACTCATTTCCACCTCGGGGTACTCGCCTCTGCTGGCCATTCTGCCCCCAGCGCTCTCCCCACGTTCTTGGCAGAGGCAACTTCTGCTTCTCAATCACCTATTAGGCCAAATGCCGGTCCCCAGAGTGACCTTCTTTGACCCGCCCCCCCCACTCGGCCAAGCAGTCTTTCCCAGCTCATCCCATCCCACCATTATTTTATCGTCTTTATAGTCTTTAACTAAAATTATTTCCCACACATATATGTATCTAGTTCTTTACTACTTGTCTCTGCCTGCTGGCATGCACACCCCATGAGGGCAGGGCTTTGTCTGCTGTGCTCAGGACTCATCTCCAGGGCCTCGCAGAGGACTTGGCACATAGTAGGTGCTCAAGAAGCGATGGCCAAGGGAGCGAACAGACAGCGCCTTGCAAAGCCTTTCGAACGAGGCTGCCAGCCTTCTTTAATCCTGGGACTCCAATTATATATTTACGAGGTAATCAGCAATGGAAAAGTTCCCCGTAATAGTAACTGGAGCTTAACAGACAAATAAACGGCACACCATTAAGGACATTTTGTGGCCGCTGGGGTGGATCAAGTGAGCTAATCGCCCAACTCCCAGCAATTAAGTCAATTAACTATTTAGACAGACGCGGAGCCATTCCCGGGCTCGGGCTTCCGGGGGCATCTGTGCCACTTAGTTACGGAGGAAGGGTCTGGTCGGCATCACCAACTGGGATGACTGGGAAAGCCAGGGGTGGCCGGTGGAGGGAGGAAAAGTGGGCGCTGCAGGAAGGAGTGGATGAGCTGGGGGCTTCCTCCACAGGCATCTCTCCCTCCCTCCTTCCCTGTGCGCAGAAAGAACGGGCGATGCTCCTTAACTTGTTCACTCAGCATGGCTGGGGCTGTTTTAACACCGTGTGAGTCCCCGAGGGAAAGGAGAAGAGAAGTGAGTAGCAAGAGTTGGGGTGGGGGTGGGAGAGGAGCTCCTTGGGACACAGACTCAGTCCCGGGTTCAAATCCCGACTCTCACTCAGTAGCTGAGCCTAAATTTCCTCATCTGGGAACTGGGAATTACACCATGCAACACAGGGCAAGTGCTAAGTGAATGGTAGTTGTTATTGAAACGCTAAAGAGAAGGAGGTTGAGCCCTAACCGGTTTGGCTCAGTGGATAGAGCATCGGCCTGCAGACTAAAGGGTCCCGGGTTCGATTCCGGTCAAGGGCATGTACCTTGGTTATGGGTACATCCCCAGTGGGGGGTGTACAGGAGGCAGCTGATCGATGTTTCTCTCTCATTGATGTTTCTGACTATCTCTCTCCCTTCCTCTCTGTAAAAAATCAATAAAATATATTTAAAAAAATAAAAAATAAATAAAGAGAAGGAGGTAGAGGGAGCAGAGAGAGAGAGAGAGAGAGGAGTCAGGCACACATGGTTGGAATCCCAGTTCCTCCTGGCGTTTCACTGTGGTGAGCAACTAACTTCGCCTTTCTGGGCCTCAGTGTGTTCATCTGAGAAATGGGGCTAATCATGCCAGGTGGGATCTTGGATCAGGTGGGTCTGACCTTTGAACAGCCTCGGTCTGTGGCCCTCCTCACCCCATCGGATTCTTCCTTGCGTTGGAAGAAGAAGGAAGGGAAGGGACCTGTCCCGGGACACAGAGCAAGTTACAGGGAAGGAGCTCAGGTTTCCAATCCTGATTTCCCAGCCCTTTCCTCCTTGCCTTGCTCAGGCACTTGACTATCGTGAAAAACCAAGTTGTCCTTTCAAGGAGAGAGATGTTCCTGGAGACAATTAGCATGTATCGATCAGATGCCTTCTTTTTCCCCAAGCGCCGCACGAAGCCTTTCACTGATATTATATAATTTCAACCTTCCGAAGAAGTCCCGTGAGGTGTATTTTACGCATAAAGAAAGGACTCAGAAAAGGCAGGTAACGTGCCCCCTGCAACTCAGCCAGGAAGTGGGACAGTCGGGATTTGAACCAGGTGCTGACTGTGTCCCATGCTCTTACCCACTGTGCTCCCCTGCCCATGGCAGGCGTGCTGTGACACTCCAGTTTGCAAGGAATGAAAGCATCCCAGCTTCAAGATTCATCAATGGCTTTTGGAGAGGGGCCCTTCCCTCCCTCCCTCACCCCCAGCCCCAGCTGTCACCCTCCCCCACTCCTTCCTTTCCTTCCACCCCGCAGGCTCCCAGAAGGCAGCGGGGCTTTGGCTAAGGATGGAGAACAGCCAGATGGACCGGGCTCCCGAGACAGACCGAACCTCCACATCAGAGAGGGTCCCCACGCACTGTGTCCGGGGAGCCACGCTGCCCCTGCCAGCATCCTGGGCCTTGGGGCTCGGCTCAGCAGCATCCCTGCGTGGGGCTTTGGAAAGCGCTGAAAAGACGTCCCTGCACGGAAAACGTACCTCTCATCTTCCGAGGCCAGGGCGGCAGGGTCGCCCCAAACTGTTTCTTCCTGGAACCAGTCGCCGCCAGCCGTGCCAGACAGAGGAAGGGACGGATCCCCAGCTGCGAGCGTCCGCAGGTTCCAGCGAGGCTAAAGCACTGGTTTCTGGCTCCTCTTCACTTTGACCTGGCGGGGGGGTAGTTAAGAGACATGAAAACCAACATTGACTGGCGAACAGCGAGAAGGACGAGGTACCAGGCAGTGACTGTTAAGCTGCGGTGTCTGCAGGAATGACCTGGGAACTTTATCAAACATGCAGATTGCTGGCCCCAACGCCAGAGCTTTCACTGCAGTAGGCCTAGGTCAAGGCCTGGGCGTCTAGATGCCCTGAACTGCGGACTTTTACAGGTGAATGTTACGCAATGTAACACTTACCTCGGTTTTTTAAAAAAATAGGCCCGGTGGTCTGGCCGGTGTGGATCAATGGTTGAGCGTTGACCTACGAACCAGGAAGTCACGGTTCCAATCCCACTCAGACCCAGGTTGCAGGTTCAACCCCTGGTCTGCGTGCGTACAGAAGGCAACGGATGGATGTTTCTCTCTCACATCGATGTTTTGCTCTCTCCTGCTCTCCCTCACATCAATAAAAACCTATTTTAAAATAAAAAATAAACGAATGAATAAATCAATACATAAAATGGTGATGGGTACTGCTAGCTGTTCTCAAAGAAAAAACATGTCAGCAATTTACATTCCCAGTGAGATGAAGCTGATAGAGGACGATTCACACTGTACTGCTCCACCCTCACCAAAGTACTACAGAATAAACACCCACAAAACCTCAAGGTGCACAACGAAAGGTATTTAGTCTTGTGCTCTACGAAAAGATTGTACCCGCCATGTTCAAGGCTGCCTGTTCTGCAGCATCCTCGCAAGCAGTGTGTGTTACCATTAAAGAAACATGTGCTGCTGCGACCGTTTAAAACTGTTTGTTCTCGTAAACTGCATGTCTCCTGCTGCCGTGAAGGTGAGCTCGTGTTATGTGCTTATTGGGCCATTGTTATGCCTTCTTTGATTAATGGCACATTCATGTACTTTAAAAAATTACTTTTTGTGTGTGTGTGTTTTGAATAATATCCAAGAACTCTTTATATAACATGTCTATGCACCTTTTACCTGGTGTGTATGAAGCAAATAGATTTTCCCAGTGTGTTATGCCTTTTATTTTGAAAGCTGTAAATATTTTCATTTTTAATGGAGTCTAATCAATCTATGTTTTGTCTTATGGCTTATTATTTTGTTTTCATACTTAGAAACATCTTCACTGCTTGAAGTGATAAATTGCCAACCCACTTTTTTTTAATCTGGGGGGAGAGGGGGCTGGTCACAGAGTTTTATAGTTTCCCCGTAAACTCCAAGCCCCTGGGAATTGTTCTTGCTGAATGGCTATGAAGGGACAATTTAAGTCTGTTTTGTTCTCTCCTGGTTAAACAATGGTCCCAGTGCTCTTTGCGGAATAAGCTTTTCCCAAGGGAGTTGAAATTATTACATGCAGATTTTTATAAATCCTCAGGCCTGTTTCTAGGCTGCCTGATTTCAAAAATTAATACACAGAAATGCCTCTAGACCTTCTCTAGATCCCATGACCTTGGTCTCAGCTCTGCTTTGGAGGGAGATCTTTCTCATGTTTTATCCATCCATCCATCTATCCATTCATCCATTCATTCATCCATCCATTCATCCATCCAGACATCCATCCACCCAGACATTCATTCTTTCACTCATTCCTGTACTCATATGTCCACTTTCACTCCTTCACATTAATTCTAAACAGGTACTGTACATGGCTCCTAGGATTAATGACAAAAAAAAAAAATCAGCTCACGTATGCTTTCCATTCTAAGCACTGGGCTACCCAGATCACTTGCTCCATTTTATTGGCTTCTCCCAACAATGCTGTGAAGTAGGGACGATTTTTAGCCCCAGGTAACAAAGAGGAAACTGAGGCTAGGAGAGGCTAGTTAGCTTGCCCAAAGTCCCCCAGGCAGTAAGCCCCGGCGGAGAAATTCAATGCCCTGGCAGTTTAATGCTGGTTTTTAACTCCATCAGCTGCTGCCTCCTTTGTCTAATCATGGCTCACATTTATTGAGCATCTACCCTGTGCTGGAAATGGTTTTGTAGGTGGTGCATCCAGACAGCGTCTGCCTCTGGGTCCCAGAGGAGGCGGCAGTCTGAAGGTGGAGGCAGGTCACGGAACGGATTATTACGTCCTGAAATCAGAGGGTCAAGTGCAAACCCGGGGGGAGGGTCTCCCTGGCAAAGCAAAGGCTTCCGGTTCTGGAAAGATGACTTTGCTGTCAGCCCGGCGAATTAAAACGCCCATTGGCAGGTGAGGTCTGAAGCCCCAGAGCCCCAGGATTTTCGGGACCCCTCTCCCACCCACTTGCACTTCGGCTGTGGCTACTTTGTTAGGATACAGGACTCCAGACAGCCTGTATGGGAGAGAGTACAGGCAACAAGAGAAGATGCAAAAAAAAAAAAAAAAAAAAATCAACACCCTTCAAATCGGCCTTCTGGGCCCCATCGCTTCTGAAAACCTCGCCATCTGTCCACATAAGCGTGTTCCAAAGTTTTAAGTACTTCTTTTCACGAAGTCCGTTAAAGTTAACCTGGCCTCGTAATATATGGGGGAAATCTGCTATAAATAGAGGCAAATAGAGATTGTAAAGATAAATAACAATGCCCACATGTGAGTGCTGATAATGCAGTCTATTTATGGCTCGGCTCTAAAAAGGGATGGCCAGCAATACTGGCCCCTTAATGACTTACTCTCGCCTTGGCAGCCCGCGCTCCCTGTTAGGGCGCTAAAGATTCAGTGACACAAAAAGCTTACAGATAATTAAATATTGATTTTTGTTTTCTAATCCTATATAAAAATTGTCCTGGGTCTCCCAATGGTGGTTTTATCTCACCAGGACATGGGGAGCGGGGAGGGTAGTCTGTTAACCCTCTTTGCACCCTCGTTGTGTTGTGTGATGAGGGGGAGTGGCCGGGGCTGGCTTCCCGGGCAGAGGACCTGTGCAGTCCCACGGGGCCCTGCTGTGTTCAGAGGGGCCCTGCGCTTGGGGTAACGCTCTACCGACTTCCTCTTGAAACACTTCAACATTTTTGCACCAGGCGGTCATTTTGCACTGGCCCTGCCATGATGCCGTGATCCTGGGGGCTGGTCTGACCGAGAAACGGGGCGACCAGTTCTGGACCCTCGGCGACCCCGCTGCTGCCCAGCACACTGTCTCACTCTCCTGTCCCGGATCTTACCAGCCTCGCCAGAAACCTCACATCTGGGAAGAGGGCCAGAGAGAAATTCGTGATGAGAACATTTCTTCCCCCACCCTCTGCCTCTTTCTCTCTCTCTCTCTAAAGAAAAGCACCTCATTATCATTTGGAGTGTGGCATGGGACACCTGGCAAGGTGGCAGAGTTTCTGGCTGAGTGGCTGGCTGGCTGGGAGGGGGGTGGCATCCATGGCCAAGCCAGGCCATGGCCTCCCACAGCAGACAGCATCAGAGAGAAGAGAGAGACAGACTCAGAGAGCTGGACCCTGAGCCAGATCCTGCTATGTGTTTGCTGTGTGGCTTTGGACAAGTGAAAAGCCCTCCTATATGCCTCAGTTTTCTCATCTGCAAAATGGAAATATTCATTCTGGCCCCTGGGCCACCTGCACCCCCTCTCAAAATACTAAGAATAATAGCAAATGCCTCCCTATTGCTTGTATGTATTGGGCACTTCATCTAAGTTCTTTACAGATGCTAACTAATGCATACTTACTGAAAACTTGGCAAATTCTAATTCATTTAAACCTCACAATAACCTCATGGGGTAGGTGCTATGTATAAACATTCCCATTTGACAGATGGAGAAAGTAGGCACAGAGAGGTTAAGTAACTTAGCTAAGGTTGCACAGCCAGTAAGTAGCAGAGCAAGAGTTTGAACCCCGCACTCCGGCTGCAGAGTCCTTGCTCCTAACCACTGTGCAGGACTGCTAGTTTATTCGATGCCTCCTACCACTGAAAGTGCCAACGAGGAGCCTGCAGGCCAAGAGTGGCCCACAGAGCAGTTTGGATTGATATCTCTACACAGTGCCAGCTCGTACTGCATTTGAAATGTGAATCAGTTGCCAGTATTGAAAAAGAACCTCAAGATTTCTACCTGAAAACATAGATTTTCAGCATCTCTTGGGTGCTGTGGTAGTACTGGGTTAGATAACACGGCAAAAACCTTCCATCAGCCACAGTCCCCACCGCTCCTGATTGCCTCATTGACACGAGTGCCCAGAGCCTACTAAAGTAAAGATATTTTATTGCATCCATCGCCCTAATGCCATCACCTGCCCAGCCCCTGGGAATCTCAGGTAGAGGCCAGGGGTTCACCCCATCAAACCTGGTGTCAGAGAGATCATTCCAGATACCAAGTGGAGGCCGGCTTAGGAAGAACCCAAACGGAGGTAAGAAACAGACACTGTACCAGGTGTTCCAACAGAGAGGAGTCGATATAGGGC
>NW_005361573.1:2199621-2217420 GCF_000412655.1 Myotis brandtii
AACATCCAGGCAGTCATTCCAGAAGGATCTATCAGCCTCGGGCTCAGGGAGCAAAGGGGGAAGTTGGAAAAAAAGAAGAAAACTTGAGATGGGACCAGAACTCTGAAGAGAAGCTGCCCTGGCAGGGTGGGGGTTGGGGGTTGGGGGGGTGTAAACACGCTGGTTGTTACTGTGAGAAAAACCTGCTCGGAAACCAAATCCCACTGCTGGGATGAAGAGCCATGCTTCTCAGATGCTGACAAAACTGTCCCTGAACTGGACCAGCATCCCTGCCCGCCCCCTCTGTCTCCCGCTGGTGCCCTCTATGGGCGGAGGCTAACATAGGTCCCGAGGGCAAAGCCAGTGCAGAGGGCAGAATCCCAGCCCCATCACCGGAAGGCAGAGCAGGAAAAGGCAAGCTTGGCAAAGCTGAGAGACTCGGCCTTAAAAGCTGTTGCAATTGGGAAGACATGGACAGACTCACTATGCGACATGTCCCGAGCTGGACCAGGGCCCTCCCTCCTGCCTTCTCCTCCTGGTCCGCTGTCTCTGATGGTTTTCATCTTAATACTCGGGATCCCCAACGCACGTGCACCAGTCTCTCTTAGAACCACTCACCCCTTTATCTTCCTTTTTCAGGAACAGGTGTCTGAGCAATCACTTCTCAGGGTCCTCCCCGCCCCCCACTCGCCCCCACTCCTGGGATGGAACAGGCTCGGGTCCAGGTCTACTTTCCAAGTTGCTTCTGAAGCAACTCGTGAGAATTGTAGGGGTATGTGTGCTCGGGGGTCGGGGGAGGGGGTGTCGAGGGGGTTTCATGAAGGGAGGTAACCCCACCCCAGCATCTCCCAAAGCATCGCGAGAACCTGCTCCCTCTGATCATCCTCCCGGGCTGCTCAGACCTCAGAGGTGTGACCGATCACACATGACCTGCCTCTGTCTATCTGGCCAGTTGTCTCTCTCCCCTACAGGCCCATGGAGAGATCAGGCTGTCCCTCCCTGGCACTGGGCAAAACTCCTCCTGCGCAAGCTCCATTCCCTTCCCGAACCTGCAGGCAGGCACCTTACGCAGAAGCGTTCAATATTTTACCCAGGAAAAGAAAAATAGAGATTTCTTGCAAAGTGAATTTTCTTCTCCTCTTTAGGGCTTCGCTGAACCCTGAGAATAGAAGTGGGACTTGATTTTATGCTAATGTATGTAAAGAACTCGAAGGTGGAGTCATAGGTAACACAATGAACTTAACTTCTTTCCTCCCTTTTGGTTGAATTATAATGACTAGTTTCCATAGCAATTACTGCATCACCTTGTACATTACCAGGAAAATCTACTGCACTTTTTCCCAGCCATCCCTGCAAACATTTCTCCTTTTTTTTTTTCTTTTTACGATGTTCTAGGGGGAACAGGAGCCCTCTCGGCTTGGCGGCCACGGGGGAGCCTATTTCAGGAGGTTAATGAAGCCGATTGGGGTGTTTTTATTTTCTAAGTTCAGTGGTTAGTTTTCCATCTCCGCCCTTGTCAGCTACTAGTCAGACAAAGAGGGAAGGAGGTGAGCGAGAGAACAGGGGTGATGATGGGGAGGAAGAGAGAGGTACCTGGGGCCAGGAGGGACTAGCAAGGAGCGTGCCTCAAATTCCACGTTCGAGTCTCCGCTGATTCCGTGATGATTTGAGAGCCCCCCCACCACCCCCTACCCCGACGGCAAACCTCTCATCCCACGGGGCTTGCAGGCGGTTGGGGACGTCTCTGAGCCCACAGAAGGTCAGGCGTGGGACACACGCAGAGGTCCCTCTTGGGAAGCCTTGAAACTGTGTGTCCGAGCCCCCATGAGGACCCCATCCATTCAAGACTCCCGTTTCCACCAGCAGCTCCATTTGCTGAGCTTTTCATCCTGGCTTTCCACGTTGCATTTCATTTACCCGAATCGCCTCCACAGCCCGCGGCTGTTTGCAGACACCTCCTTCCAGCTGAGAGACGAGGAGTGACACCTGGAGAAGAATGAGTGGCTGCAGCTGCTGCTGTGAAGGATTTCGGGGTGTGGCCAGGGCTGGCCCCCAGCGCTGGGATGCTGACTGGTCCCATCCCACGCACCCCGCTGGAGGTCAGTAGAGGTCATGATCATGGGTAGACAAGAGGACCCCGTGCTGGGCCGTGGAAACCCCATGCCGTGGGTTCAGAGCGCTCACCCTGAGCGAGAAGCAGTGGCCACGTGAGCTCAGCACCTGTGTCTCGTTTGATCCGGGCCTGGCTCACTCCCACGTGTGCACCAGCCTGCATCCCTGCAGGGATCCGAGGAGAGAACCAGGCCTCAGTGTGGGCAGAGTACCCGGTGGTTGGAGACGGGCCCCGAGGTCTGGCTGCTTGGCTTCCCGTCTCCCAGCTGGGCTTCTCCCACCGTGTGTCGGGGAGTGAGTGGTTCGCTCTGCCTCAGTTTCCTCGTCTCTAACGTGGGGTGAACGGCAGGACCCACCTGAGAGGCATTCATGCAGATCGAAGGAGACCTGTTTTCCCAGAGGCCACACGGACTGACCTGCACCTGTGGTGTGACCTTGACTGAGTTCACGGACATCTCAGAACCCTGACTTTGCCAGCTGTCAAGTCAGAAATGTCTGCTGGGTGGTCTCACAGGTCCTTCCTAGCTCTGAGTTTCAAGGGTTTGGGGATTCTAACAGCATAGCTGGAGCGAGGGAAGGAGGAGAGAGAGAGAGAGAGAGAGAGAGAGAGAGAGAGAGAGGAGATGCCTTAAGTAGCAGGAAACACTCCCTGAGTGACAAGAAGCCCTGAGTTCACCAAAATGCTTAACCAAGATAAGAAGGATGTAACCGATGTTGGGAAGATTATTATGAGATTAATAAAAGTGATTACGGGATTAAGGCTTCTCAAAAGAGATAGTGAAGGGACCACCAATGGGGAAATCCTCTCTCGCCCTCGGCTCAGCCTCTCTCCTTGATTGGCAAGTCCCCGGCCGTGCGGCCATCTGACAAAGCGCTCTCCGCAGACGCGCAGGTGCCATCCCTGCTTAAGCTCATCAGAGACATGGGGGGGGGGGGGGTCCCCTTCCTCCTTTTCCCGTGTACACATGGGTAGATGCCTCTCGCTCTCCTCGGGGGATTTGTTCCAGGACCCACGCAAGTACCCGAAGCCACCATGCTCCAGGCCCTTCTACAAAGTGGCGTAGCGTTTGCGTAGAAGCTACGCACACCCTGGCGTGCGCTTTAAATCTCTAGGTCGATTATGATCCCTCACACCAGGTAAATGCCGTGTAAATGATTGTCACACTGTATTGTTCAGGGGGTGACAGAAAAAGAGTCTGCGCATGTTCCGTATAGACATAACCATCATAGTCCTGACCGCATAGCACATGTCGGCAAACATGAAACGTTTTTGGAATATTTTGGATGCAGGATTGGAACTCATGAATATGGAAGGGTACACACACACACACACACACACATACACGTAACTGTGTTTCTTTCTGGGAATGGCTGTGGAGTTTAAGGGAGGTGGGCCTGATGTGGGGTCAGGTTCATGGGTAAGGCTGTCCTATGAGCACAGGCCTCCTGGATGGGAAAACTGTGGGAGGGGCCTGGAGGGGAATCGGGCATCCTAAGGAGTCGGGGTACACGGGACGGGGGAGGGGAGGGTAGGAGGTTACTGAAGAACTGAGAGATCCCGGGGATGTCCACCTGCTCCCTGAGCCTCCGCGTTCTCACCTGTAAACTGGGGACAAGGGTCCGCCGCCCCCCCTCCCCCCCCGGGGCTGGAAGACACAACGAGTGGGAACGCCCTCTGCAAAGGAAGCTGGGATAGCTTTGTGACTTGCTCACTGTAAGGTTCTGGGCCTCCTTGTGGTTCTAGACGAACAAACAGGACCCTGGGCTGACTGCACCTCCTATCCGGCCCCACGGGAGACACAACGAGTGGGAACGCCTTTGCAAAGGAAGCTGGGATAGCTTTGTGACTTGCTCACCGTAAGGTTCTGGGCCTCCTTGTGGTTCTAGAGACGAACAAACAGGACCCTGGGCTGACTGCACCTCCTCCGTCAGCATCCGGCTCTGACGGAGGCAATGTGGTCAGGGCCGGGGCTTTGGGGCCATCACACCTCAGAGACAATAATCTATAAATAAACTATATGGATGCAGGTCATCTTTTTCTGAATCATTTGAGCTAAGTTGCAGCAGTGATCCCTCTCGTCTCTCTCGAGTGACCCATTGTCCTGTTTCGCCTGGAATTTTCCTCGCTCTAGCACAGGGAAAACCCTCAGTGCGGTAAGCAGCCTGGGAGGGTTGGTCATTCACCTGTTAAATACTCCAGTATGTGTTTCCTAAGCACAAGACCATCCTCACACATTCACAGTACAATGGTCGAAATCGGGAGATGTATCGTGGATGCCACACGCGAGCTGGGACCATAGTCCCGATCCCAATTCCACCAGGTGTCCCAGGAACGTCCCGTATAACCATCTTCCCATCCCCTTCTCCGGGGCGAGACCCAATCCAGGGTCACAGGTTGCAGTCAGGTGTAAATGCGTCTTGAGTTTCCTCTAGAACAGTTGTTTTCCAGTCTTTGTTTTCTTATGGTCTCAGTAAAGAATTACAGACCGCTGGCTAAAATAAGAATCTGTTCTTTACAATCGGCAAACAGACACATAGAAGCGAAGAGACAGCGATTCTCAACCCCAGGCAGTCAGCTAATGAGGGTGGAGGAAGAATGGAGTTAGAACATCAGCATTTTGGAGCCATGGTGGCCTCAGTCGATTCAGGCAGCGGTCTCCCATAAGAAACGCTAAAAGTCAGGACCAGGATTTCCGGCTGTGAAATTTGGGTAGAGATTTTGGTCGGGAGCCCGGGCCGCATTACGAAGGATTTGCTTTTCCCGGCTTTGCACCTGGGGAAACCTCTGTGTCAGGGAGCAGGTTGCCGTTCTGCTCACGGCTCTAGGCCCAGCAATTCGCCAAGTACCCCAGACATAGCAGCTGCTCAATAAATACTTGTCAACTGGACGAGTGAATGGACGAGGGAGGTGTCTTTCGGGCAGGGCCTGTGGCTAAAGACAAATGGGATCTCCTCCCCCCCATCCCCCACAAGGGCGAGTGTTTCCTTCTGTACCACCTCCAAATGGCAGTGGGCGTCCACTCTTTGAAATGTTAACAGTGTAATAAACATGAATCACCAAAAAGCGCTTTTAAAAGAAGGTTAATGGAGCTGCGTTTATTCCATTCTGTTGCACGGTTAACTAGATCCAAAATAATTACTAGCTCCTCGTTTATGGGCCCCTTTTAAGGTTATTTTTATTTAGCTGGGAGAGGTGACAGTTTTGTTGGTTTTTTTTTTTCCTCTTGGCTTCATAGGCCAAGATGGAGTAGAACGTTCGATACAGGCCAGCTACACAGGGGTGGCCCTCCCAGGGGACAAGACCCAATGCCCCTCACATGAGGGGGCCACCCACCCCAAGCTGCATCGTCCCTTCCACATGCTGTGTGAGCGCAGCCGTAGGAGCCGGTCATGGTCCCGGGGTACTTGGGAAAAGCGGGGGACAGCGGACCTGAACCTTGTCACTTCCCGCTTCCCCTGCCAACATGACTGTTTCCCATTTGGAATGAGGGGCCATGCCAGCCCACCCCCCTCCTTTTTCTCGGCAGCCTGCAGAGCTGAGTGCTTAATCGACATTTGCATAAAACGCCATAAATCATGGAATCTTAAAGCTGCAAGAAAGCTCAGAGGTCAAGCAATTCTCCGCGCAGTGCACCCAGAAACCTGAATGCGAGGGAAGCGAAGGAGGCAGGTGGAGAGATGGTGGCCGACTGAGTGCCAGGCGTGGTGCCGGGCCCTTTTCCGGCTCTGCTCGTTTACACGCACAGTGGTTGCACAGCCAAGGTGGTGACTCCCACGTGACAGGTGAGAAAACCGAGAAGCCGTGGACTGGCTGGCCTGGCTTCCCAGCTGGGCTTCTCTGTCCTGACCGACCCCAGGCTTCCTGCTCTGTCTGCAGGACCACTCAGGAGCCTGGGGATCTCGTCATCTGGAGATGCATGACGGGGCCTCTGTTTCTCCATCTGTGAAATGGGGGTGATGAGGACCAACATCTCTACTGCGTCTGTCCAGCAGGCTTCCGGCGATGAGAAAATATGAGCATGGGTGTGGACCATGTCCTGGAAATAGTCATACGGAGAGAGGCCAACACAGCACCCTGATAGGGCGGGGCACCCGGAGAGCCCCGGGGTGGTCAGAGGCAAAGAAAAGAAGCGTGAACGTGAGTCAGACAGAACTAGGCTTAGTCCTACCTCTTTTACTCGATCACCGAGTGCATGGACGCAGGCAGGTAGCTCCACCTGCCCTTCCACCTTCCTTTCCGAAATATGCACAAGAGTGGGGTCAAGGGCATAGTGGCCAGGCTGTCTGGGTTCAAAGGAACTCGCCACAGGTGCCCTGTGTGACTCACCACAAGTGATTTAGCATCATCATCATCATGGAGGTAAAGCACACATATAAGACCATGCGTAACCCTAAAGGCAAAGCCCGAGGAATTCTTACACAGGCACCCCCTTGCACACCACCACCCAGGTCAGGATATAGAATGCTTCCAACAATCCAGCGGCCCTCGCCCGTGGCCCTCCCGGTCCATCCTGCCCTCCAGCCCCAGAAGTAATCACTGCTCTGATCCGACCCATGGAGGTAGAGCACACATATAACACCATGCGTAACCCTAAAGGCAAAGCCCGAGGAATTCTTACACAGGCACCCCCTTGCACACCACCACCCAGGTCAGGATATAGAATGCTTCCAACAATCCAGCGGCCCTCGCCCGTGGCCCTCCCGGTCCATCCTGCCCTCCAGCCCCAGAAGTAATCACTGCTCTGATCCGACCCTGTTGTCATCAGCGAGTTCTGTTTTGGAACTTGCAATACAGGTGGAACCATACAGGATGCTCCCTTTGTGTCTGGCATCCTTCGCTCAACGCGACAGCTGTGAGATGCCTTCATGCTGCTGGTTGCCCTCACCAGATCCTTCTTTTTCACTGATGTATAATATTCCACAGTGTGATTTCTCCACGGTGTGCATATGCATCCTCCTGTTGATGGGCATTTAGGTTGTTCCTCAATTTTTAGCTCTTAGAAATAAGGATCCAGTCAGCATTCTTGTGCCCGTCTTTGGGATCCCTAAACACTCATTTCTTTGGGGTACATACTCAAGCATAGAACTGCTGAGTCCTGGTTTTGATGTAGAAGTGCTGAGTCACGGTTTAGGCACGTGCTTCGCTTTAGGGTAAGCATTTCATTCCCTCTGTGCCTCCACTTCCTCATCTGTAAAATGGTGCCGGCCTCCTAAGACTGGGGTGAGGATTGAGTGTGCTAATCTATGCGAAATGGGAACAGCAGGAGCCAGAGTGCTCTGTACAGCTAGACACCATTTCTGCACAATTTAAAAACACGCATGAATAACAAAATACATTTATGGGCACATAATTGTGTAATAAACATTTAAGAACATCTATTGGCATAATAAACTCCAATTTTAGGCGCATGGTAGGAGGGTAGGAGAGAAAACGGGGCCCACGGAAGATGCACAGGGGGCTTGCTTAGCGGTGAGGTTTTGTTTGAGAAGAGAAAGATCTCAGGCTAATGTTGCATAAAGTGAAGACTTTTAAAAGCTGGTGTTAATTATATCTTCTCTATTCTTGTCTGTACATTCAAAATGCTTTCTGCGAAAACAAAAACATTATTACTGATTATGTATTCCTGATCTACAAAATGCGAATACCATGTAATGGCTCGCATAGGATATAGCATGCAAATAAATGCTAGCCGTTATTATTAGTACTAAGAGCCCATTTTCCATCCGGTTTTATATGGAGTTCTGGGTGAATCTTACCTGGAAAACTGGTCCCAATGTGGACTACGAGCTCACACCGTTGCTGGCACACAGTAGGCCCTCAGGAAAGCCTACATCTTAGACATTTTCTTACAATGATCGGAAGTCACCCAGCACCGAGGTCTTGACCAAGCCCGTCAGCCCTTCTGGGCGTCCAACTCTAATCCCACCAGGGAACAAAGACGCCCAGGGATCTGTGTGTTGAAGGAAGTGGTGGAACGCAGGCTCCCGGCTGAGCCCGGCAACAGGGCCGGTGAATTATTCTGTTTCTTTGGAGACCCGCACGGGGTACCCAACAGCCAGGCTGCTTTTGACAACAGGCTGCGGCTTTAACAAATGGGCTGCCGGCCCTATTTATTTTCCAAACAGGGTTGAATTTTCGACTCATTGTGGAGAGGCAGTTGGGGAAAAATAATGACCCGGAAACACATACACATTGACACAGACACAGACACACACACACACACACACACACACACATAGACACACACCCACAGACACAGACACAGACACATAGACACACACACAGACACACATAGACATACACACAGACACATAGACACACACACAGACACATAGACACACACATAGACGCATAGACAGACACATAGACACATAGACACACACAGACACACACACAGACGCATAGACACACACACAGACACACACACAGACACATAGACACACACAGACACACACACGGACGCATAGACACACACACAGACACATAGACACACACAGAGACACACACACATACACAGACACATAGACACACACACACAGACACACACCCAGACACATAGACACACAGACACATAGACACACACAGACACACACACAGACGCATAGACACACACACAGACACACACACAGACACATAGACACACACAGACACACACACGGACGCATAGACACACACACAGACACATAGACACACACAGAGACACACACACATACACAGACACATAGACACACACACACAGACACACACCCAGACACATAGACACACACAGACACACACACAAACACATAGACACACACAGACACAGACACAGACACACACAGACACAGACACACACAGAGACACACACAGACACACACACACACACACTTAGAAAATAACCCACTAGCCAACAACCATCCCAGGAAGAAAATGGAAAAGATGGCGATAAACAAAAAGAGCTTTTTGCTATCACTTCAATTAAGAGGAAGAAAACAGCCCCGAGGCATGAGAGCGTGTGCGCACGGGAGCGCCTGTGTGCCTGCGTGGAAAGGAGAGAAATTGAGCGCAGAGGGATGAGAATGCTGAGCTTGGGAGAAGAGGCCACTTGGTCGGCCCCAACCCTTCACCCAACCACCACGGAAAGGCTTCCTGATTTGCATTGCATGAGCCGGCTGATCAGAATAAACACGAATTTGATTTTAATAACATCTTTGGCAGAGCGAGGGGTCCTGGGCCCTGGCAAATGGGTGCCCCTGCCCTAGGCTGGCACGCAGAACGGAACGCTATTTCTGGGCTCCGGTGAACATGGAGCCGAGGAAGTAATTGTGCTGCTAATTGCTCCATCTCGGGGTTGGTTTACAGTGATATTAATGCCCTGGCCTCCGGTAGATCAGCATCATAAAAAGGGGAGAGAGATAGCAGCTCATTAGGGCCGGGGATGAGGGATGCCGGGAGCGCCACGCTTGGGTCTGCTTTGCCCGCTGACTTTCACGGGTGGAATCTTGGGGACGCAAGGGGCTTAATTTCCAGCTCCAGCCAGGCTCTCAGACTTTCCCTGGTCAGCCCTCTTTTGCTTTCTAGAGCAGTGGTTCTCAACTTCTGGCCCTTTAAATACAGTTCCTCATGTTGTGACCCAACCGTAAAATTATTTTCGTTGCTACTTCATCACTGTAATGTTGCTACTGTTATGAATCGTCATGTCAATATCTGATATGCAGGATGGTCTTAGGCAACCCCTGTGAAAGGGTCGTTCGACCGCCAAAGGGGTCGCGACCCACAGGTTGAGAACCGCTTTTCTAGAGCAAATGGCATGTGGGGCCGCTGGGTTTGAGACCCCACTCTGCCACTTCCCAAGCATGTGCTGTTCCCCTGTGAAACTCGGTTTGCTCATCTGCAAAATGGAAGCATGCTCTCCGCCCTGGATGAGGGCAACAATGACAATGACGAATGCCTAGCAACGGCCCGGCGCACCACCTTTCCTGCGGCCTGGGTCTCGTGTTTTGGAGAAAAGAAGAAATCAGACTCTCTGAATGCAGTCGGTCCGGTAGGGAGGATGCGCCCGGAAATGGAGACCCATGGAAAGGGGCTGGAGGTTGTGGAGCGCCCTAAAGAGAGGCAGCCAGGTGCAGCCCGGGGGCTGTACCAACGCAGCTGCGAATGGCAAGCCAGGCTGAGTTCTCCATCAGCCCGACTCCTCTCATCAGCAGCAGTGCCCAGCGGGAGGCGGGGACACGCTCTCTGTTAATCCCCTAATAAGCACCTATCACCTTCCCACGCGCCCTCCATGCGCTGTCTCCTGTAATATTTTCTCCTCGTAATGATGCTGTTTTCTTCGCTGCTGACATCTGTTGGTTTTACCAGCCTGGTTCCCAAGCTCCTTCTTTTTCCTCAAGATACACCGGTTTTCTCCCAGGAAAACATCCTACTGTGCGTTTGACAGGGCCGTGCTCAGCCTGCTAGGGAAGAGCTGGAGTCTGACCATGACTGAGGCCTGACCTACGAGTGTCTGCCATTCCTCTGGTTTCAGTCATTGATGGGGACGGGCATGTGATCTGCACCAGAAACAAGCCTGAGTTGCAGGGCGTTAGCTGTCATTGTTGGGGAAGGGATGTTTTTTCAATAATGGCTAAAGTAGGAGGCTATAGGCGTGGAGGTATTGGCACCCTTTTTGTTACTATGAGGTAAGGTCCTGCCTGAGATTAAAACCAACACAAAGAAATCAGAGTGGAGATTAGAAGGAGTCCCGAGAGCATCTTTGGATGAACACCTAGATCCAGCCATGCCTGAAGCCAAATTCCTTAGACTATGCATACATTCCTTATTTCTCAAGCTATTTGAGTCGGGTTTCTGTCACTGGATCTGAAAATATCCGGACTCGCCCCATTTTTATATTGACAGTACATCCACAAGTTGCCATTGGTGGATGCCACATTCTCTCTTTTTGGGAACATGAGCCCAGCCAGGGTGGCTCAGTGGTTGAGTATGACCTGTCAACCAGGAGATCACAGTTCGATTCTCGGTCAACAATCCCCAGTACGGGGCATGCAGGAGGTAGCCAATCAGTGATTCTCCCTCATCATTGATGTTTCTATCTCTCTCTCCCTCTCCCTTCCTCTCTGAAATCAATTAAAAAATAAATATGTATATATTTTTAAAGAAGGGGAGAATAAAACAATTTTTTTTTAAATCGGAGGGGAAAATATGCCCCAGGCCTTGACTGCTTCTCTCTTATCGGCCTGCTCTTCACCGAGCACAAGTGGCCTCTTACAGACACAATTCTGGTCTATTCCTCTGACATGCCTCCAGGCCTCACAGCCCATTCTTATCAGCAGAAGGCACCCGGTGCATTGTGGGAGAGCCAGCTGGGTGGGAGCCCCTTCCAGAGAGGTTCCCCACCACTGGGCGCCGGCCTGCCCCCTGCCCTGCTGACCTGCAGATGACTCTGCTTCTCCTCACAGCCTTCCCCTCCCTCCCACCTTCCCTTGCTTAAAGGGGGCCCTGGGCAGAATAGAAATGACCTGCCGAGGCGCTGAGCTCCGGGGAGACGGCCTTTGAGATGATCCCGGATCTCCGCACAGGGCCCTGGGCCGGAGGCCCTGGTGAGGACGCTGAGGCCATCAGCTGAGAACGTGCTGGGCGCTCTCAGGCCCAGCCATGGAGACTTCCAATCTGGAGGTACGCAATGATGGCCCCCGCATTCTGATGACTTCGCCCTTTAGCATAAACAATTTTCCACAGGTGGAGAAACGGGTTCAAGTTCATGGTGACGGTTCTAATCTGCTAGTGTTTTTTTCCGTTTTCAAAAGCTCGGGCCTGGTCACTGTCAAGTTTAGTCTTTACAACGACAGTCAGCGAAGGTCGCTATTATTTTTCCAGTTTCCTAGATGAGAAAGGGCAGGGAGGCACAGAGAGGCAAAGGGACTGGCTCAAGGTCACACAGCCAGGAAGTGGCAGGGCCAGGGTTCTGACCCGGAAGTGCCCGCCTCTGACTTTCTGCTATTTCCACCACCTCCCTCGCCCCTGGTCTTCGTTTCCCCCTCAACATAGAAGGAGGTCCAGTCCAGATCCTCTCTGGGGCTCCTTCCCACTCACCGTGTTCATGACCCTGTTTCAGGATCAAATACCGGCAACACCCAGTCAATTAGGGGCTCCGACGCCTGGCACTGACAACGGGCACGGAGTTAAGTGTGAATTTTCCCAAATGGGAGCAGTTGGCTCAGACCCAGTCCATCTCACGCTGGCGGTGGGCGGCAGGGGATTGTGGCCCCGTGGAAAGCTCGGGCAATCAAGCAGGAGAGAAGGGGCCAGGTGGAGGCCAGGCCAATGCCCTCACGATCAATTCATTGCTTTGGGTTAAAAAAAAAATCATGATTACTGTTAAACATGCTAGGAGAATGGAAACTCATCAACAAATATCCGCAGCACAGCAACCGCCTGGGAAGGCCTCTCTGAACATTGGGCTGAAATGGTTCTAAGCATCATCCCACACGTTGGCATCGCTAGAGGAAGAGCCGTGGTTTGCACACGTGGCACCACCCTGTGTCCACTGGTGGCTTGGCTGGCCCACGGCAAGCTGGATTCTCTTTCCATGTCAAGGAGCGACCATCCATCCATGCATGGCTTCAGAGTGTTCCGGAATTTGCACACACTGCAGTGGGTTGAGTCAGCCGCCTCTTGATAGAGCTTTAAGAAGTTTCCAGGTGTTTGCTATTGTCAGCAACCCGGCAGAATCGAGATCCAGGGGAAAGATGTGGCAGCTGTAGACACAGTTATAGGTACAGATGTGGGTATAGGTGCAGGTGTAGGTCTAGGTACCGCTGTCCATATGTAGGGAGAATGTAACCACTGTTATCAGACTTTGCCTTACAATGAGGACTTGCTTTTTTTTTTGCAGGGGCGGGGGCGGGTTTGGAGATGTAAATCCTATATAATAAAAGCCTAATATGCTAAGTGTCTGGTCATTCAATCGTTCATTCAACCAATCAAAGCATAATATGCTAATGATATGCCAAGGCCGCTCAACGGCTCACTATGACGTGCACTGACCACCAGGGCGCAGATGCTGTGACTGGTAGGTTAGCTTGCTCCTGGGGTCCGGCCAATCGGGACTGAGCGAGACGGGCCAGACACGCCCTGGAGCCCTCCCGCAGTCCCTCCCCAGCTGGCCAACCTCCCGCGTCCCTCCCCAGCCCCGATCATGCCTGGCCTGCGCCCTCTCGCAATCTGGGAGCCCTCAGGGGATGTCGGAGAGCTGGTTTCGGCCCAATGCCGCTGGCCAGGCCAAAGGACCCCACTGGTGCACAAATTCCTGCACCGGGCCTCTAGTATCTTAATAATGAGGACTTACTTTTTTCTGGAAGAAGGGGTTCATACCTTAACAGCTGATCAATTTTGAGGTGGAAGGTAGAGCCCAAATATCTATCTCTCTTCTCGTAAGGCAACATGGGCCAAGTGGCAGGCACAGTAGGTTCACCATAATCATCATTCTTGTCTTCTCTCTATGCGAGCCTCACTTGGGAGACAACAAAGAGGCAGCGTTCATTGAATAATTCATTCAGAAATCCACGCCAGGACTTCACACCTCCCATGTGCCGATTCTGTGCTAGGGATGCAGCCACGGGACAGGCAGGGGCCTTCCTTTCCAGGGGCTCCAGGCGAGGGAGAGGTGCCCGTTCAACAGTGCAGTGTGAGGAGCTCATGCCCAGAGGCACGGACAAGGTCAAGATGGGTCAATGGGACTCAAGATGGGCCAGTGGGATTCAGAGGAGGTCTGGGTAGGCGTGGTCAGTGAACCCCTTCTGGCAGAGGAGACAGCAAAACTGGGCTTGGGCGGGGGTAGCAGGGAGGGTGGGGATTCTCAGGTGGGAACTGCACTTCAGAGAGAAGAGTGAGAATAGAAAACACAGTGGTTTGGCTCAGTGGATAGAGCATCAGCCTGCGGACTGAAGGGTCCCAGGTTCAATTCCGATCAAGGGCACATGCCCGGGTTGTGGGCTCAATCCTCAGTGGGGGGTGTGCAGGAGGCAGCCGATCAATGATTCTCTCTCATCATTGATGTTTCTCTCTCTCTCTCTCTCACTCTCTCTCTCTCTTTCTCTCTCTCTCCCTTCCTCTCTGAAATCAATAAAAATATATTTAAAATAATAATAAAGGAAAGCATAGTGGACGAAGGCAAACTTGAAATTGCTAATGCATGTTGGTTTTCTTACAAATGGCAGGTGAATGGAGTCCCCCTGACTCATGGCATTCAGTAATGGGGGTGACAGGTGCCTTCAGGGGATGGGCCAGGACTTGGGGAATGGGAGATGCCACTCTGTCTCTAGGCCCAGCTGGTACTGGGCACCAGGGTACGTGTCCTGTGAAGGTGCGGGTTGTATATGGGCAGCTCGTATCATTTTCCAGAGGAGGTGAAAATCTTACCTTTGACATGAACTCCCTCTTGATTTAGAATTGTCGGCAAGGGATCCAACATAAAAACCAAAATGAAATATCAGCAACTATAAAAACAATCCCTCCCCCCCCCAAAAAAAAAACTCCCCCAAATGCCTTGTCGACGAAACAGAAATCATCCCGGTGACAAAGATCCTGCCCAAATGGCCCCACAGTTGGCCGGCGTTTAGCTTGACCCCTCCCCAGGGATATATGACTTTAACAGACACCCCCCAAGTACACACTCCAGAAAAGATCGCCCCCTTCCCTGAGGCTGGGTTGAGTTCTCCAGCAAGGTTTCCTTGCCCGCGTCCAACGCGATGGGTGGAGAAAATAATTAGAATTGATTTCTCTGCACCCGCGAAGGCAGAGAATAAGAGGCAACGTGCGTCTCTATACACAGGAGAAAAGAGGGGAAAAAAATACAGGAACTAACTTCCTCCCAATCCCTGTCTAATTCTGTGGATAGTCTTCTCACTTCGGGGGCTGTTTTCATGGTGTCTTTTGATTACAACATTGGTTTGAAGAGACACTAATTGTACCCTGCTTACAATGCTTGTAATTATGCGTATTACATTTTGATTCATTTCCATATGTCAACACCGCGACGAGATGGGGGGGGGGGCGGCGCGCATGGAGTGGGGGTGGCTGAGAACGGCTTTTATAATCGGTTATTGTCTATGGGAAGAAAAAAGAAATCGGCGCCGAACATGAGTGAAGTGTTCTTTGTTGAAATTGGAAATAAGATTACACATAAAAGTCGTCCCCTGACACGCGGAAGATGGACAGTTTCACGTAAATTGCCACCGCTGATCAACAAGATTGCTAGCTCCCTGATCCCCTTTTACACTAATGAGGCAAATACGTTCCGAGTCTCTAGTAACAATATGTTCGAGGGCGTCATTTCAGTGGCTTTCTTCTTAATAAAAGATGACCCAGGTTTCCCCCCCTTAGCTGGAGACACTGTCCCACCCCGCCGGGTTGGTGATTCCAGCTCCTTGTGGAAAAGAAAAGAGAGAAAGGGAAGGAGAGGGTGTTAGGGAGGGGGAGGGGGTGGCAGGGTCTCCCCAGCTTGCAAAGAACCCAGCGACATGTCTGTGAGCAGAATCACAGCCCCCCCCCCCCCCCCCCCCATCCGTCTGAATGGAGATGACTCAGAACCAGATAATAAATAAGTCACCAAAACAAAACCACAGGTTCAAAGAGCCCATGCGTGGAGATCCGCTCCCTCCTGAAGACCTTTCCTTGAGCACAAACCTCTTTTGTGCATGAGATGAAAGGACTCCCACAATGTAGCTGATTTCCATGCAGAGGCCAGAGCAGGTTATTGCCTGGGGCTCCGGGGCCTGGACGATGCCGAGGGTCAGGTCCACGTTGCAGATCTAGAAGGTTTTGGGTGAGCTGAGCAGTACGTGTTCTTGGAGCAGAGGCTTTGCAAGAGGCTGGGGGTGTGCACAGAGCTGGAGGGGAAGGGCCTCAATCTGGGGTGCCCCCAGAGTTCACCGCTTGCATGCTAGGTGCATGCACGGAATTGTCTGCCCTTCCCACAATGTCTGTGTTGAAGCTCTCATCCCTATCACCTCAGAACGTGACTGCATTTGGAGACAGGGCCTTGAAAGAGGGGGTGAAGCTAAAATGAGGCAATTGGGGTGGGCCCTGATCCAATCCGACTGGTGTCCTTACGAGAAGAGAAGATGCAGACACACCAGGGGACACCAGGAAATCAGGAGCACAGAGGAGAGACCATGAGTGAGGACACAGCCAGAAGGTGGCTGTCTGCAAGCCAAGGAGAGAGGCCTCCAGGAGACGTGCAGGGCCCCCATCTGTCCTTTCATCCCTGCATCTCCCTGCCCGACACAGGGCCTGGCTTACCCTTGGGGTTCAATAGATGGTAGCTAAGGACTACTGCTCACTCCTTCTGACTACGGGTGTTTATTGGGCACCTACTACGTGCCAGACACTGGGTTAGACGCTATGGATACAACAGTGACTAAAACCGACAGAAATCCCTGCATTCTTGAAACTTATATTTTAGTGCAAGGATTATAATAAGGAGGAGAAAGGAGGGAAAGGGAGAGGGAAGGAGAAGTAGGCACATAACGGGGAGAGGGAGGAGAGGAGGGGGAGGAGGAAGGAGGGGTGAAGAGGGAGAGACGGTGGGGCAGGAGGATTTATACATAGAAATGGCTCAGAATATCAAAAATGCCAACATATCAGTAGGGGTTTTCTTTTTTTAAAAAAAATATATTTTATTGATTTTTTTTACAGAGAGGAAGGGAGAGGGATAGAGAGTTAGAAACATCGATGAGAGAGAAACATCGACCAGCTGCCTCCTGCACGCTCCCTACTGGGGGATGTGCCCGCAACCAAGGTACATGCCCTTGACCGGACTCGAACCTGGGACCCTTGAGTCCGCAGGCCGATGCGCTATCCACTGAGCCAAACAAGTTAGGGCAGTAGGGGTTTTCTTTTGCCTGAGCTATTTCCCTTCTCATTTATAATATTGTCATTTCCCCCCCTTTCAGCACTGAGCCCATACAACTTGTTTACTTTTTTTTTTTTTAAATAAGGGCATTTTGTCCTTGAAAGATGGGAGATCATCGTCTGGTCCAACCTGCTCGTCTAACTGACAGGGTCCCTGAGGCCCAAGATGATGGTGTGTAAGGGACAGAGCAACACTGGGTTCTGGGCAGCCCTCTCTCCCCATACACAGGTCCTCTGGAAGCAACTCTCCATAGAAACCCTCTTAGGACCCTTGTCCCAGCCCTCGGCTCACCTGGGAAGGCAGCCCAGCCGTGGCGGACAGTTCCAGGCCATTTAGACTCAGGCTACCTCAGGCACAAGTCGGGAGACGTGCTGCTTTCCGCCCGGGGCAGCAGGCTCACCCCAAGGTCAAGGCCCAGCGGTAATTACTGGAGCTGAGAGGCTGCTCCTTGGACGACCAATTCCGAGAGGTCCCCGGGGAATGGATCACCCTCACATTGGCCCTTCCTCCTCCCCGACTTGCTGAGCAGGCGTTAAATAAGTATGAGGCTCTTTGAATCAGGAATGTGCATCGTGTGCCGGATGGTGCTGCCAGCTAAGGGTGCGACGAAGCAGAGCTGGGGGTGGAGAGTGGCAGGAGCTGGTATTTTAGGGAGGAAGGTCGGGGAAGACTTCTGATGAGAAGGAGTTTGACAGAGGCCTGAGAGCAGGGGGAGCTCCAAGGTCATCTGGAGGAAGAGGGTCTAGGCCAAGGGGGAATGAATGCCGACACCCCGAAGTGGGAGGGTGTCTAACTGTGGGGGAAAGAGCAAGGC
>NW_005361573.1:2217478-2220315 GCF_000412655.1 Myotis brandtii
GAGGCAGGATGGTGGGAGAGGGGAGGACATCTGGTATTCCAGAGGTGAATTGACTTCCCCGGGGTCACCCAGCAGAGCTAGGCTTCGAGCCTTGATCTTTCTGAATCGCTCTTCTATATCACACCAATGGGAAACAGAAGGAAGGAGGGAGGGAAAGAATGGAGGGAAGCAGTCAGGGAGTCAGGCAAGACGGATGAATTCACATGTGGATGGATGGATGGATGAATGAATGGATGAATGAATGAATGAATATAAGGATGGATGATACACAGATGGATAGATCGGTGGAAGAGTTGGGAGAAATACACAAAAAGTGGAAAGATGATAAATGGATGGTGGGAAGGAAGGCGAGATGGATGGATGGATAGGTGGGTAGCAGGGAGAAAAGAAGAGAGAATGAAAGAGAGAAGAAAGGAAGGGAGGGAGGAAGAATATAAGGATGGATATATAAATGGATGAATGAATACAAGCAAAGATGGCAAGAAATAAAAATAGAAAGCGGATGGGCTTACAGATAAATGGATGATGGACAGCAGGAAGAAAAGAAGAAAGAGAGGAAAGGAAGGAAGAAACAAACAAACATAAAAAGAAGAGAAAGAAAGGGAGGAAGGAAGGGAAGAAGGTAGAAAGGAAAGATGTGTAAATGGCCAGATGGATAGATGGATGGATGGATGGATGGATGGATGGATGGATGGATGGATAAATGGATGGATAAATGGATGGGTGGATGGATGAATAGAAGGAAGGAAAGAAGAAAGAGGAAAGGATGAGTGAAGGAAGGAAGGATTTTTTTATGTAGTTAACCTCTATGCATCGGCCGCTGTCATATCCAGGCTGCTGCCTGCACCCCACCCTCCTTCTCTGCTCTCCTCCCCCACAGCCCCCCGCTGTGGCGCTCCCCGAGCCCTCTCCCCAGAAAGGTAATTCTGCCCTCTAATTACAGCACTTGTAAAAGTAAGAGAGGGGCCCATTCTTCAGAAATAAATCAATACAAGTTAAAAGGCCATCCTGTTTGTTTCTGTAACAATGCTCTTTAGAAAATTGGGTGCTGTTCCATTTGCTGACGGGTACCCCATCCGTCATCGGCAGCCAGAGTCACATCACATTATGTTGCCAAACATAATAGAGCGTGATCAGGGTGATGCATCAAACTGGAGATTGGCAGGGAAATGAATTTTAGCGGAGAGATCTCACTTGAGAACATATAGAAAGCCAAGGAAGAGGAAAAGCTTAGAGGGCGTTTTCACCATCAGAGATGGGATTTGGAGCGCTCCATGGCGCAGAAATCCCCAACCCAGGAAAATCACAGCCCACACAGGACACCGTCCGAAAAAGAAATAAGCACATTCATACTTAGAAGAAAGGGAGGACAGAACTGCCGGACGTGTTCCCTCTACCCAGACACTACGCTGTTTTCTTATCCCTATTTTATGATCAAGGAGGCTCAGAGAGGTTAGGCGAGTTCTCTGAAGTCACACAGCCTTTACGAAGTGGAGGTAGGAATTGAAGTTGGATCTGCTAAGGTTGGCGAGCACCAAGGCATGTGGATAAATTGAGGTGTAAGAAAGACGCTTGATTTTCTGAAAGGCCTGGGGAGCTTGCCTAAAGCATCACATGACACAGATGTCATTACTTCTAGGAGGATGGCTTAGCTGGAAGGAAGTAGTGAGATTCCAGCTGGGTTTTGAGGCATGTGTAGGAGTTTGGTGAAGGTGCCTTCAGGCCATATGATCCTCTGGGGCAATCAATTAAATAAGCACATTCATACTTAGAAGAAAGGGAGGACAGAACTGCCGGAAGTGTTCCCTCTACCCAGACACTACGCTGTTTTCTTATCCCTATTTTATGATAAAGGAGGCTCAGAGAGGTTAGGCGAGTTCTCTGCAGTCACACAGCCTTTACGAAGGGGAGGCAGGGAATGAAGTCGAATCTGCTAAGGTTGGCGTGAGGAGCACCAAGGCGTGTGGATGAATTGAGGTGTAAGAAAGACGCTTGATTTTCTGGAAGGCCTGGGGAGCTTGCCTAAAGCATCACATGACACAGATGTCATTACTTCTAGGAGAATGGCTTAGCTGGAAGGAAGTAGTGAGGTTCCAGCTGGGTTTTGAGGCATGTGTAGGAGTTTGGTGCCAGCACTCCTACTAGAGATAAAGGCATTCCAGGAAAAGAGGTTAATGGGCAGAGAAGCAGGAAGAAACGGCATGTTTGGAAGATGATAGTCCCTGGTTTGTCACCTGGGGGTGGAGGAAGGATGAGAGGTATATTATAAAACCCTCTCGGGGTAGGTACCAAGCCAAGTCTACCCACGCCTGGCACTCCAGACAGGGTCCAGGAGCCATGTGTCAAAGGCTGCATCTTCCCAAACCTGAAGCTAATGAACTGAGACGAAGAAGGACTTGGGAATAAGGTGCCTTCAGGCCATATGATCCTCTGGGGCAATCAATTAGTGGTGCCTGGGCTGTGTTGGTTCAAGGGAGGAAGCCTGAAGCTCCTGTCTATAGCTGTTATGTCTGTGGGTGCTGAGTAGGAGGCCCCACCAGGGCAGGGTTCAAAGTTAGCCAGCCCTTCCCCACTTACTTTCCCAGCTGGGACCCCAGCTCTGCTCAATGGGGAAGCTTGGAGGAGGATGGAGGTGGTTGTCCATCAGAGGGCTCTGCTCTGCCTTGCCCGGCCCTTTCTGTCATTAAGTGGCTTCTGGCTTCTTTCTGGGGGTCACATGGCCTCTTTTCCGGGCTGATCCCAGCTGCTGAGAGGGGCAGGTGAATTTCAGTTCCTCCATCATGACTTGAGCATCTACTCTGTCAAGGGGAATTAGGCTCAGTCCCTGCACTAGAGAG
>NW_005361573.1:2220353-2227468 GCF_000412655.1 Myotis brandtii
AACGAACAAGTATAATGTGCTTTCATTTATTTGTGCTCTAATATCTGGTGCTGACTACTGTACCAGACTCATGGTGGGGCTCAATAATTCGGGGCTCAGATTATTGCTTCTATGCAGAACATCCAACCATAGAAGCACAAAGGAGAGAATAATTAACTTAGCTGGAAGGAAGTAGTGAGATTCCAGCTGGGTTTTGAGGCATGTGTAGGAGTTCGGTGGCAGGCACACCTACTAGAGATAAAGGCATTCCAGGAAAAGAGGTTAATGGGCAGAGAAGCAGGAAGAAACGGCATGTTTGGAAGATGATAGTCCCTGGTTTGTCACCTGGGGGTGGAGGAAGGATGAGAGGTATATTATAAAACCCTCTCGGGGTAGGTACCAAGCCAAGTCTACCCACGCCTGGCACTCCAGACAGGGTCCAGGAGCCATGTGTCAAAGGCTGCATCTTCCCAAACCTGAAGCTAATGAACTGAGACGAAGAAGGACTTGGGAATGAAATGATGATTTCCCTCCCTTTCCAAACCTCCGTTTCTTCAGCTGATAGGAGAGGGTTTATGTACTTCAGTGGACATCACAACCGCCCAGGCACCACTTGTGGAAATCAAGGCAGATTTCCGGCCCTGTCCCCAGAGATGCGGGTCCTGGGGGTCCTCAGACGACACTCGGAGAAACGCCACTCCCTGCGGACCCTGAGCAAAGCCCCACGGAGACAGGGTTCTTTACGCTGCAGCTGCCACGCCAGGGGTTTGAAGCTGCTACTAGACATTCCCCGAAGGAGACACGGTCATTTCAAGCAGGAAGAGGGGCGGGGCCTCTCCATTTCACAGCCAGTACCTTGTGGACGCACAATGGCAGACTTTGCTGTAGGGCCACAGCCGCGCCTCATTAAAAAAAGATCAGTGGGGCCCTTGGAATTGATCACAAACCATTTCTGTCAATGTCACACACAGCCGTGTTTGGGGAAGTGTGCGGGCATACCTGCTAAATGGAAAGGCTTTGAGGTTTGAAGAGAAACAAACAATAAATGAATATATTATACAGTGAAGAGGGAGAAAGTCATACTTTGAGTTGGGAGACAAGAAATCTCCAGAGAAAGACACACGGTGGGCCCGCATGGCGTGTGAGCCTGAGGCCCGGCTCGAAAGAGGGTTCAGTGAGTGAGGAATCTGTGAATGAATGAATCCTGGGTGACATATTTCACGGACAGTCTGAGGGCAGCTGTGCCTAGCCCGGAACTTAGAAAGGCCTCTGTTGCTGGTTCCTAGTGGCTGGTTTCTGTACTGGGATATTCTCATTGTTAAAATGGGGTGCACCTGGGAGACAATAGATCCATGTTGCTCTCTCACATTGATGTTCCTCTCTCTCTCTCTCTCTCTCTCTCTTCCCCCCTTCTCTCTCTAAAAATAAAAAAAGACATATCCTCGGGTGAGGATTAAAAAAAAATCCTTATTAACTCCCTTCTGATGTAAACATGCCAAACCCCATTTATAGAGGGAAACTGAGGCCCAGGGTAGGGGGTTTGGCCGAAGGTCTCCCAGGGACGAAGAGGCTGTACTGCCGTTGCCCTTGGCTGGGTCTGCCCCAGAGCCTGTGATCTGTGGGTCACCTTGCAAGCAAAATGCTCAGAATCCCGTGGTTTCGGGACCTCAGAAAAAGGGGCCATAGAGTGGAAATAGCTTTATAAATGTCCACCGTTTAAGTCTCAGCTCTGCCACCTCCTTGCTAAGATGTGTCTGTCAGACTCAGTTTCCCCATCTGTGAAATGGGAACAGGGAAGTTGTCACTTCGGGCCAGGAAGTTCTGATTCCAGGACTCCAAAAGTCAGTGCCAGGGGCCTCTCCTGTCTCCACGGGGGCGGGGGGGGGGGGGGTTGAACCACACCCACCCTCCAACCTCAAGCGACTTTCCAGGGGACACGCCCACACCCCATCGAGACCCCAGGAGCCTGCCAGCCCCCAGTCAGAGGACTGCCCAGCAGCCTCAAAACACCACACAAAATCACAGGCAACAGGGCAGAAAACCCAATTATTCTCAGCTGTTACACTGCTTAATTTAATATTTCCAACGAGTTCCTTGAGCTGTTTCTCAAGAATGAAATGCATATTTGGGCTCTGTCACAAAACATTACATTTTGTCAAGGCAAGCCATTCCGATGGAGCAATTTGTAAGCGCGCGCCGGCCCCCCGGGTGCTCCCAGGCCGCCAGCGAGGTCTGGGGTTTTTGGTGGCTTCTTCTGAGAAGAGGGGCCAGGACCCGGGGATCTCTGCAGTGTCAGGTGGCCATGGTGCGCCCACAGGACCCGAGGTGACATCTGTCTTTCTGAAACCCCAGAAAAAGAGGGTTTGGGGGGGAACGAACATCCGAAGCTTCCCTGGCCGCCGGGTCAAAGGAAGCAGGACTAGGGAGGCCTGGCTGGTGACGATGAGTCTGTTTGAAACTTTTAAAAGACAGTTACACAAACCATCATTCCTCGCCTCTGAAGAAAAAAAATTAAAGAAAGATAATAATAAGGAAAGGAATCACCTGTCAATGCTCCCTGAGAGACGAAGGTGAATGAGGTGAAGGTTTCGTTTTGCGGCCTTGTCACGTGGTTGATGATCACCGCACAGACACACCGCACGGGATCCCACTCCACGCCCTGTTTTGAACTTGATGTTGTGACGATATAGCTTCAGATGCACAAGATGTGGCAAGAGCCTCACAGAGAGTTCTTCTCCCCGTGGTGACATTTCTGTGACCACAGGACATTGGCACAGCCGGGAAGCTGGCCGCGTGCTGTTGTATCGCCTGCCTTTCCGATGAGCACCCTCCCACTGGGAGCAAAGGCTGCGATTTCACTTTAGCAGCTCAATCCGGATTCTGCGACTCTTTCTTCTTGGATAATCTTGAGGCTGCTGTTTCATGGAATTAATTAATTAATTTTTAAATTGATTTGAGAGAGAAAGAGAGAGAGAGAAACGTCGATTTGTGGTTCCACTGACTTATGCACTCATTGGTTGATTCCTGTGTGTGCCCTGACTGGGGCTCGAACCCACAACCTGGGCATATTGGGACGATGCTCTAACCAACTGAGCTAACCGGCCAGGGCTTCGTGGGATTAATTTAAGGACACTTTAACCAGCTAGGTGCCTTTGCCCATATGTACCCAGCCCTGACATTTCTTGAACTCTGAGTATATGCCGGGTGTTGTGCTGAGCACGTTATAAATGTAGCACATTGTTCAATCCTATGTTCCTTTCTGGACCAGTGAGTGACCGTGCGGTAGAGGATGGAAGGGTGGGTATCGCTCAGGGTCCCAGCAGGGAACGGAGGGCTCATGCCAAGGGGCTGCGATGGTGGAAAGAGCTCAAGCTAACCCCAGAGGATGGAGGGAACAGGCTTGCAAGAAGAGGAGCATCCCTAGGTCTAAGGAGGCAAGACCAGGGGGCCGGTTCCCGGAATCGGAGAGAGTGGCTGTCAGAGAGGGCTGTGGCCTTCGGTGGAGGGACAGTGCCAGCCTGCAGTCCTTCACAGAGCAAGCCAGGAAGTTCAGGCTCCAGACCCTTCCTCCTCCCACGAGGGGCTGGACCTCCCTGGGAGCCGGAGGGCAGGGGACAGGGGCCCCTCTGATGCAGCCCAGTCTCCCCGGGCACAGAGGTGGGAGGAGAGGGGTGGGGAGTGAGCGTGGAGGTGCCAATGGGAGGCATCTCATACGATGGGGTGAGCTGGTGAAAAACATGAATGATTGAGAGAGAGAGGTGGCAGAAAGCAGCTGTCTCCCTGAGATCCAGCCCCCACCCCCTTCCCTCCCCAAAAGCCACCCTCCCTGCTCCAAGCACCACCCAAGACCCAGGCTGGGGGTCAAACCCTCCTTAGCTTCCCTCATTATCCCATCAGATCGGGGCTGTCATTAGCCTCCAGCGCCGAACAAAGGGCCCTCGCCCAGGCGGCCGCATCCACGGGGCTAATTAATTGGATTAATGGTAGAGCAGCCCACACCGGGTCTGGCTCGGATCATTTCAATGAACGCCGAACACCAATCCCCAAAGTCATCGGAATATGGATGAGGCAAATTGAGTTAAAATTGAGGAGATTGCTGCATTCATTAGCCCGCCCACCTTCTGAAGTCGCTGGTTAATATGCAAACTATTAATATGCAAATCAGTGCAAATGGGGGGAAAAAAAAAGCAGTGTGACACCTCCCCGCACCCCCCCTCCCTTGTTTTTTGGAAACTCAACTCAGCTACACTCGGGCAGCTGCTTCCTGTGAAAGGGAGAGAGACAGGCAAGGCTGGCAGGACGAGCAGGTCTCCAGGCAGGAGAGGGCCTGGGAGCTGGCAGATCAGAAATTAATTAAAAGCAGTGGCAGGGACACAGCACACCTTTATCAGCCCGAGAGCACGTGTTCCAGGAGGCGGGGCAGGGTCAAAACTGGACCCCTCCCAGGGGAAGGTTTGCTGATCCACCGGGAGCAGGTCCCTGGCAGTCTGTGGGGAGATCTGATGGGGTGCGGCGAGTTCAAACATGCGTTAGTGTGTGCTGGAGTCTTATTTCAGCATGTATGCACACATGGGCATTTGTATGTATTCAGTAGTTTACACGTATGTATACCTGTCTCCCACATAAGCACTACGTGTTCCTTAGAGGAAAAATGAGGAAACAGTAAAAGCTTAGTTTGCTAAGGGGAGAACCAGGTTAGACCCCGGAGGTAAGTCTGCAGGCCGACGCTCTACCCACTGAGCCAAACCGGCCAGGGCTGTGTTTTTCTCTCTTTCGCAAACAGAGATTACGAGGTACATTGCGCGTCTTGCTTTGTTCACTTAGCAGAGCATCTGGGCGACTGTCATGAAGACCCTCCTGGTCCTACGTGCACAGATGATGTGTCGCAGGTGGAAGGGCCCCGTGTGTCTCTCCCTGGAGCCCTACTGATGGGTATGTAGGTTGCTTTTTATTTATTTGGCGATTTCAACCAACACCACGTTAAAAACCCTTGTGCAGATGCCCGGCCGGCGTGGCTCAGTGGTTGAGCATTGATCTATGAGCCAGGAGGTCACGGTTGGATTCCCAGTCAAGGGCACATGCCCGGGTTGCTGGCTCGGTCCCCAGTGTGGGGTGTGTAGGAGGCAGCCAATCAATGATTTTCTCCCATCATTGATGTTTCTATCTCTCTCTCCTTCTCTCTTCCTCTCTGAAATCAATAAAAAAATATATTAAGACAAAACAAACAAACAAAAAAAACCTTGTGCAGATGACATTTTGAATGTGTGGGAGATTGTCCGTAGCGGGGGGGCTCCTGGAGGTGGAATTAGTGGGTTCAGGGGTCGCTCCATGAGTAGTTAGGGTGACTCCCCGACAAGGTCGCACCAGCCTCTGCTGATACGGAGTATGGGGAGCGCCCCCTTGCCCCTGCCTCCCAAACACAGTGGGTTTTGGACGTTTCGAAGCTCGGCCAATACAACAGGTGAGAAGGGGGGTCTTGTGGAAGTTCAATTCGAATTTCTTTTCTCCAAAGGGAAGCTGAGCATTTTTTTTTCATGCGATTCAAAGCTATTTGTATTTCCTGTCCGTTAACTCTGCTCATTGCTTCTCCTACTTTTCCATTAGGTTATTAGTTTCTCTCTTATTGATCAGTAAACAGAGCTCTTGGAAGACAGAGGTTTTTGCTTTTTGTCTGTGATATGAAGTCATCGTCCTTCCCCCAAGTTTTCTGTTTGTCTTGTCTTGGGATTTTACGGTTTGGGGGAAAATATATTATATTTTTACCGAAAGCGCATAAATGTGCATTTACCCACAAAACTTTTGATACTGGGCCAAGGCTGTACCTTTGAATTTAGCTTCTCTGCCTGGAGGTCACGTTCAGCCTCTTTTCTGGACTAAATCCACAGTCGTAAGGCATCGTCTCTCATTACAGGGTCTGGATTTGATTTCTTTTCAGTAAAGCAAGAATTTAAAATATGTAAAAAGCCACCTGAGTGTAGTCTTTTTCTCAGTCTTTCATGGTTCTCCCTTCTAGCTCTTGCAGTTTTCTTGCCTACATCATACATACATAGAGATAGAGACAGAGATAGAGATATATAGATATAGATAGATATACATCTATAATAATAAAAGCATAATATGCTAATTAGAATGGACATCCTTCCGGATGTCCTTCTGGACGACCTTCCAGACGAAGCCCGGGCTGCAAGGGAAGCCCAGGTCCCGGGTGCCAGAGGGAAGCTGGTACCGGCAGCCAGGGGAAGGAAGGCCTACTCTTGCACAAATTTCATGCATTGGGCCTCTAGTAAAGATATAAAATAGATATAGAAATAGGTAGATAGATAGAGAGAATAAATATAGAGTTTTTTAAGCAACTTACCTTTATTGTGTCCACACATCCAACTTAATTTTCATGGAAACAACAGCTTTTCCTTGCACACTTATAACTCATTGGCTTCCCTAAAGTTTAACGAAAGGATCTGGGTATGCTAACAATACAGGAAGTCCCAGTGGAATAAGTAAGTTTGGGAACAAACCAGCAGGTTTCTGGGAAGTTGGTGCCTTGCCGCCTGGGAGGAGATGTGCTCAGGGGAGAAGCAGAGCAGCCATTGGCCAGGAGTGCCCTCAGGATCAGGGCTAGTGGCTGTGTTTGGTGGCGGAGTGGAGAGCATTGGTTAATCCAGCCAGGCTGGTAAGTGGAGCTCAGTTAAAAGAGTCCTTAGATCGATGGCAAACGAGTGGGGGAGGGGGGAGACTTGCTGGAAAGTCCCACAAGTGACAACCCTTTAGGGCAATGTATTCATTAAGCACTTATTGTTTGCCCAGCCCCATATTAAACACTTCACACATGTTGCCTCATTTCATTATCCCCATTTTACAGACAAGGAAACTGAGGTCCAGAGAGGGGAAGAGATCAGTCCTAGGTCGCGCTGGACACGAGCAATATCATTTCACATGTTTGATGGGTGAGAAAAAGGACGAAAGGAAAATGGAATCGCACTGGATTCCCATTTTGAAACTTGTTTTTTTGTGTGTGTGTTTTTTTTCCCCACATGGGATATCACAGCCTTCCTTTTTTTATATTTTAAAGAAATACAATTAAATATTGCATAGATACAGGTGAATATTTATGAGGTGCATGTAGAGCATAAACACCC
>NW_005361573.1:2227796-2251604 GCF_000412655.1 Myotis brandtii
GAGGGAGGGAGGAAGGAAGGAAGGGAGGAAGGGAGGAAGATGGTTTTGGAAGAAGACACAGCCTAATGGCCAATGTGGGCGGACAGCCAGGCCAGCAGGATCCTGGGGTCAGAGTGATTATGGAGGGAGCTCAGGCAGCCGCAGGGAGCCTCAGAGGGCCCCCCACACTGCCTGGAGGTGATGCATGGTTTCCCACAAGAGGGGTGTCTGTGCTGAGACATGGAGGACCTGGAGACAGAAGTGGGGAGAGCTGAGCAGTCAGAGGGAGGAAGTGAGCAGGTCAGAGCCTGACCCTGTGGGGAAATGGACACCCTCCAGAGGTGAGGATCCAGGGAAGCACAGAGGATGTGCTTGATCTTAAAGGCCACATTTATTGAGCACCTACTATGTGCCGGGCCCTGTGCTGGGCCTAATGAGTGTTCCCACCTAAGCCTCATACGACGGTTCCCCTGCAAAGTAGGAGCAATGATTATGCCCATTCCCTAGAGTGGCAACTGAGGCTCAGAGAGAGGAGGCAGCTTCCCAGGACTCCCAACCCATTGCACCTCTGTCACCCCCTACCGCCACCTGGAACAGGCAGCAGGAATGATCACGTATCCGCCGACCTGCATTTAGCGCCTGTACGTGCCGGGCAGAGCTCAGGGTGCTTTTTACAGGTGCTGGTTCGACCCATTGCTCATCCTGCGAAGCAGATCCGATTATTCCCCCCAATGCAATTGCTTTCAAAGGCGCGGCTGCCTGAGCCCCCGAGGCCCCGGCCCCAACCCCATTATTACTCCTCTCCGTGTAATAAATACATTTTAAGAGAAACAGATGCTGGAACAGTTGGACAGGAAGGGCCCGGGCACGTGAAGAGGAATCTGGGCTGTGAAAAATGTGTCTCTTTGCCAGACGGTGAGCAATATGGTGCAGGTGGCCAGGTCCGCGTCCGGCTGCCAGGCAGGCTGGTCCTTCCCGGCCACCGGCCTCAGGTGCCCCAGTGGGCATCCAGCTATTGTTCCTGCCCCAAACAGGCCCGGGATGCCAATGGCCACTCCCTAAGAACTTCAGACCCTGTGGCGGGTCAGCCACCCGCGACTGGGGAGCCATCGCAGGTTGTATAGGGAGTGGCAGGGCTGGAGAGAGCACCTTCTGACACAGACCCGGCCGGCCGCCTTCCGTGCCGGGCTCTTCTCTCCCTCACCCTGGCCTCGCTCTCTGATGGAGCTTGTTACCCGCAAGCAGCTCCCCTGATGCCTGAGCCCGCGAGACTGACGGGTGTCCGTGCTGTCTTTCCTGCCCGGAGAGAACCTATCACTCTCCCTGCCCCGCCTCTGATGGGAGAAGAGAAATGCCGCTTGTTTACAAAAGATGGCTTGGCTGCTGCGGGCGCGGGTCCAGCCTCAGGGAAGCGGAGGTGCCCAGAGCAGGCTCGTGTCCCCCAAGATCGACGCCCCCACAACCTCTCCTTTCTGTGTCTAGGAGTTTGCCTGTTCTGGCCATTTCCTAGAAATGGGATCATGGCCTATGCTGCCGTGTGGGACTGGCTTCTGTCACTAGCAGGATGTTTCTCAAGTCCACCCATGTTGTAGCACGAATCAGTACTCCATTCCTTTTTATGAAAAATGTGGTGAAACATTCATAATACAAACTTTACCATCAGAACCATTTTTAAGGAATAATTCTACTTGCCACAATGAATAGCACTGGCAAGCTTTCTATCCCCCACGCTGTTGGCAATGAAAAGGCATTTGTATAATACCCTGGTGACATGAACGTATGATGCATCGAGACCCTTATCATGTAACCGCAGCCAGCTCCTTGGACATAGTGATTAAGCTATAGAATGGTCACATGACTGGCATCGGCCAATCAGAGGCCTTCTCTGGGATTTTCTAAGTTGGAGGTAGAAAAAGAGCATCTTGTGGGTCTTTTAAAAATAAACCTGCAGCTCTAAGCTCATAGGCTAAAGAATACTGGAGGTCATGAGTCCTTCATGTAAAGAATACTCTATGTCAGGAGCTCTGTATGGACCATCCCATCCAAACTTCACAGCACCCCTTCAAGATGAGAAATTCCCTTTCCCTATCGTACAGATGAGGAGATTGAAGGTCAGAGAGGCTAATTCAACTTCCTAAGGGAACAGAGCCCAAAAGGTGAGGGTTCAAAACCAGGCTTAGGGACCATAGACTGTGCCTGCGGGTTTCCACGACGGATTGATGAGGTCTGCCTGTAGCTCACAAGGCCCCCTCCCATCTGGAATTGCACTGGTCAGAGCTATCTACCCACCCCCAACTGGGGACCCCAAATTCACACCGCCAAGCAACTACTTATCTCAGGAACCAGAGCATCCAGCTACCTGATTCTCAAGTCCTAGATGACCCGTCTTAATTGTTTCTGCACAGACTCCCTTCCTGTATAAACGAGACACAGAGCTCAAGATCTAGCCTTGGTTATGGGGACGTGAAGGAATGAGTCCTCTGGCCATTGAAGGTCCCCTTTCAATTCTGAGGGCATTTCCCCCCCGTATGGCAGTCTCTTAAAGTCAATCACAGTGAACTGGAAGCAAGAAGAAAAAAAAAAAGACGGTAACAATAGCAGGGATTGGCTTGTGGGCTGGATTCCTACATCAGAATTGAAGCTCGGAAGTGCCAGGTTATCTCATTTCCTCCTCAGAGCTAGACAATGGAGTCCCATCTTACAGGTGAGTAAACTGAGGTCAGAGGGACGTGTTACAGCAGTTTCTACCAAGTCTGTATGCACATCCTCGCCACAGCCACCCATCATTCCCACCCGACAGATGAGGAAAGGGAGATTCGGAGATGGAAGTGGCTCAGCTGGCAGGTGGCGGAGCCAGGATTCGAACCTGCAACTCTAGAGCCAGCCCAGTGGAGGACATGCCCGCCTTTCCAGGCGCGGCTCTGCTGGTTCCGATTTGTTTGTCTTGTTTTTTTTTTTTTTTAAAGTAAATCTGAGGCTCTAAGCTCATAGGCTAAAGAATACTGGATGTCATGAGTCCTTCATGCAAAGAATACTCTATGTCAGGAACTCTGTATGAGAGTTCCAAACTTCACAGCACCCCTTCAAGATGAGAAATTCCCTTTCTCTATCTTACAGATGAGGAGACTGAAGGTCAGAGAGGCTAATTCAACTTCCTAAGGGAACAGAGCCCAAAAGGTGAGGGTTCAAAACCAGGCTTAGGGACCATAGACTGTGCCTGCGGGTTTCCACGACGGATTGATGAGGTCTGCCTGTAGCTCACAAGGCCCCCTCCCATCTGGAATTGCACTGGTCAGAGCTATCTACCCACCCCCAACTGGGGACCCCAAATTCACACCGCCAAGCAACTACTTATCTCAGGAACCAGAGCATCCAGCTACCTGATTCTCAAGTCCTAGATGACCCGTCTTAATTGTTTCTGCACAGACTCCCTTCCTGTATAAACGAGACACAGAGCTCAAGATCTAGCCTTGGTTATGGGGACGTGAAGGAATGAGTCCTCTGGCCATTGAAGGTCCCCTTTCAATTCTGAGGGCATTTCCCCCCCGTATGGCAGTCTCTTAAAGTCAATCACAGTGAACTGGAAGCAAGAAGAAAAAAAAAAAGACGGTAACAATAGCAGGGATTGGCTTGTGGGCTGGATTCCTACATCAGAATTGAAGCTCGGAAGTGCCAGGTTATCTCATTTCCTCCTCAGAGCTAGACAATGGAGTCCCATCTTACAGGTGAGTAAACTGAGGTCAGAGGGACGTGTTACAGCAGTTTCTACCAAGTCTGTATGCACATCCTCGCCACAGCCACCCATCATTCCCACCCGACAGATGAGGAAAGGGAGATTCGGAGATGGAAGTGGCTCAGCTGGAAGTGGCGGAGCCAGGATTCAAACCTGCGACTCTAGAGCCAGCCCAGTGGAGGCCATGCCCGCCTTTCCAGGCGCGGCTCTGCTGGTTCCGAAGAAGAAACAGACCGCGGCTGAGGCCTTGGGGACCACTGTGCGTGAAATTGAACCTGTTATTGACATCTTAAAACCCGAGGTGTTTTCTTTTTGTACCAAGAACCTTAGAAGGTCTGTGTTGCTTTCAGAGACAAGGAAGGAGAGGTGGTGAGATCTCGCTCCCCAGGCCCACCCCTGTCCTAACCCACCTGTTGAAAAGTCCATGCGTGAACCCAGAAGCCGGAGGCTGGGGCCTGCTGGCTTCTTGAACAGCTAAGACGTGGCCACCGGAGGCTGCTACTGCCCCTCCAGAGTTCAAGGGGAGAAAAAGACGGGCAGGTGGAGTGAAAAAGCGACTTTTCCCCGGCTCTCCAAACGGTCCCGCCCACTGAGTCTGACTGTGCAGAAGGTGCCAGATCAGATTCGAGCCACCAGTTGCCACATTATTCTGCCCTGATTGCACTAAGGCCCATTAAGCTCCGAAAATCCCTTTTACAGTGTTTAGGACACCTGCAGAGGGGTTTGCTGTGTAAATATTATTCCACCATTAAATCCTGCAACAAGGCCTCCATCCGCAAGTGGGATTCCCAGCGGCTCCGCCAAGGGGGACGCGGCGGGAGCCCGCGATGTGCGGCCAAGGGCACCGCCAAGAAGCCGCCGGCTCCCGCGACAAAGCCCCTCCTTCTCCCACCGAGGCCTCCTGCCACTCAGGCCTGCTCAGTGGAAGCGGCCGCTGGGGTGCGATTTGGGCCGGGGATCAGGCACACGGTCGGGAGCCTCTTGGAGTGAGGGCCTGCCCTGGACAGCTGGCATTCACACGGGACCCAGTTAATCTGGAGGAGGGGGGGTTGAGGGGCTGCAGCCGGCTTGGTGATACCCCCACCCTGGTACCTCCAGCCTAGGCAGCTATGGGCCTCCGTCTAGGCCAGGCGACGTTCCCCAGCCGGGGGCATCTTTGCCTGGGCTGTTCTTTCTTTATTAATGTATGCACCTGGAGGAGGGAAATCGCTCAATGATGAGCCATCGATTATTACAGATGGATGACCTATCTGACTCAGCAGATGCTGCTGTTGCTGCTGCTGGCGTCAAGGTCACCGCTCTTTGCTTTTCTTTTTCTGTCTGTTTTTTTTAAAAAATTTAATTAATTTACTTTTTAAGCTGATCTGCAGGTTGCACTCCTGGGATGCGGTGATAGAAGATGGAGGACTTACATACAGAAACTCAAGACGCAGCACCCGCCCGGGGTGGGTAGCTGCCATTCGCTGTGCGTCAAATGGTTTGGGAACACCCTACTCCGCGCTACGTGCTGGTCTGGGCCCTGGTGGGCTCCCTGCCTGGTGGACTCTGCAGTCTGGGGCTCTCGCGTGTGTCATCCAAGCTCCGGGCCTCATGGGCTGTGGCTGCAGGGCCTGGGCAGGTCCTGACCCACAGCAGGTGCTCAGCAAACCCAGAGCCCCTGACACTTTCTCTAGCTCGTAGCAGTTGCTCATTTAATGCTAATTCCGTCTTTTATTCTCTTTTCGGGGATGTGAGTGCCAGCTTAGTCATTTTTGTAGCTGTGTGACATTGAGATGACCCCTTTCCCTCTTTGAGCCTCAGTTTCCCCTTCTGCCAAATGGGGTTTATAATAATATCTGCTACCTGGAGCTGTTAAGACTGTCAATCCATATGTGAGCTTGTTGGACACCTACTGTGTGCTGGGTGCGGAGGGTTTAATGATGAATGAGACCCAGTGCCCCCTTCAAGTTGCTCATAGTTCGCTGCGGAGTTCACAGTAAATGCAGTGGCCCGTGGCCAGTGCCGTGACCCGGCAACTCAGGAACACAGTGGGAGCCTCGGTGAAGGGCACTTATTGGAGCCTGGCTCAGGGCAGGGGACAAAACACCCCAAATCAGGGGTCAGCAAACTCCAGGCCACAGGCCAGATCCACCCACGGTCTGCTTTTGTTCAGTTCCCGAGCTAAACGTGGTTTTCACATTTTTAAATGAGTTTTAAAATCAAAATGGTATTTCATGCCATTTGAACATTATTCGAAATTCACCTTTCCCCGCCCATCGATAAAGCTTTCCTGAGACAGGGCCACGCCCATTCATTCCTAGGTTGCCTGTGGCCACGTTCGTGCAATGGTGTCAGAGTTGAGTTGCAGCAGCAGAGACCGTGAGCATCCCCAAACCTAAAATGATCACCATTGGGCTCCTCACAGAATAAGTTCGACAAGTGCTCTCCTAGGGGAAGTGTCGTGTGAGCCAAGAGTTGAAGGATGCGCAGAATCGGTTGAAAGGGGCGAGAGGTTTGCTTTGCAGGTTGGACAGAAATCCCAGCATCTTCCAGGATGATGCAAGTAGCACGTGGTCCAAAGCGCCCCGCCAACCTGAGGATTTAGAACAGGGGAGGGCAGGCCCACCGACCATCTGATTAGAGAAAGCACAAGGGCAGTAATAACGACAGTAGATCCCATTTACTAACCACCTCCGAGTTCCCCTAACAAGCTCACATTCAGCCACCAGACGGCCCCGAGAGATGCGATCACGAACCCACTTCACGGAGGAGGCATCAGGAGCTCAGAGAGGTGAAGACACCTGGTTAAGGTCACACAGCAAAACACAGATCCAGTTTGCGATTCCATCAAATCCATGCTCTCCACCCACGCTAATAAACCCAGGCATCTGACTGCTCGTGTTCCAAAGTGTTATAAGGCTAAGCCTTGGTAAGAAGAAAAATGTTAAAAATGAAACTGGGCTAGCACCCAACGTAGGATTTTTGGAGCCGCTCCTCCTAACCCTTCCTGGATGCTGTTTTATCCGGTCGCTTCCCCACCCCAGGCTCCTCTGAAATCCAGACCCACCACTGGAAGGAAAAGGGGAGAGGGAGCGGGGGGAGCTCTTCCCAGAAAAAGCCTGTAGACATGGGTAGAACGAGGCGGAGTTGGCAGCTCGGGCCCCAGCAGCTGTTGGCTGGAATAAACACAAGTCAGTGGATGGGACCGGGCTGGGAAGCCACCTGGCCTCCTGGCCTCAGGGGAAAGCCAGAGCGCTGCACGGCAGGCCCGCCAGCCGATGGGAAGTGACTTGGGCGCGCGGTTTGTGCTTTTGGTTGCGTGGCGCCACGCTGGGTGGCGGCCGGGGAGGTGGAAAGTCCTGGCCCTTCCTGTCTGCGCATCCTTAGCTGAGAACAGGCACCCAGCTGAGCCTCAGTGTCACATCCCTACGTGGAGAGGACGGTCCCTACCTGCGGGGACAGTTGTGCAGTGGACTCCCCGGGGTACTGCTCGGACGCCCCTTCAATCAAGAAAGGCCTCCTTGCTCCAGAGGCTGGGAGTGTGGTCATCAACAGACTGTTGCAGCCATCAGCCCCTTCAGGGCTGACCCCGGGTCTGTAGACCCATCCCCCAGGGTGACGTGCAGAGACGAAGGCCTGGGTGGCTCTGAGGGGCCGGTCTAGCTCCAGGCTGCTGACCGACGCTGTCTCCTGCCCGTGTCCAGGCCTAACGTCCTCCGCCCACGTTCCCTCTTCCTTCCGGACACCAGTCATCTCAAAGGCTCCGGCTGAGCAATGACATGCGTGCGAAATCCCGTCCAGCTCCGCACCGCAGGCCCCCGACCTGGGACGGCGTGCCTGGGGTCTTATATTTGGAAAGCACCCGTGGGACGTAGGGATTCAGGACATGCAAACAGCCCAGGGAAATGAGGGCCACAGAAAGAACCTACTCCCCTGCATACAGATGACTCTTGATTTCACAGAACGGAGTGACTTAACAGAACGTGCGTCCTCGTCGACAGCACCATTGGCGACAGGGACATGCGCTCTACTCCTCGCGCTGGGCGTGCACAGCCAACCAAAGAGACCATCATGCCCATCTGACAGATGCGAAGACCAAGGCAGAGGGAAACGAAGTCACGTAGATGCCACTGGGCTGAGTACCTCGAGTGATCATTTATTGGCCCATTCGGGAAGTCCCAGCTCCCCTGGCCATCCTGCCGGCACGCCCGAGTCCTGCCCACCAGCTCAGGAGAACTCGAGGGGTCATAGCTGCTTATTACCTGTCAGTCCATTTAATCCCTATTTCCAGACCCCACCCCATGGGCAGGAGGAAACATCACGTTGGATAGATGTTCCGAAAGCCCAGCCCCCGCCCTTCCCCAGGAAACCATAGTAGACTCTGTCCAGCCGGCATTGCCTTTCTCCATCCCCCCGTGACGACACCGGAGCTGGCAGCGTGTTCGAATGAGATGGGGAGAGAGAAAAGACGGGACACCCACGGAAAAAGAAACGCACGCCTACACCCAACAATTTAGATTCCAAATATTAACCAGACACACTCCCTCCTCTCCCCCATCTCGCAGGGCCTATGTTATTTGGCCTTTTCTTCACCACCACATGGGAGGGTTTCAGTGGGCGGACTGGTACAGGGTTATTCCGAAAGAAAGGGGAAAAACACAATTCCAGTGCAATTACACAACAAACACGTTTCCAAGACGGCATTTAGCTCATTCATGAATGAGAGGACCAGCAGGAAGGCATGACTGGTTCAAAGGAGATTTCAAACCACACACACACACACACCCAGAAATACTGCTGCGATTCATTTACAAGTAGATGTGAAATTGGTCAATAACTTTAGGGCAATAATCGATTGCATTCCACCGGACAAAATTCATTTGCATTTCTGTGGCATGAATCATTTGTAATGCTATCCGTTTTTTGGTTTTTTTTTAAACTTAGAGTTATGAAGTAGGTCAAGGACAAGGAAAGGCACCATCACCCAGAGGGTTGTGCTAAAGGGAGCAATCTTTTCTTTATTGTGTTTTTGCCCCTAGATCATAGCCACGCTGTTTGCAATTTTTCCTGACAGTGCAATACTGCCACCCCCGTCCCAGAAAAGAGAGAGGCTATGTTGTGTCACCTGAGCCTCAGTTTCTTAATCTGCAAAATGGGCAGAGCCCTGACAGCCCAGGGACAGGAGCCCCAGCTGGGACAGTACAATGGGAGAAGTGAAGCTTGTGGGGAGAGGGTTTCTCAGCCTCAGGCCATGGGTGTGTCGCTCCGTCCTGAATTTGGCCACATCCTTGCTCTATCTTAAAAGAGTTCCTTTTCTTTTACAACCAATTTGGTTTGGTAATACGAAATCACAGAATGAGGGGCTGGTTCTATATGATTTTTGTTTTTGCTAATACATATGAAAACAGACATACAGCCACTGAGATAGAAAAGTAAATCCACTCTTGTACAGACTAATCCAGAGCTCTGTGGGAAGCTCTGGATTAGGGAGGAATTGAGGAAGAAAATAAATAACCCACACACACACACACACACACACACACACACACACACACACACACACACTCTTGCAGACACACACATCACCACCACCAACTTACTTTGCAAATCAATTTACAATGGGCAAAGCTCTTGCTATAAGAGGGAGGGCCACTGAAACCCTATCCCAGGTGAACCTTGGACACACGGGCCACAGACTGCATGGGGCAGATCCCTGTGTCTCCGTGCACCCCTCCTTCTGGCCTCACAAGCCCCTCAACCTGCCCCTCCACCTCCCCCCTCCCCCTGCTCTGTGCCTGGGAAGCCCAGCCAGTGGGCCCCTCCGGTGAGTCATCCGGCTGGAATGTAGGGGTTCTCACATCACTCCAGCGAAAACCTACTAATTCCCTTCCCCTCCGTGATGAATGGGCGAGGCCCTCCAATGAAACGCCCAGACTCGGCGGCCTCTCCGCCGTCCCCCTGCCCTCCCCTCGCCCCGCTCGGCGGAGTAATTATTTCTGTACAGAACATGTCAAGTGCCCCGCTTCCCGGGAACTCGTTTCGCATGCAAACATTTGGTGATTAAGCGAGGCTTACTTAATTAAGCACTTTGTAATGACACTTAAAGCAAAGAAGGGTGGATTAGGAGTCCGCTCCGTGCTGGGGATGTGAAAGGCGCCTTTACATCAGGGGACACAGGCGATGATCCGGACTGGGGCTCCCAGTGTGGATGCTGGCAACTGTGATAGAATCATTCACTCACTCACTCATTCCTCTGTATTCATGGAGCCCGTTTAGGATCCAGGGTAAATAGTGAATGATATCAATGATAACAGTGCCAGGCACCGTGCTAATAAGTCTGGTGAATCACATTACAGTGAATAGGATCGGGCGACTCTAGTAGGCACTGAGCTGCTGCGGCCAATAATAATAATAATAATATTAATATCAATCATCATCATCATCACAGCAAACCCTTGCATAGCACCTGCTCTGTGCTAAGCATGGCTCCAAGAGCTTTACACATTGCAAACTCATTGGCTTCTCTCCACGGCCCTGACCTGCTACCACAGTGATGGCGAACCTATGACACGCGAACTCATTTTTTTGGGGTGGATTTTTCTTTGTTAAATGACATTTAAATATATAAAATAAATATCAAAAATATAAGTCTTTGTTTTACGATGGTTGCAAATATCAAAAAATGTCTCTATGTGACACGGGACCAGAGGTAAGTTAGGGCTTTTCAAAATGCTGACACGCCGAGCTCAAAAGGTTCGCCATCACTGTGCTACGATGATGTTTCTCTTGAAACTATCGTGTTTTCTTTGATTACAAAATCCGAATTTTTAACCGGTTAATGGCTAATCCCCATTTTTTAACCGGTTCACGGCTACTAATCCGCACACCTGATTTTATAGTTAAGTTTATAATTGAGAGGTGAAGGGGCTTCCTGCAAAGCTAACACAGAAGGAGCCTATGCGTCGACTTACATTTGTATAAATTTACAAATAAACAGATTTAAGTCAACAGCAGAGTCTCTCTATGTTTGCTCCTTAGCAGAGGCCCCTACATTATTTCAGTTGGAGAGAGGCTGGGCCTGGGACTTGCCCGCAGTGTGGCCAGGCCTCCTCGTCCACACCCACCTCGTTGGAGAGAAGGAAAGTGGGAGAATCAGGAATTCTCATCAGCAGGTGAGAAGAGCCCAGGCCGGTGCAGTGAGAAAATGAGGTTTGCAAACCTTTCCCACTGAAGACAAGGCCCAACAGCGTGTGTCTTCTCAGCGTTTCCTGGCCCGGAGCGAGGCCAGAAAGCAGAAACTCGGGGACACCTCCGGAGAGGCTGTTTGTCTAGCGGTCGGTCCCTGCAAACGCCTGGCCCGGGAGAGGCAGGGCCTCCCGGGGAGCCGGCTGATGAGGTTTCCAGCTCAGGGCAGGTGGAGCTGCTGCGGCCAGAACACATTCATCACCCGCCCGGCCAGGATGTAGGCTCCTTCCAGCCCTGGCCAAGGCACGAGCCTCGGTGGCCCCAGTCCCTTCATCTGTGAAGTGGGACCATGGGGACAGCAACGCATCCCGGGGCCGTCCGTGGGTTGAGACAGCACAATACCGCGTGTTCACACAGGAGGTCACACGAGAGTTGACTTGGTTTGTTTAAGGCATTTCTTTCCCTTCCAAAGGGATATTTATCTGAACCTTTTGGTGGTAAATGACATTTCCAGGCCTGACATTCCTGGGCCCCAGTCACATTCAGATGAATCACAGCCACGGCTTGGACTAGCAGGTGCCTGAGTGCAGATAAATTTTGCGCCCAAGGCCGAGCCCTTCAACAGGCTCAGAGGTGAAGAGGCCTGGGCCGGTGCCGTCATGGAAAATGGGATCCAAAAAACTCTCTCCTCTGGTTTTAAACCTCTGCTCTACCAGTCTACCAGCGGGAAGACCTTGGGCACGGAAACCAGGGCTCCCCTTCCTCCTCTGCCGATGGCGAGGGTGGTTCAACTTCGGGGGAGAGGGAAGCTGTGAACGTTAAATAAGATCCGTCCGCAGAGCCCTTCGCTCGGTTCTTGGCGTGGCGCGTGACACTGTAAGTTATTGCTGCAGATACGACTCTTTGCAGGGTTGCAGTTTGGGATCCGGCTCTAGGATTTTCATCCTTCTCTGCAAAATTGCACCTTGCCAGGCTCGGCTCGTTCTCCAACCTCTGGAGACCCTTCAAGGCCCTGAGTCCGTGGCCTGTCATGAGCCCGGCTCCCTTCCCATCACTTAGACGTTTGATCGCAGGTGTTTGAGGTTCCCTCCTACGCCATCCAACAAGCGTTCAGAAGTCCGTGTAGGAGGCGCAGCCCCAGGGGGCCTTCTGATGAAGTGACTGCATGTCCACAGAGGCAGGAGCAGAGCTGATAAACAAGTCCGATGAAATGGAGTTGGCCGCCCTCACCCGGCAAAAAGGAGCCCGCCCGGAGTCGATCCAAGAGTCCCCAGAAACGCTGGGATAACGCTCAACCTTGACAGCGTCCATCTGCGGGCCGGACGCAGGATCCCACATGCTTTATCTTAGTGAATCCTTGCAAGGATCTGAGGGATGACTCCGATGATTGCTCCCAGGTTAAGGATGAGAACTGAGGCTCACAGAGCCCAGAATCACACAGGAAGTGTTGAGGTGGGACCAGAACACAGTTCTGTTGAGTTGAAGCTTTTTAAAAAAATATATACATTTTTATTGACTTCAGAGAGGAAGGAAGAGGGAGGGAGAGAGAGAAACATTAATGATGAGAGAGGATCATTGATTGGCTGCCTCCTGCATGCCACATACCTGAGATGGCGCTGCAACAGGGACATGTGCCCTGACCGGGAATCGAACCGTGACCTCCTGGTTCATAGGTCGACACTCAACCGCTGAGCCACGCCGGCCAGGCCTGAGTGGAAGCTTTTAACCCAAGACTTAGATCATGTCTGACCCAGAGGCTTTTATTAGATGCTGGCTACCGTCCGCTGGGCTGTGGGAGTCGAGGAATCCGGGGCTTGGAGGGTGGCATGATGCGGCGTCTGGAATCGCACCTCAGGGCTCACCCACAGCCACTCCCCAGGGTTCTCCCTGCACTGCAGCTGCCTTGGGAAGTGCTGACTTCCTAGCCCAGCACCCCCCTGGCTTCCATCTCCAGCCTCTTTTGTGGATGAAATGACATTCCCCTCCGGGGACCAGCGCAGCAATTTGTTTTGGCTGCACTCAAAGCCAAGCTCAGTGGCAAGGGCCCGATTTCCCACCCTGCAGTGACTCAGAGCATCGGAGACGAAATGAAAGGTTTGGAAGGAGAGGCGACGGAGCTACAGTCGGATGGGCAGAGCCGGGCTATATATCACTGTGTTTCCTCAAGGTGAGGAATGGGAGGCAGACTGCGGGTTGACCATGGAGAAGTGTTTTCATATCAGCCAGGATTTGGCACCGATTTAAAAAGAGTTGCATGTATTTATTCTATCTTCTGCTGATTTATTTATTCAGCAAATATTTACTGACTACCCCCCATCCCTCCCCCACTGCAGTAGAGGTCACTGGGCAAGGTCATGGGGATGAAGCAGGAAACAGGTTGTCCTGTTGTCCCTGGCCTGGGGGAGTGGCCAGTCTATGCAAACAGTCCAGTAATTAACAAGCAATCCCAACAAGTAGGGAATGTACAGGTGGCCGTACACGGGGCCTCCTAGCATGATTTGGAGGGGAGGTGGATTTAATGACGTGGGAAAATCCTTACGCTAAAATGTTAAGTGAAAAAGCAGGCTACACAACTTCTCCTGAAGCATAATTCCAACTTTATTATAAAAATATATGTGTACGTGCATAAGGAAAAAGACTCATAAGGAAAAGCATAAAAATGTCAACAGTGGTTATCGCCGAGTTGTGAGAATTAAATATTCTTCCCTTTACCTTCATACAAGGCTCCGATTCCCAACCACAAGGAGGTATTCATTTCATTTTATAGGTTTATATGCATTTTAATTATAAAGTAATTTATACTCATTGGAAAACTCGTAAGTCCCTAATTCCCCTCTCCCGACTCGAAACCTCATTATTTTACAGTGTGACCAGCATCCTGCAGGTCACACACACACACACACACACACACACACTACGCTCTTATAATATCACTTTTGTTTCTGTTTGGATTTGCTTTCTATTTATAATCTGGTTTATTTCTCAATTAAAAATATATTTACATAAATAAGGATGTACAAATGTATTTATATATACACATATACATATATATAATTCCTGCAACTTTTCCCTAACAATACATTTTGATCATCTTTTCATCATAGTACATGTACATCTCCCCCCATTCTTGGTCACGAACTATGGCTACAGCACAATTTACTTAATCAACCCCCTAGTGATGGGCATCCTTAAACGAATGCCTGTATGTACCTGCACAAACATTTTAAGGACCCATTTCTGCAAACAGGCCTCCTGGCTAGGTCCATGGCTGTGGTATATGTTTAATCACTTATTCGATTAGCCCTGAAATAATTATACCCTGTGTGTGGGGGCGTGGAACAGAGCTAAAGACTCACAGTAGTATTTCTCGGTCCTATATTACAGGTGGGGAGGGAGTGAGGTCCAGGGAGGGCCGCTCCCGGCCAAGGTCACGTGGAGAATGAGTGTCACAGCCAAGGGCAGAAGTCCAGATGACCTCTCTTCTCCCTCCACTCCCACCCTCTACTCCCAGGGGCGGGGACCCCAGCCATCATTCCACCCCCGCCCTCTGGGCCGCCTCGTCTTTGGCCACAGCCGGATTATTGACAGCACTTTCAATGTGTGGCCTTGTGGGTGGAATTATTGGCCCATAATTGAATTGAAAACAAAAGGAGATTGAGTTTTATGAGGGGCGGGAGGCCAGGGGAGGGAGGAAATCAAATACAGAACAAGCATGAGAGCTTCTCAGAGGATCCCCGCAGGTGGGCATGTGCGGTGCCCTGGGCTGTTGATGAAGCCGCTGCATTTGAGGTCAGTGCCTCCCCCCGGGCCCTCTGTTCCCGGCTCCCAGCGCTCCAACCAGACGCCGACCTTTCCAGTGGTCCACGCCGCAGACGCTGTGAAGCACCTGGACCCGTGCAGCCGGTTGACGCTGGGGTCTTGGGTCTGGCTGCCCCAGGTGAGTGAGGGAGGCCGGTCTCTCACGTCAGCAGCCTGATTGGGGAGCAAGCAGGTCTGCATGATCAGTCATCTCCATGCCTCGTCATAGGCCTTTGGTGAGAAGGCAGGGCCGAGGATGGGAAACCAGTCCACAGAAGTCCCACCCCTAGGCAGGAGCCATCTATGGACTGAATTGTGTACCCCCAAATTCGCATGTTGAAGCTTTAACCCTCAATGCAACTGTATTTGGAGGTAGGGCCTGTAAAGAGGTAATTACTAGTAAGGTCAAATGAGGTCATAAGGGTGGGGCCCTGATCAGATAGGATTAGTGTCCCTGTAAGAAGAGACACTAAAAAACACCCCCCCCCCAACGCTCTCTCCCCCTCCTCTCTAAGAAAGTCCATGAGCACAGAGTGGGAAGGTGACCATCTGTAAGCCAGGACTGGAGTCCACACCAGAAACCGAATCAGCTGGACCCTTAACCTTGGACTTCTAACCTCCACAGCTGTGAGGCTATTTAAGCAGCTTGAGTGGACTGAAATACAGCCCCTGTAGGACTCAAACCCAGGGCTCCAAGTTGCCATGCCCAGTGCTTTTCTCCTCTCCGAGTTCACCCGTTCACCCCTTGCGTGGCTTGTGTTTCCACGTCTGCAGACTGGCTTGCTCAAAGGCTGGGCTCAGCGTTTATAGATTATTTATTTCTGCTTCTCAGGGCTCAGCTCAGTGCCTGGTGCAGCCCTGGTCCTCAGGGAGCTTTGCTTAATGAATAGATGCATGTTTATAGAAGGAGATGAATATTCATGGAGCCGGGAACATTGCTGGGTGGAGGGGCACCGGGCGGAAACAGCCTCTCTGAGGAGCTACTTACAAACGGAGGAGAGGCGTGAGCTGCAGCCAGCATGCTGGGCACCGAGGGAGAGCATTCCAGGCTGAGAGAGGGTGTGAGCAGAACCAAGGTGGCTGTGCCAGGGGAATAGCGATGGCTTTTTGATCAGCCGGAAAAGGTGGTAAGAGATGAGCACCTGGGGGAGGCAGAGGCCGTATTGGGGAACTTCCGCATACCAACCCAAGTGGCTGACTTTGACTCTGTAGGATTTGATTCTCAAGCGTGCCTTTCGGGACCTCCAGGGACATGTGCTGTATTCTCATGGGACCACAACACCACGGGTTCAACTCAGGGCATCTTCCTGGAACATTAATTAACTTTTTACGGTTGAGTGTTTTTAGTTGAGTGTCTTTATAGTCTTAAAGATGGTTAAGAACACAGTCTCTGGCCCAGCCAGTGTGGCTCAGTGGTTGAGCATCGATCGACTTATGAACCAGCAGGTCACCGGTTCAATTCCCGGTCAGGGCACATGCCCAGGTTGCGGGCTCGATCCCCAGTGTAGGATGTCTCTGGAGCTACTGATATCAAACCTTGATTCAGATTGCTGGCTGTGTGACCTTGGGCAAGTCATTTCACTTTCTCACACCTCAGTTGTTAAATGTAAACAGTCCCACAAAATCCTGTCCATGTGCATTTGTATCGCTTTATTCATAATAATCCCAAGCTGGCAACAACTCCGATGTCCTACGATGGGTGAGTGGATAAGCTGTGGGATCGCCATACAATGGAGTACTGCTCAGCAACAAAGAGGAAATACACCCACCTCAGCGTGGGTAGGGCACAAGGGCATGACGCAGAGTGGAAAAGGTTCCATGCTGTATGATTCCATTGACGAAACACTCTTAAAGTCACAAAATTACAGCTGATGGAGGACAGACCAGTGGTTCCCAGGGTTTGGGGTCAAAGGGAGTCTGGGACTGTTATGGGGTGGCCCAAGGGAGTTTCTTTGTAGGGACAGAACCATTTTGTACTCTGAGTGTGATGGTTGCTTTTAAGCTATACCTGTGATAAAATATCATAGAAGTGTGTGTGTGTGTGTGTGTGTGTGTGTGTGTGTGTGTGTATCAAGAGTGCGGCCTGGCCGGGTGGCTCAGTTGGTTGGAGCGTCATCTATGCATCAAAAGGGTGTGGATTCAGTTCCTGGTCAGGGTACATACCTAGGTTGCGGGTTGGACCCCAGATCAGGGCTTGTACAGGAGGCAACCGATTAATGTTCTCTCTCTCTTTCCCTTCCTCTCTCTCTAAAATCAATAAAAATCATATCCCCCAGGTGAGGATTTTTTTTTTAAAAAAAAGAGTGCATGTACACACTGATAAATCCAAGAACATTGTGTGGGTCCTGGTTTTGACCATGACTAAAGCTATGTAAGATATCATCATCATTGGGGGGGTAGAGGGGGCTGGGGGAAGGGGACATGGGAAACTCTACACTACTTTGTCCATTTCTTGCGAGTCTTAAACCACCTCCAACTAAAAAGATATTTTAATGACGTGGATACTCACAGTCCCTCCCTCGCAATGTGGGATGGCGAGATGATTTACAAAAAGTGCCCGACACCCAGGAAATGTTCTATTCCCGTTCACCTCCGGATAGAGGGCAAGGTAGGGACGGGGTTCTGGGAGCTTCCCGGAAGCCGGCAGCATTTTCCGATGGAAACTCTTAAGGCCGAGAGAGGATTCAGACTTAATCTCTCAAGAAACAGAAAGGAAGACGGGAGCGGCTCCGGTTCGGACGTGAGCCCGCACGCCTCCGTCAAGTTACACCTCCGAACGCTTTGCAAGTTTCTTGCGCAACATCTGTTAATCCTGTGATGTCAGGGCCCGAAATTACTGAGCCTGGGAAATCGCTGCTGTGTTTTACTGACTTCCCCGCAGTTGGCAGTTCCCCTCGGAATCGCCGTGTTAATCAGAAACACGCTGTCCATATTGTCAACACTTTGTTTAACCACTTCTATAAATTCAGCATTAGTGCCGGAGCCGTCCCGGGTTGATGGATGAAATCGGCGGCGGCCCCAGACAGCCCAACCCCATAAAACAAAGTCCGGGGCGAGAGGCTCTAAAGTGGGAGACACTTGATATTCGCTGGGGACACATGACATGGCGATGACTCACCTCTGGGCTGGAGAGGGTGGCGGGTCCCGCGCGGAGGTGGCTCCGGGAGCGAGGGAGAAGCGAGAACAGGCCGCTGCCGGTGGCATCCCGGCCACGGGGAGTGTGTCAGACCCGTCTCTGCCCCACGCACTCGGGAGATGCCTGGGATGGAGCCAGGGCCCAGGAGGAAATGGACGGACGGAGCCTGGGGGAGAAAAGGGTCCAGGTACAGTGGTTCTCAACCTTCTGGCCCTTTAAATATAGTTCCTCATGTTGTGACCCCCAACCATAAAATTATTTTCGTGGCTACTGCATAACTGTCATGTTGCTACTGTTATGAATCGTCATGTAAATATCTGATCTGTAGGATGGTCTTAGGCGAACCCTGTGAAAGGGTCGTTCGACCGCCAAAGGGGTCGCGACCCACAGGTTGAGAACCGCTGGTCCCTGAGAGAGAATGACGGGTCCTCATTGGCCCAATAAGGCCCTCTCTTGTGAAGTCTGTACATTTGATTGACGGATGACCACCTCTAATGACCGTGGGTGGGAGGCATTTTTCCCAGGAGTGTGGCCTATCCCACAGAATCCCAAGAAGAAGATATGGAAGAAGGTATCTTCATCTGTCCGTCGGTCTGTCTGGTATCCGTCTGGTTCTCGGATCGATCACAGGCCTGGGGGCTGGCAGACCAAGGCTGAGCCCCGGGCCTCCCCTTGGGCCAGGACCCGCGCTGCTGAAGCCTCACTTGGGAGAAGTTTCCATTTGCTCGTGGCGCACCTACTGTGTGTCCGGCCAGGTGCCAAAGAAATCACCGTGAACAAGACGGACATGGGGACATGGTCCGGCTCCCCCTGGCCTCAGAGGAGTGCGGGAGGTGGAGGCTGGCCCCCTCATGAATGCAGAATATTGGGACAATGCGAGACAGAGGCCCCTGACTCAGTGTGGGGGACCAAGGAAGGGTCCTCCAGGAGGTGACATTGATGTGACCCTCAGAGGATGAGCCGGAGGTGGGTTAGGAGCCAAGGGAAGGGTACCAGGCAGAAGGAAAGGCCCTGAGGCTGGCAGGATCGGGGGACCTCAAGGGTCTGGGAGAAGACTGGAAGGTTGGAGCCCAGCGCATGAGGAAGAGAGTAGCATGGGGCGGGGGGGGAGTTGGAGGGACAGGCCCTGGCTGGGCCATACATCGACGCTCAAAGCTCTTGATCCCAGTGGGGAAACTGAGGCTCACAGTGAGCCATAATGTCTCGGCAGCATCCCGATGCCTTAGACCAGGCCTTGCAAAGCTAAGCAAGGTGGTGGCTGGTGTCTGCTGCCCCCTCCTCTCCCATCATCTCTGCCCCAGAGGAGAGAGGCTGGCTGGACCGGATGAGGCATATTCCTTAAGGATCGGGCAACAGAGACCTCCACCACTTCTTGTCTTCAAGCAGCCTCCTTCCTCGGACCCGGAATGGGGGTCAGAATCTCCAGTCCCAGCTCAAGAGGAGGCCGCCAGGGGCCCAGGCCCTTCTCCTCCCTGCCTCCCCCCCCCCCCCCCCCCCCCCTAGGCCAGCCACTCTCCCCTCCACATCCTGCCTGCCTCGGCCAACTCTTTCCAAGAGCCTGTTTTTCCAGAAACACGAGTTGAGCAAAACAGTCTCCCCTCCCTGAACTTGAGTCTGAAATAATAACCCCAAGAAACACACGCTTTCTTGGAAAACCTTTCCGAGCCTTTGGACACGTCAAAGCTGGGTTTGTTAAAATAATAACCCGCAGGAACTCGACTCTCTCGGCCACTAAATGCCTTGCCTAAGGGTGTCACGCACCCCCCGTCCCTGACCCGGAAAACTGGGCCATGAGCTAACTCGGCCCCGTGTCCAGAGTGAAATCACTGGGTTTCATTCTTTTCCTTTTTCTTTCTTTCTTTTTTTTTTTAAGGTACAGATGGCTTCCTGCATCTTACACGGTCTGAGCCAGCTGGGTGATGTGTTCCCGGAGACAGGCTGTTCTAAACGGGGGGTTGGGGAGAAGGGGACCGACCAGGCCAGGGGCTCCGGGAATTGTGTCGCCCCTGGATTTGCCGTCCAGTGAGTCACCATTGCCCGGCCGGACAACAAGGAAGCGTCCAGTCCAGCTGATTGGCTGTGACCAGAGTCTCCCCAACGCCCACTTGGTAGGGCCATAAGGTCCCCTCCGGCCCCGGGCAACGCGGCCGCCTCCAGTGATTTCCCTGGACATTTGCAGGAGGAAATCCACAGGTTCCAGCTTGGCTGGTGGTGGGCAGACTGGGCAGGCAGATTTTTGGATTTTGGAATTGGGTGGTCCCGGGCTGGGTCTCTGGCCCAGGTGCTTACCAGCTGTGTGACTAGGGCAAGAGCTCCCGTGTCTCTCCGAGCCTTCGTTTGCTCATCTGTAAAATGGCAAGGCTGGGCGGGTCTCGCTCAGGGGAACAGTTACAGTTCGTAGGATGAGGCATGTAGAGAGTTTAGCACGGAACCTGCAGGCCACGCCGGGGGAGCCCACCGATGCCGAGGTGCTGGGGAAGCTCCCTACCCTGCGTCGGGCGGCCCCTCCAGATTTCTCCCAGGTGCTCACGGGAGGAGGAGGCCTGGGAAGGGGGCTGGTGGAGGGCGTGGCGGTTTGCAGACAGGCTCAGCGGCCTCTCTCATCTGACCTGCACACTGGCGGGGCCTCCACCATTGCAAGCCCTTTTATTTCTGCCTCCGGGAGCCCCCTGCAAAGTGTAAACTCCCCCCAAGGGGAATGGACTGCTTACGGAGCATCAATTAATTATTCCAGAGATTTGATGTCATTCAAGCCTCACAACAGGTATATTGATGTCCCCATTTTAGAGATAAGGAAACTGAGGCCTAGAGAGTTTACATCGCCTGGGGCAGTGGTCGGCAAACTCATTCGTCAACAGAGCCAAATATCAACAGTACAACGATTGAAATTTCCTTTGAGAGCCAAATCTTTTAAACTTAAACTATATAGGTAGGTACATTGTTAATAACTTAAGGCTTAGGAAGAGCCACACTCAAGGGGCCAAAGAGCCACATGTGGCTCGCGAGCCATAGTTTGCCGACCACAGGCTCTGGGGAAAACCACACGGCTGGTGAAAACCGGAGAGGCCGGAAATGAAGCTGGCAATCTGATCCCAGAGGCCCCAGGCTAACCATCGACCTGCACTGCCTCCCAGCTGTTCCAAACAACGTTGATATCCGCAGCCTGTGCTGGGAGGCGGGCTGCTTGGTGCCTGGCACACGCTAGCTCTGGACTCAGCACTGGGCCCCCATCCCAGCTCTGATCGATCGTTCCTGCTGTGTGGCCTGGAGCAAGTTGCTTTCCCTCTCTGAGCCTTCCCTCCCTCTTCCTGGAAATAGCAATACAATGCTATTGATTTTTAGGTGGGAGGGGGAACACAGTGAGATGCTCCCTGCCAAGAACCACACACTTAGGAGGGGCTGGATAACGTAATTTAAATAGTCATTCTCCCCTTTTCCAGGGTGGGTGATCCCCTCGTGGCCCAACCACTTAGCATGAGTATTTTTGCCCAACCCGATGGAGTCGCCTCCTTCCCCTTCTTCCTTTCCAACCTTTGCTCAGCTGCTAAATCAAAGCTGAGTGCTGGCCCTGACAGGCGTGCCGTCCGCCAGCGCCAGCGGCTGCCCAGGGTGCTTTACGAGCCCTCTGCCTCTGCAATTAGCGCCTGGGCCTCCGCGGTGTGCTCAGGCCTGAAGGACGGATGGGGCGGTGACCTTTCGTCTCAGTGGCACCAGGTCCCGGAACCTAGACTGCCGCCCCACCTCCTCCTCGGAGCAGAGGGAGATTGGGGTTCTTCTCTGCACAGCCGGGCACCCCGTTGTCAGCTTTGGAGGAGGGTCGGATCATGTCCCCGGGTTTCAGCCTGAATTGTCATTATTGTTGTTGCCGTCATCGTTGCTGTTTTAGCAGAAGGGTGTTTTGGAATTCGAATTAAGTTAAAGCTCCCAGGGAGGCTGTATGAATGTGGTCAGCGCCCTGCCCATGTCTGCCTGTCACTCACTATTCCCAAGCCCACTGACCCTATAGCTACTGCCTTTGCCCAAGGGCGCTCCTGGGCCCGCAGGGTGCGCTGGGCCTGTGCAGAGGGTCAGGCCGGGGATGCCGGGAGCTCATTTCCCTGCAAGCAGCAGTGACCGACAGAAGCTGGAGGGTAAGTACCCCAGGGACCTCGCCCAGAGTGGGGACAAGTGTCCCAGAGGGAAGGTGGGAGCGGGTGCCTGGACTCCACCTGCTGACCCCACCTCCACCCTCTGACTCACCCAAGTCCCTCCCACGCTCACCCCTGGGATTCTGTGAACATGGGTCCTGACGCTGACTCACTGTGCACAGCAGGGGAGCCTCAGGCTCCGTCTGAAATGGGGATGAGGACACCTTTGCTCAGGGGGATGATGGCAGAGTTCAATGAGACGCAGATGGTGGCATACCGGCGTGCCGTGCGCCTCGGCCCGGCAGCCCTGTGTTCTGCCCTCCTGGGCCGCATTGCCCACTCACCCTCATTCTGTGTGTACGCGAGGCCGGGGAGGCAGCCTCGGGTCGGGATGGAGCAAACTGCCTGGGTTTGCGGCTTTGTTGAGCTGCCAATGAGTGGCGGCACCTTGGGCTTAGGTCTTTTTCCCTGTTCGCTACATAGAGACAATAGGAATAGTAGGAGGAGAGCAGCCACTCACAGGGCGGTGAGGGCATCCTGGGAAGCGACGTTTACCACACAAGGTGCTCAGCACAGCACCCTGACCGCTAACAATCTACCGCTTCGATCGTCTCGAATCTCGCTGAGTCCTGACATTCAGGCAGTACAATGGGGACAGTGATGTCACCTGTTACACAGAGTGTTGTGATGAAAATGAAATCATCGCGCCGAGAACATGCCTGGAACATAGCAGCTGCTCAGTAAAGGATGTACCTTCATATTAGCCAATAGGCACACTAGTTACCATGAGCGAAGTAACATGAATTTCTATTAGTATTTACTCTTCAGCAGCCCTGGCCCGGCTCTACGAGAAACAGCCTCCCGGTTCGGATCCCGCTCTGTGGAGCGAGGCGCGCCACGAAGTGCGCGCACACCTCATTTCCCTTTATTGGTACAGCAGCTGGGGCTGCCAGATACAACACAGGATGCCCCATTAACTTTAAATTCAGGGGGAAACAAAGAATAAAAGTTTAGTATAAGTATGTTCCAAATATCGCATGGGATATCCTTATGCTAAAAAAAAAAAAAAAAAAAAAAAAAAAAATCACGTCTCTGAAATTCCAGTCTAACTGGGTGTCCTGAGTGTTTATTTGCTGTAGCTGGCAACCCCCAGAGCCACCCATTTCCCAGCTGAGGAAGGACATGAAGAGCTGAAAGATGTGCCCGGGGCTGGGAGAGGCAGGCCCTCGCCAGCCCTCCTCGGTTCAGGGCCCCTGGGCCCATTCGCTGCCCTGTGTGGAGCCAGCGCGTGGGGGATGGGTCCTTGGAGAGTAAGTTGCTCTTTTGATTAATTATGACCCGAGGAGATTCAATCTGTGGGGGTGTTGCGGGGCCTCCTCTCGTTTTTCTCACTTCCCCCGAAGAGCTCGGGACTCTCCAGCCCCCGTGGCTGACTGTGTACACTGACAGCCAGACGGGCCCCTGGCTCTGTGCACACCTGGGTCTGAGCTCCCCGGGTTCCTGGCTGCGGAGGGAACAGGACCCGATGCGAGGCCGGCTGGTGTCAGGCAACCCTGCAGGAAGCAAACGCACGCCAGTGGAAAAGGGGAAAAGATCCACCGATGACTTAATGCTTTCCTGGTGTCCAAATAGTTCGCCTGGTGTGAACTGAGACGTGGCCGGGACGCCAGATGGAGCAGGACCAGGAGCCGGGCTCCACGCAGATCCCGAGGGATGAAATTTGCACCTTCAGATCCAGCGAGGTGGACGGGACGTCCCCCAGCTGAAAACATCTTGAGGTTAAATCCAAGGTCAAGGAGAGGAATCGGGCCCACCTGGCGATGCAGGGCTCCCCCTGAGCTGCCCCCACACCTCAGCCCCAGCCTCAGCCT
>NW_005361573.1:2251621-2261083 GCF_000412655.1 Myotis brandtii
GGTGCTCCAGCTCGATTTCCTTCCCGGAGCCTGATTTCCCTCCCGCAGCCTGAGTTCACTCCTGTTCTCCTGCCCGTCTGGGTCTAGCTCCCTTCCTTTGCCTAGAACACATGCCCCTCACCCTGAGGGTGTTCCTGAGCATCCACAGAGACCCAGACACTCAGACCAGGGTATCTGCATGCAGCTCCCACTTTACAGATATGGAAACTGAGGCCCAGAGAGAAGAAGGGTTTCTCCCAGGCCCTCAGAGATCTGCAAGCAGGTCTCCAGACTCAAAGACCAGAGCCCTCTTCATTGCCAAATGCGGTCTGTATGAGACACAGCCGCTGCTCTCACAGAACTCGCCACGGAGTGAGGGAGAGAGACAAAAATCAGCAAACAAAAATATGGAATGGCATCAGAGTCAAGGAATAGGGCTATTCATGATTTCTTGCTGCAGAATGAATTACCCAAAACTAGGTGGCACAATGTCCATGCCACGGTGGACTCTGGCACAGGGTGAGGATGCAGCCCAGACGTCAGCTAGGGCTGCAGTTTGATCTGAAGGCTCAACCGGGGCTGGAAGATTCACTCCCAAGGTGGCTCACACACACGCCTGCCCAGTCAGTACTGGCTGTCGGCGGGAGGCCTCGGTTCCGCTCCACACGCACGGCTCCAGACAGCAGCCCGAGCGTCGGAACGACACGGTCCTGACTCCACTCCCACGAGTGACCCAAGAGGAAGCAGGGGGAAGCCTCCACACCTCCCACGACCTGGTCTTGGGAGTTGCACACGGTTCCTCTTGCCACATTCTGTGTGTGAGGAGCCAGTCACAGCGTCCAGCCCAGCCTCACGGGGGGAGGAGAATGGGGCTCCGCCTTTGGGGGGGAGGAGCGTCCAAGAATGTGAGGAGCATTTTGAAATCACCGCTGCGGGTGCTGGGAGGCCTGAGTGACGTGACAAGGGGGCGCTGTGAGAGTCCGGGGGAGGAGAATGGGGCTCCGCCTTTGGGAGGGAAGAAAGTCCAAGAATGTGGGGACGGATTTTGAAACCACCGCTGCGGGTGCTGGAAGGCCTGAGTGACGTGACAAGGGGGCGCTGTGAGAGTCTTCGAGGAGAAGATCCTCAAAGGCAAAGGCCTGGAGGGGAGCTAGCCTGTCGAATGTAGGGACAGAAAGGTGTGTGGGAGGTGGGAGCGTGGAAGGAAGCGGGGTCACGGCAGGGGAGGTTGGAGAGGGGCCGGAGTGGGCTTTGTAGAGCCAGGTGCACAATGCGGACCCCAACCCACTGGAGATTTGATTGAGTGCGTGGTGGTGCCACTGAGTTAACCACTCAAATACGTCCTGCTGGAGGTCTATTGCTGCTCCCCGGGCAGAAGCGAGGATGCTGAGGCGCAGGGAATGTAGGGACAGTCTCACACCCACTTGTGAATTGAGAGGGAAGGTTTGCAGTCAGACAGGCATCCCCAAGGGCAGCGGTTGGATATCCTGGAGAGATTATGTTGCACGTATCACCTAGGGAAATCAGGGGGAACATGCCCCTGGAGAGAAAAAGGTGGAGAAAGAGAGAGACCAATAGACAGAGAGGATAAAAAACACAAAATGCAAGAGGGAATAATCATAGGACGAGAAACTGAGATACTCAGAGACACAGTGATGGGAAAGACAGCAAGAGAGATGGAGGAGGATTAAGAATGAGGCATTTTTAGACAGACAGGCACGAGGAGGTGGAGAGAAAAATAAGGGGACAGAGAGAGGGAGGCGGAGGGACAGAGGGGGGAGCCGTCACGCGTGTGGTTCCCCTGTGTGTGTGCATGGGTGTGTGCAAAGGTGTGTGTGCGTGGCTGTGTGTGCATGGGTGCAGTGCGTGTGCACTGCGTGGTACCATGGCCCTGGCATCTCCCATCATCCATCGCTCCCGAGAGCCGGGGGAGGGAGAGGAAGCTGACAGGAGACAGTGCGATTCCAGTAATTCCGGATGAAATAACAGCCAGAACACTTGCCGGGAAGTCGGGGTGGGGTGGCCAAGGAGGGGGAGAGAATGTCCAAAGAAAGTTTAGCAAACAGCTTTAGGATTCCCTCCTCCGTACCCCCGGCTTCCCTAGACGTAGGGGTGGGGAGGGTGTTGCTGAGCGTGGGGCTCGGGGGAGGACATCTAAGAGGGCAGCGGTGCCCACGGAGAGGGAGGGGCGAGACCGGTGGCTCTCCCAGGAGTGGGCCCCTCGCTGGGACCACCGGCTGACAGAATGTGACTTCATACCTGGTATCCCCCCAGCATGTAGGAGAGTGGGGTGCTGGGGGAGAAGGAGAAGGGCCTGGCCTTCCCACGTACCCACTGTGTGGCCGATGGGCCCATTTCCCTTTTGCTAAAGGAGCGCCTGCCCCGAGCTCCACACACCACATGGCACCCGTCTCATTAGGTGCTCTTAGCGAGACAGAGGTCACTGTCTTTTATAACTTACTCTCAGAAGTGACACCCCATCACCTTTGCCATCTTCCATTCAGTGGATGGGATTCCCTCAGCTCGGCCACATTCAAGGCCTGATGACTCTATGAAGGCACGAAGCCAGAGTTACCCACTTCATCTGTAGCTAGGTTATTTGTTTCTATGTGTGTCCAATTTTAGGGTTTGCTGTCTTGTTCAAGATTGTGGATTGCATTTTATCTTTGAAGCTATAAAATGTGTATATGGCTCAAAAGCATAAGTCATATAAAAAGCCGTCCCAAGAGAAGTCTCACTCCCATCCCCAGTGTGTCCCCCTCTTTCTATCCACCTCCTAAAGAACTATTTACAGTCACTTCTTTTTAAAAAAATATATTCTTATTTTTATTTCTTGTACATATATTGTTATTGATTTCAGAGAGGAAGGGAGAGGGAGAGAGAGAGAAACATCAATGATGAGAGAGAACCATTACTCAGTGTATCAGTACGCTACTGCTGTGTAACAAACCACCCCTAAATTTAGTGGCTTTAGATGACAAGCATTCATTTAGTTCATGAGTCTGTGGCTCAGCAGGGTTTCCGCCGATCTGGGCTGGGCTCCCTAATGTGCCCGTGATCAGCTGCCCGAGAGAAGGCCTGCTCTGCTTCTAGGGGTTGGCAGGGGTGATGGGAGGAGCTGGACCACGCGTCTGCCATCCTCCATCCTCCCAGCCTCAGCTTGTTGTCATGGCAACAGCGGGGTTCCACAAGAGAGGGAAAGTACACAAGGCCCCTTACATCCCAGGCTTAGAAGTGACACAGCAACGCTCCTGCCACATTCAATTGCTCAAATGGCCAGTGGAGACCCCAGGGATGGGACACAGACTCACCTCTGGGTAGGGGGAGCCTGCAAAGTCACCTTGCCGACGGTGTGACAGAGCATCGGGACTTTGGGAAAAGCAGCGCCTTGAACAAAAAGGACTTGGCACACGCGGCCGCCTTCCTCCCAGGCCCCGGCGCAGGCTTCGCTATTGTTCTAAACCAGGGCCGTGAAAACTTGTTTCCATCAAGGGCCAGATGATAGATATTGCAGATTTCACGGATCACGCGGTCTCTGTTGCAACTACCCAGCCCTGTCCTTGTAGCGCAGAAGCAGCCGTATGAAAACCGTAAACAAAGGAGCGTGGCGGCGTTCCAATAAAGGTTTATTTACAAATCCAGGCGGCTGGCTGGACTCATCCGCAGGCTGTCATCTGCTGACCGCTGTTCTACATAAATGCATTGAGAAGCTAGGAAAAGGCTTTAGGCAGGGGCGGGCTAAGAGCACATTTGAAAGTCCCCTCTGGCCGGAGGCTGGATTGGGGGCAGGGGAAACAGCGATGGAAACCCAGAGGCCCCCTCAGGAGTGTCCAGGGAAGAGAGGACGGCGACCCTGATGGTGGCAGCTGGTGTGCCCTGACGTCCACCCACGCGGCAGAAGGAAGGGACCATGTGGACAGGGAGGCCCAGTGGCAAAGGCCTGCTTCCAGGGCTGGGTGCGGGCGATGCCATCTGCAGAGGTGAGCGTGGCTCAGGGACCAGAGGAGCTGACAGAAAAGGCAGCGTCTCTCCACCTTCGAGGACTCCGTGTCTTCAGACGGGACAAGGAAGTCTTCCTTATGTCCGGTGAAGAGGGCAACACGATATGAAGATTCGAAGCGGGGGAAACAGAGGCCCGGCGTGGCTGTCTCTGAGGTCCGACAGCGATTGGCGGCCATCCGCAGTGAACCCTGAAGCTGGGGCCCCGTCTCGAAAGTTCATGCCCCTAGAACAGTGATGGCAAACCTATGACACGCGTGTCAGAGGTGACACGCGAACTCATTTTTTTGGGGGGTGGATTTTTCTTTGTTAAATGGCATTTAAATATATAAAATAAATATCAAAAATATAAGTCTTTGTTTTACTGTGGTTGCAAATATCAAAAAATTTCTCTATGTGACACGGCACCAGAGTTAAGTTAGGGTTTTTCAAAATGCTGACACGCCAAGCTCAAAAGGTTCGCCATCACTGCTCTAGAACATGCTGCCCCTCCCCCGATGCTGCCTGTCACCCCCTCCCTAGAAACCTCCTTGGTGGATTTATAAGCAGAACAGGATGACTGGAGCGACAGTCCACCTCCCCCGGGCTGATGGGTATCTGGCTCAGCCCTGAGCGGGCTCTTCGGGTTCTAGAAGCTTCAAAAGAAAAAAGGATTTTGAGCTCGGGGGCTTTCCCATCACAAGGAAATCAAGTCCCTGGGAGGATTAGAGGATCAGAGAAGTTGAGCCAAAAACAGAGCTGCATCAAGTAAAAAGATCTGTCCGGATGCGCTCCCCGGAACTGCTCCCGACGGGAACGGCGCGTAGGGCCAGCAAGTCCAGCTCCGATGAATGGCGCCTCCCCACCCATGCAGGTTCCAGGAGGCTCCTGACAAGACAGAAGTGCAACTTCCCAGCACAGTGCCCCCCTCCTCAACCTCCAGGAGAGATGCTCCTGGCAGAAAGCCACATGGGTCCCCGCTTCCTGCAGATGGGGCCTCGGGGGCAGCATGGCTTCTGCACATGCAAAAAGGAAGGGCAGCATCGGTCCCTCGCCGGCCACTCGTCTCCTCGCGTACCTGGAGCGAAAAGGCTCTCGGTGTGAATCCTGCGTCCTGGCCCTCCCTACCCGGGCAGGAGACGCGGGGAGCAGGCCGACACGGGCTGGGCTGTGGAATCTGACCCCTGTGTGGCCTTGGCCAGCTGTTTTCCCATCCGGACAATGGGGGTGTGGATGGTGCGCACTTGTCGGGCTGTGGTGAGAATTCAGCAAGACGATGTGTGCGCAGCAGTGACACAGAGGGTGCCATGTATACAACTGCTTTTTCTTTCTTTTTTTTAAAATATATTTTATTGATTTTTTACAGAGAGGAAGGGAGAGGGATAGAGAGTTAGAAACATCGATGAGAGAGAAGCATCGATCAGCTGCCTCCTGCACACCCCCTACTGGGGATGTGCCTGCAACCAAGGCACATGCCCTTGACCGGAATCAAACCTGGGACCCTTCAGTCCCCAGGCCGACAATCTATCCACTGAGCCCAAGGTCTACATTGTTGGAGAGGGAGAAAGTGGAAAGAACTGGAAAATAACATTTCCAAACAGCCTGTGATGTGCTGGACTTTTCAGAAAACTTGATTCCAGGAGATCCCCACGTCAGTATCTTTGGGGATGAGTGTATGCCATTAAGACAGATGAAGACTCCCGGATCCCCCCGAAACCCCCAGGGTGGCCCCCACACCTGAAGCAGCACAGAGAAAACCCGCTGAGCTCCGGTGCACAAACTCGGAATGTCTCCTGGGCCAGGTCGGCCTCCGCCATCCGAGGGCCACATCCAGCCGCTGCCTGGTTTTGTGGATAAGTTTTTCCTGGAAGGCGGCCATGACCGCTCATTTGCTTATCGTCTGTGGCTTTGGGGTTGCGGTGACGGAGCGGAGGAGCCGTGACCCAGGCGGCCTGGCTGGGGAAGCTGAAAAGACTGGCTCCTTGGCCCTCGGCAGTGCGTGTGTCTGAGTCCCGATCGGCAGCGATGAGAGTGACGCCCCGTAACGGTGGGGCCTCCTGGGTGCCAGGCGCCGTGCACGGGGCTGGCTGTGCATGGCCGGGTGGAATGCTCCCGCTGTCCGGGAAATGGGGACTTTTATTAATCCCCCAACTGTCCCCCCAATTAGGGATACGGAAGCCTGGGAATGGGGAAGTAACCAGGCCCAAATGGACTCCAATGCCTCCCACTTAAGCCTTTGCAGGAGGAAAAAACCCACAGATTTAGATTCCAGTCTCCTCACTCACAGGAAAGGGGCCAAGCTGTGACCCTGGCCCGTGGCTCAGGTGGCTGGAGCGTCACCCTGTGCACCAAAAGGTTGCAGGTTCGATTCCTGGTCAGGGCACATGCCTAGGTTTCGGGTTTGATCCCCAGATGGGACATGTACGGGAAGCAACCAATGTTTCTCTCCTACATCAATGTTTCTCTCTTTGCAAAATCCATAAAAACATATCCTTGGGTGAGGATTAAAAAAAGGAAAAAAAAGGCCAAGCTATGACGTCCAACCCTGCCACTTGGGGAGCTTTACAAACCAGGAGCCCCTCCCCTCCTTTTCTGCAACCAGAATTTAACTTAATTTTACTGGTCTGGGGTGAGTATTGTTCATTGTTCTCCGGGTCACTGTCATGGGCAGCCATGGCTGAAATCCACAGAACTAACGAAAAGAAAGGTGACCAGTGTCCCCCAAGCCCCAGAATGACGACGAGACACCCCCACCCCGAGCCTGGTCCCCTCCAGCGCTAGCATCACTGAGCAGAAACCCTTTAACCCCCGAGCCCTCTGATCCTCGATGCTTATGTCCAGAAAAGCCACACCAGCCCTGAGGTGGCTATCCTTGCTTTAGATCATCCAGTGACTGTTCAATCTCCCTCCCGTTACAAACACGTGCCCCCTCGGGCGCACACACTGGCCTTGCGTGGGGTTACTTAGCTAGTGTAAAGCCACCCCTAAAGGACTGGGGGGCAGGGAATCACTCTTTGAGCCCAGGGGAGTTCTCCTACGGGGATCTAGACTCCCGCTTCTCTTCGTAGGCAGTGGTGCTAATTGTGAAGGTGTACTGAATACTCTCTCTGGGCCGGGCAGTGGCCAGGCACTCTACCTGCTTTTCTGAATCCTCAAAGCAACTCTAGGAGGGAGGTTGTGTTATAGTTGTGTTAGGTAGATGGAGAAACTGAGGTCTGGCTGGGGGAAGCGGGGAGGTGACATACCCGAGTCCCCCCTCTGCGGTCAAGAACACTGGAACCAAGATAAAAAAGTGGTGGAATACTACGCAGCAGTGAAAAAGGAAAATCTCTTACTCTTGGAGACAGCATGGAGGGACCTGGAGAGTATCTTGCTAAGTGCAATAAGCCAGTCAGAGAAAGACAAGTATCCCATGATCTCACTCGTATGTGAAATCTAAAGAACAAGATAAACTGACGAACGGAGTGGATCCAGAGACACACGGAAGCATGGAACAGAGGGCGGAATCTCAGAGGGAAGGCGGGGGAGGGTGAGTGGGTGGGAGGTAATCAACCAAAGACCTTGTATGCATAGATGCATAAAACCCATGGACAGACAAGAAGGTGCTGAAGGCCTGGGGTGGGGGGCAGGGGTGGGGCTGGAGCGGGGTGGAGGGGGGGATAAGGGGGACATAAGTAATACTTTCAACAATAAAGATTTAAAAAAGAAGAAGAAGAAGAACGCTGGAACTGGAAGGCGGGTCTCCCAGCCTCCAGCCCCGAGAACATTCTTGCAGGAGGGGCCTCTGAATCGCCACACAGGACTTCTTGGCTCGGGGAGCTCTTCGCTCTGGAATGCGGGCCCAGAAATAGCAGGCCAGGGCATTTCTCTCCCGCCTTGATGGGGCCCCGCACTCTCGAGAGAGAACTAAGCGATCAGCAGGCTATTCCGCCGCAGGGCCGCCTCGCTGCCATAGGTCTAATAAAACAAAACCTGGGCCAAATGAGGGGCATATTTCATTGAGCGGGAGGAAATAGATGTGGCATTTCTGCCTGGCGGTTGACCTGCTGCATTTATGTGCGGAGAGAGGGTTCGATACATCACGGGGCAGTTATGTGCTGCTTAAGGGGCCTCCCGGGCGGGCAAGGGACCAGCAGGAAAATCACAGGCCTGGGCCTCCGTCGTCTCGCATTTTCACTGCCTGGCTCTTGGGCCAGGGCTTCTCCGGAGTGTCACACAGCACTGTCGCAGGGGAAGGACCCCACCCCACCCCACCCCACCCCAGGGAATCCAAAGACCCAAGTACTATGGTCCCCACCCTGGCCACTCGCTGGCTTGTGTGTCCTTGGCTAAGCTATGGCTCCTCTCGGAGCCTCAACTTCCTCATCTGTGAAATGGACTTGGCGTTGATCCAGGATTGGGGGAGGGGGCTGATTTCCAAGACCACCTCGGGGAGAAAGAGGTGAAGCCCGGGTCCCCCAGCTCTCCGCCCCCCCCCCCAACGGGGTCCTCCTGCCGTGTCTGTGTAATCCAGGGACGTCCAAACTACTTGAACTGAACCCCAATAAATACATACATACCAACATAGACACCTGGATACACATAGAGAGACCTAGCTACATGTTTATAAATTACGATCGCCTGCTACCGTATTCACAGATTATGTACCTTATAAATCGGACACAGAAATGGGCATTTGACAAAGAAAAGCTAAACGACAGAGAGAAGTTCTACTGAAACGCTAGCACCCCCACCCGCCCCAGGAAGCCCTGGTCTCTCTCTCGGCCTCGTCTGCTTCCTTCTGTCCTAGAGCACCATCACCTTCGAGCCGGGTCTGTCATCTGCCATCTGCACTTGTACGCTCTCCAGGGCTGAGAAACCAGACCGGACGAGGGGAAGACAAGAAGCCGATTTCTAAATCAACAGGCTCTTGTAAAACTGGGAAACACATGCGAGTGCATTAAGGGAAGGTATTCGGATGGTTTATGGACTAATCCGGAGGCACTGACCCGGAAGTGGATTTTGTCCAAATGGGTAATTGCATTGATTCCATAAAACAGGCTTGAGGGATTTAGAATCTGTATCCAATGAGAGAGAGAGACTCTGCCAGACCCTGTGAGGTGTGGTCACGCCCAGGGCCTCCTTTAATCCTCCTGGCTGCCACCGAGGACCTGGGTGAGATTCATATTCCCATTTAAGAGATGATGACACCGAGGCCGGACCTCCGGGCTGGCAGAGTCTGATTTCAAAGCCAGGCCTGTCTGATGGCATGTTGTTCTATGGGTTGCAACATCCCTTGGCCGACACGAGCCAGGCCACATGCCCAGCCGGCCCTGGCCGCCCGGGGAGGGTGCGCCTTGGGGCTGTCCGTGTGTCTGGGGGGAAGATATGTTGGAGTTCGGGCTCCTGGGCTGCGGTGTTGGCCGGGGTCCAAGCTCTGCCGACTGCAGCCGGAGGAGCGGAGAGCTCCCTGATTTAGTGCCCATCTGGATGGACGGCCGACAGGAACCGGGCTGCTCCAGACGG
>NW_005361573.1:2261127-2265612 GCF_000412655.1 Myotis brandtii
GGGTGCCCCTGCATTCCTGGCCAGTGAGGCTGCTGTGGGGGAGGCGGCTGTGGGGAGGGCCTTGGTAGGTCCCCCGGAGCTCCCTCCACCCTTTTCCCTGCTGCCTGTGGCCCCTGGAGGACCCCCTAAAATCAGCGGGGACTTCTTGTTACGGGAGCTCTGGTTCCTCCCACACTAGCTGGGGCCTGGTGAGCGGGCCTGGAGGCTGCTCATGCAAGACAGCCTAAGCTTCAGGGACCCGACATCAGCCCGCTCGGGGCTCAGGTGACAAGTTGGAGGAAAGGGGATACACACCTGGACTGGGGAGTCGCACAGACCTGGGCTGGATCCGCCTAGTTCTGTGGTTGGCAAACTGCGGCTCGAGAGCCACATGCGGCTCTCTGGCCCCTTGAGTGTGGCTCTTCCTAAGCCTTAGGAGTACCCTAATTAAGTTAATAACAATGTACCTACCTATATAGTTTAAGTTTAAAAAATTTGGCTCTCAAAGGAAATTTCAATCGTTGTACTGTTGATATTTGGCTCTGTTGACTAATGAGTTTGCCGACCACTGGCCTAGTTTGTAAGACCGGACCCGTCACTCACTCCTCCTGGCCTTCGTTTCAGGGTCTCTGAGATGGAGAATGGACAGTCGCCTCGCACGGTCGGTGCTGGGCACCACGTCGGTGCGCCAAGGTGGGCTGAGTGAGCTGGCAAGTGTAGTCCGGAGGGTGGGAGGTGTGAGATGGCTGCAGCTTGTTCTGCCAGGACGGACACATCAAGGCCCCTCCAGCCTCCTGAGCGTTGTTCCTGGAACCACGGCTCCTGGGCCCGGGCCTGCCTGCGAGCAGCCAGCAGCTGACGACGGCCCCGGGGAGGAGGGATGCCTAGCGAGGCCGCATTTCATGATAGAGACTTAAGGATGAGGGCTATTTCCCTGATTTGTGAATTCCTTTATGCGCGGCATCTTACATCGGTATAAAACTGACATCGAGTTTAGTTATTCATTCCTCTGATGGCCGTTACGGAAAAGAATATGACTGTGTGGTGGCCTGGGAGAGCCAGGCTCCAATCCCTGCAGCTGCTGGAGGCGTCCCGGCTGCAGGCTCTGCCCAGAGGGGCGTGTTCTGGGGGCGCCCTGTGCTGGGAGCACTGGGATGTGTTGATGACACACGTAAGGGGCCAACTTGGACACAGGGCCATGGTTAGGAGGCCGCGGTCCAGACGAGAGGTGCTGGCAGTGGCTGTAGAGGGGCAGTATCTTCACGGCCTAGCTGACCAAGCCATGACACACGTCAGCGCATGCCAGGCGCGCAGTGGGGGCCTCCTCCCCATGGTCGCCCCCAGCTCCCAGCCAGTTATGCCTCCTCAGACACAGCTCGGCTGAGCGAGCTGTGTCAGGGCCTTTAATCTTCCCCAGGCCAATCTTCCCTTCCCCTTCATCACGGCAGCTGCCTTGCACGGGCCCCATTCAAACGTGTCTAAATGTCTGAGACCAGGGGCCCGCAGTGAGCTCCAGGGAACCACTGAGTCATCCCAGCCGGAGGGGCCTCAGAGAGCCTGGTCAGGCTCCCGTTTCATAGGGCCCTGAGCATTGGCATTGGCGAGGACAAGGCCCTGTTAGACCTCGCTTCTGGTTCCAGCTCTGTGTTCTCTAGCTCCAACGGTAAGGGATCCCACTTTTTAAAAAAAATATATACATGTTCTTATTGATTTCAGAGAGAGGAAGGGAGAGGGAGAGGGAGAGAGAAACATCAATGATGAGAAAGAATCATGGATCGGCTGCCTCCTGCACGCCCCCCACTGAGGATCGAGCCTGAATCCCCGGCATGTGCCCTTGACCTGAAGTTGAACTGTGACCTCCTGGTTCATGGCTCGACGCTCAACCACTGAGCCACGCCGGCCGGGCATGGATCCCACATTTTGAGGAACTTTTTGCCTCTTCCCCTGGAAGCCCTCGTTTCTCCACTGTACGCGCCAATGTCCCTCCCTCGGCAGAGGGACCACATCGGATGGTGAAGCTTGGGGTCCACTCTGACCCCCTGATTTGCTCCTTTCAGTTGGCTGCCCGGTGGCCAGAACTACCTTAGTTCAGCTCTGCCATGCCGGAGGAAGGGGGCATGGAAAAGGCAAGGCGGAGTCCAGGGAGCCGGGCAAGGGCTGGCCCTGGGAGGGGAGGGGCCTTCGGGTGCTGCCCAGCACGTTGCCTGACCTCTCTGGGCTGGCACTGTCACGGCACCTGCTTCTCCAGGTGGGTAAGACTCTGTGCCCAGCGCCCTCGCCAACCCTGTCATCACACTGCTGATCTTTGCTCAGGAAACCGGGGGGCAATGGGGGTGCAGCTCTGATGTGCATGCCGCTCATCCATCTAAAACAAACAGACCGATTCGAACTCATGGACACAGGGAACAGGTTGGTGGTTGCCACAGGCAGGGAAGTGGGCAAGATGGGTGACCGGGGCCCAAAGGTACCGGCTTCCAGGAATAAAATAAAGAAGTCCCGGGGCATAATGTGCAGCGTGCGGGGCGGAGGGAGTGATACTGTGCTGCACATTGGAGAGCTGCTGAGGGAGTCCATCTCAAACGCTCTCGTCACACGAAAAGGACAGTCACTGTGCACTGTGCATGGTGACAGGCGCTAACCCGTCTGATGGTGGCGATCACTTCACAATATATGCAACTATCGCATCCCTAGGTCGTGCACCTGAGACTAATATAATGTAATATGTCAGTTATATCTCAATAAAAGAAAAAAGAAATTATGGGGGCCCCCGCTAGGATCTGTCTGCCACATAGAAGACCTTTCGGAAGAGACGACAGTTAAGCTAAGACCTGAATCGCCACGAGGTGACAACCACGCGAAGAAACAGCTTTCCCAACGGAGGGGACAGCAAGGGCAACGCCCCCAAGGTGCTGATGAGTTTGGGGACAACGTTGAAAGTTGGGGTGACGGGAGTATACTGAAGAGAGAGGGGCCGGGGTGAAACCATGAACAGATGCAGTGCGCCAGGCCCTGCGATGAAAATGAGCGGAAATGAGAGCTAGAACCGCAGGCCCGGGAACCAGGACACCCGGCCTCCAGCCCCAGGCCAGCCCCTCGCGTGCAGGGTGACCCCGGGCTTCTCCACTTCTCCCTGGGCTTGTCCGCCCCCTATGAATGGAAGGGGATCGGGGCTGATGACCCCGAGGACCGTTCCAGAGCCTCTGATGGACTGAGCGACACCTCGACCTAATCAGCCAGTGACACCAAATTAATTAAGGTCTGGGGAAGTGATTAAGAGCACCTCAGGCTTTCTCACGCTCCTTGGATGTCACTGGGGGAGGAAGGCGAGCATGTGAGAGCAAAGCACGCAAGCTCACCCAGGGGACAGGAGTGGGGGCTGTCGTCCCCTGGAATCGATGCTCCGTGGCGGGAGCTCCGCGGGTCTGTGCAAATCGTTAAGCCCCCCGCCCAGGCAGGAGGCACAGGCAGGGCCCAGCCAGCCCGGCTCACTGACAGTCCACACGGAGTTCGTTTGGCCCCGCGAAGCACAGAGATCGGATTTCTCCGCTCGTCCCTGCCATGGAAAAGCAGGCACGTGGTCGTGGCGGGGAGCGTGGGGCTTGCTGGGGATTTCAGTCGTCACTTCTTTCCTGTCGGTGCCAAAGGAAACATTGACTTTCGGCCAACCCGACGGAGAGACAGGGTGGGCCCCCATCAAAGTGGGGCTCCACGCAGACTTCTCTGCATCTTTCTCCGGGGGAGGAGGGGGGTCGGGATCGGAGGGGCGATGGGTGTTCTGAACACTTGGTTCCGTGGCGTGGCCACCTCAAAGGCCCCGAGTTCAACGAGGAGCCTGAGCGAACGGGAGGTGTTGAGAGCAACCGCGAAGAGTCCAAGTTCAGGAAGGCGAGCTGGGCGTTCCGCTGACACGTTGCTCGGCCAGGGGGGCCCGTGGTCCTGACAGCCTCCACGGGCAGGAGATGGGGAGTTCGGCAAAAAAAACACCAAAACAAAACATGAAAATAACGCCCCAGGGTGGTGACCATTCATATTGTTTTTGGAAAGGGCTTTGTTGTTTTTGTACAATGGGCACTTTCCAGTGGTGTAAAAAAAAGGAGGGGGAGGGAAGAAGAGGGAGAGGAAGAGGGAGAGGTAGAAGAAGGACAGACAGACATTGGAAGTCCAGTCGTCCTTGAGTGGCTCTGGACTAGTCCCTGATCTGTAAGCGCCTTGAGGATAGGGCGGACTGTGTCTTATCTGAGCTCTCCCCCCAGGTTGTCTATTAAAGGGGAAAGGCAGGCCCTCCTCAGAGATTCACCTTAAGAGGATCATTCCTATCCAATTGCTTGGATACCAGGCCCAGCATAGAGTGGAAGGCGGGACCCCCAGGTGCCCACATTCCTGCCGCTTCAGGGTCTGGTGCTATGTCCCCTCCGGCCAACTGTGCCAGAGTCCAGGGAGGGAGGGGACAGGAGAGTGTGGTTTCTGGGATGCACAGAAGAAAGTTCCAGGAGGGGAGAGGGCAGG
>NW_005361573.1:2265648-2273015 GCF_000412655.1 Myotis brandtii
CTCTGATGTTCCTTCGTGCCCTGGGCAGGCTGCTGCCACTTGTTTATGGTCCATGCAAAAGGAAAGTGGCATCTGGATGCCCAAATAGGGGATAATTTCCTCCTCGCTGTTTGTGTCTCTGATGATAATCTCCTAATTAGAATCTGAGATGTTCAATTACACAGGATGCAAGCATCCAATGGCGGAGAGCTCCCAGGCCTGCGTGATGCTCACAACAGGCTGAGCGGTTACCCTTCCCTGTTCTCAAAGCGGGGGGGAAAAACACACACAACGGAGACGCTGGGAGTTGGCACGTCCTCCTCAAGGTCACATGGTCCCTCAGCGGCAGAAGAAAGATACATACGCAGACCTCCTCCCATCAGGCCATGCCTGTGATTTCTCTACCTCCATTTCCCACCCTCCTCCCCCAGAGCTTTGCCCAGTTGTGAGCCGGGCACACCTCCAGCCGTGCGATGTCTCATCCCCGCACTGTTGCCAGCGCTCTTCCTCGCTTGTGAAGTCCTTTTCCCATCTGCCAACTGCCAAGTTGTCCTTGGGGAGTCAGTTCAGATTTCCTCCAGACTACCTCCCTGATTCCCGCAGGGAGAAGTGCCTCCCGCATCCCTGGGCCGTATTTGTGCCGTTTATATTTATTGTAATGTTTTAATGTGTCTCCCCAACTATGCTCTTGGGTCTGAAGGAAGTTGCTATGGCCCAGTTAGCTCTGCTTCCCTAGAGCTGCACACAGGTAACTACTTGCTGAATGAATGAATGGATTGGAATTTGTAAATATTCTCCGAACTCTCTGCTAAAACGGCCCCCATTATACTCAGCTTCTTCCTTCAGCACCAGACACAGAAACAGAGACATGTGAGGAATGTCGATGCCTCATCACCACAGTGCTCAGCAGGCTCTTCCTTCTGTGCCAGTGTCATGTGACCTCCCCCTTAGGTGGACGGGAAGGGCCCACCCCACCCTCCCGCTCCCAGGAAAGCAACACGCCCTCCATTCCTTGGGCCATCACCGGCGGTGTGATGGAACGAACAGCTCCTCGATTATACTTTATCATCGACATATTAATTATAGATATTTCTCCTCATTTTCTAAAGAGATGGCCTTGTCCCAAAGTCCATCAGCCTTAGAACCAGGAGGAGGTGGAGATGATAAATGGCCAAGAATCCCTAGAAATCAGTTTCCTCGCCCTCACACTTGTTGGTCTCAAGTCTGGAGGTCTGCATACCTGTCACCACAGCCAGTGACTTGTGTGTGACCTTGAAGACATCAGTGACCTCCACTGGACCTCCCCCTCCCCACCGATAACCTGGAAATGAATGCATTTTCTCCCTTACAGAGTGAGCGCCAGGCAGCGCCAGGTGGGCACCAGGTGACAGTAGCTGGTTGTTGTGAACAGTAGAGCAGCTGAGGCCTCTCTGCCCGGGTTTCCATCCCGGCCTCGCCACTTAGCCAGCTGGGCGGCCTCAGAGAAGTAACTCGACGTCTCTGTGTCCCCGTTTGCCAAGGGGGATGGTAACCGTTCTTCCCTCACAGGCTAGTTGTGAGAATGAAATGAGATGATAAATGGAAACTAGCCCTTAGGAGAGTGGCAGGCACATGGGGGCGTGCTCAGGACATCGGAGGCATGCTGGGGTTATTGTTGCCTTTATTATCTTTTGCAAAGTTGTCTCTTTGTTCTGGATTTAGAATTAAAATTCTAAAAAGAGTACGGCCAAAAGGGGGGCGTGCTCAGGACATCAGAGGCATGCTGGGGTTATTGTTGCCTTTATTATCTTTTGCAAAGTTGTCTCTTTGTTCTGGATTTAGAATTAAAATTCTAAAAGAGTACGGCCAAAAGAAGTCTTGGGAATCAGGAGGAGAGATTCTTTCCACTTCCTGGCTGGCCAAAAGGAGGCCTAGCCTGGTTAGATCAATTGCCAGAGAGCGAAACGCCCAGCTAAAAGCAAAGGCCCCCCGGCCCCCAGCCTCCCCCTCCTGAGGGCCCGAGTGGGGGAGGGTGGCTGGGTGGGGACTGGTATTGATAGGGGACCTGCTTTTGACGCTTCACTGGTATCCTCCTCCCACATCACTTTGTCCCATAGGAGCCATGGATTGTCATCAGTTACCTGATAACAAGGACTTCTTAAAAAAAAAAAGGTTCTTATTGTTTTCAGAGAGAGGAAGGGAGAGGTAGAGAGGGATAGAAACATCAGTGATGAGAGAGAATCATTGATTGGCTGCCTCCCGCATGCCTATCGGTCAATATGCAAATGAACTCCTGGAGATTTGCCCAGAAGTCCCAGAGTTCCTAAGGTGATTTTGTACACCAGCTTCCATCCCCAGCCCCCTGGGAGAATGCCTCAGCAGCTCAATGTCTCTGCATTCAAATCTGGAGTCCTCCCTCCACCCGTCTCTGCTGTGTGACTTTGGATAACATACTTAACCTCTCTGAACTTTGACTTTCTTGTCGCTAATACAAGGTGCTTATACCGTAAATAATAATACCAAACCCACAGAATTGATAGGAGGAGTCAGTGAGAACCTATATAAGAAAACACATAGTCCTAGCTGGTTTGGCTCAGTGGATAGAGCATCGGCCCTCAGACTGAAGGGTCCAGGGTTCGATTCTTGGCTTGATCCCTGGCCCCGGTCAGGCACTTGTGGAAGGCAACCAATCAATGTGTCTCTCTCACATCAACGTTTCTCTCTCTGTGTCTCTCCCCCTCCCTTCCACTCTCGCTAAAAATCAATGGGAAAATATCCGCGGGTGAGGATTAACAACAACAAAAGAAAACACATAGTGCTGAAACCGGTTTGGCTCAGTGGATAGAGCGTTGGCCTTCCGACTGAAAGGTCCCAGGTTCCATTCCGGTCAAGGGCATGTACCTGGGTTGCGGGCACATCCCCAGTAGATGTGCAGGAGGCAGCTGATCGATGTTTCTAACTCTCTATCTCTCTCCCTTCCTCTCTGTAAAAATTCAATAAAATATATTAAAAAAAACAAAACAAAAAAAACCCCACGTAGCTACAGCTCAAAAGTGCTGGCCATTATTTCTTTTGTCTTTATCCTTTCCTCTCCTGTCCACTCTCTTTTTTCTGTACTCCCCCCTTCCCTCTACGCTTCTACCCCTTCACTCTTTTCCTTTCTTTGCTACTTACTTCCTTTCCTCCTCCTCCTCCTCCTCTTTCTTGACTCTTCCTCTTCCCCACGAACCATTGGGATAGATTTGACTGGTCCCGGGCTGAGCCCACAAATGCCCCCAAGCTATCTCCCAGCGGCCAAGGCCAGCACACGTTCCGCCCAGGTGAGCAAAACAAGCAAGTCCGGCTGAGGGATGCCGCCGCGGGCCAGCCTCCTGGTGGCAGGTGGGCAGAGGGCCCCTCACTCCATTTCCCGGGCACCAGGTTGCGGCTCAATCAGTCTCCCGCTGCCCGCACGCGCCTTCCTTTTCCCCATCCGCTCCGAGGATAAATGTAGGATGGCCATATTGTCGCAGTGTGGGCGGGGTTTGGGGCATTCTCTCAAGAACCGAAAACAAAGGCATATTGCTCCTAACTTATCTTAGCAGTTTTCAGTAATATAAATTTCAGTTCATTTGGTTATCAAAAACACACATCCCCCCCCCCCTTTCCTTCTTACCAAAGAAAGGTGAGACAGATCTAGGCCATGCCGGGGGCGGGAGGGGGGGTGATGGTGGCTTGGTATTCTTCTTTTTTTTTTATTTTTTTATCCCCACTAATTTCTCCACGCTGTGGAGAATTTGTCACACCCGCAGGTCTGTTTGATTTCATTAAACAGAATATTTAAGCATAAAAATTGTTTAATCGCCTTGTGTCATTATGAGATGAATTTCATTTTGCATACATTTGCATATTTCATCAGAATTAAGGCTGCTAATATGCAAATGAGAGACAGGTTGCGGCTGAGGTGTTTATTGTAATAGCTGCAGGCTGTTCCACTTGGACAGCTTTCTAGGTGGTGGGGAAGGAGGGGGAAGGAGGACTTGGGGTGGCTCAGAACCCCTTCAAGAAACCCTGGTGTCTCTGGGGCCGCTGCCTGGCGGGGGAACAAAGATGGGTGGGCGTGGCCTGCCTCCTGCCCTAGGGAACTGGCCAATCAGAGCAGGCCGGGCTGGGGAGGCGGGAGGAGGTCCAGCTGCCTGCCCCAAAGGCTCCTGGGAGCCCTTGGGTACCAGGGCTGGGGTGAGGGACCAGGGCGAGGTTGGGGCCTGCTGTGGGCCCAGATGCCCCTGCAGAACGGACAGCTGACCTTCTGGAGGCCTCCGTGGCTGGTCCCCTGGTTTGTAGAGCTCTCTCTTCCTCTGCCTGCTTTTCCCTTTCTCTTTGTTATCTCCATGGCTTTGTTTCAAGCTCTATGGAGTTTCTTCTCGGCCTTTCTCTCTTCCTCTTTGTGTTTCCTTTGCATATTCCCTCCTGCGCTTCCTTCCACCCTGAATGGGCTGGCCTTCTCGTCTATTGTCTTCATTTGTTTTTTTATTTTCCCCTCCTCTGCTTCCTGCCTGCTCTGTTCTGTTCCCCACCCTGCCTGGCTGGCCCCCTTCCTCTCCTTAGCTCCCGCCTCACTTCCTCCTTCTTCCCTCTTCCTTCCTCCCAGACCCCTCACCAGCCTGCAGGGCATCCCCAGCAGCCAGGCACGGCCGGAGGGGGGGACAGAAGGAAGCCGCCTCGCCCCTCCACCTGGAACCCTCGGTGAATCCCTGTCCTCATGTGAAGGTCAGAGGTCAGATACAGGTCGTTTTCTTCTCCAGGGCCTGTGCTGATGGCCAGGAGAACCTCCCAACTTCCTAGGCACAGGAGGAGGAGAGGAAAACTCGGAGTTTGGTAATGAGCCCAGATCACGGAGGGGTTTGATACAGGCACCACGTTCAAAAGAAAGTAGCCCGGTAGCTCCGACCCCCACCCTCCTGCCCTGTGCAGCCCCTGACAGGTCCACCTCCCCGGAAAAATGAGTGAGGCGATTTGGAAAAGGGCCGTTCATACAGAGCAAGACTGGAAAGATGGCTCAAAGCCAGGCATCGGCCTGGACCAACCAGATCTCTTCTCCAGGCCTCCATTTCCCCATCTCTCTCTTGGGATTCTTCCCTAACTGTCGCAGGTAGGGGATGCTTTTAAAAGGGCAGACTGTGTTCATCAACTCAACCACTCTTTATTAAGCATCTACTATATGCCAGGCACGGGGGGAGTCCTGAGACCGCCGGGAACCACACAGGGCCCCTGCCCACCGGCAGCTGAGCCTGGACGGGGGAAGGCGGAAGGCAGACCACGGAGGAAAAGAAACCGCACCCCTTCATGGAGCCATCAATGCCAGCAGAGGGGAGAGGGACAGTGACTAGACCCCCACACGCACCTCTTTCTACTGTGCTCCTGGGCTGGTGCCGGTGGCCTTCTCTCGGGCCTATTTTCTGGGCCACGCCTCCGCTGGTCAATGGTCCCTCACTCCCAGGCGACCCGAGGGCCTGCAGGGAATCGCTGTTTCTTTCTTTCTCAGACCCTTTGAGCCTCTCCCCAGAGCGGGTAGAGCAGCATCTGCCAGGCGAACCGCGCCCACCCCCCCCCCCACCCCCAGATTAGCTGCTCCAGCCTGCGTTTTAGAGCCTGAGCAATTAAAGCAGAATTAATTGGCCAGTAGGCAATCCCCTTCAAGGCAGGCAGGGAGCGAGCAGGGCGGTGTGTTTTGCTGAGTTGACAAACTGAACACAATGCGCATCGACCAGGGCCCGTGGGGTGGGGAGGGGGTGGCCAGGCGAGCAGGCGGGACTGTAGCGGCGTCCTCGGCTCCCTGCCCACCCCCGGCTCTTGCGAAGGCCAGCCATGGGGATCTGAGCATCTCTGTGGGGAACCCGGCGTCGCTGGGGCGGAACTTTCCGGAATAGAACTTTGCCATCGCAACTGGGAAACACCCAACCAACCCAGGGGTATTTTGGAATTTGATTTAATTTTTAATATCTTGATTCTCTTCCCAATAGCAAAAGCAATACGTTTCCTATTGATTTTGAAAAATCAAATTTTGCAAATATGTATGGCTTAGAAAGCCCTATAAACTAGGACGTCTGCATATAGATGAGCATTTGATAAGGGGGAAATCTGTAGGCATATACAATAAACTGTCAACAAGAGTTAGCCCAGGCATGCGTGTGCGTGTGCGTGTGTGTGTGTGTGTGTGTGTGTGAGAGAGAGAGAGAGAGAGAGAGAGAGAGAGAGAAAATTAAAGGAAGCTTGGTTACATGTAACACCCTTAAAGGAAAGTGGAATGGGCACCCAGGTGGACCATGTGACGTGTTGGGGTTACTGTGGATTATGTGGTTTTGTCTTTAGTCTTATGAAAACCAAGCATGTTCACGGTGAAGGACAAAATACAGAAATGTGGAAAGGACCCCTGATCCCCAGCCTCCCATTCCCACCCGGGGGGTGCCGGCCCAGAAATGGAATATGCTGGTGGGGACGAGCGTGGCTCCTGGGTTAGAATCCAGGCTCCTCTGCCTGCTGGCTGTGTGACCTTCTCCAAGTCACTTGCCCACTCTGGGCCTCAGTTTCCTTATCTGTAAAATGGGGAGGAGACATAGTACCGACTGAAAGAATTGCACATAAAGAACTCCCCGCAGTTCCTGGCACATGGGGAGTGCTTGACGAATTGGAGCTATTAGTACTGGTTCCCGCCCGCCCTTTCTAGCACAGTGCCAGGCACACGGGTTTTTAAAGGAACTTGCCGAATAAAACTTCCCTAGGATGCATGAACCACCAACGTTTCTCTCTCTCCTACATTGTGCCCAGTAAGACGACAACAATAAGATACCCAATCTCCTCGTGTCTCGGAGGTATCAGGAGATGCTCCGAAAGAGGTGTTAAAAGATAGCGCAGAACCCAGAGCAGAGGACGTGGTGATTGGGGAGGGGGGCGGGGGGTACCGCGATGGCATTACATCAAGGCGGAGATGACATGGGAAGCCCAAAGACCTGTGTTCAAATCCTGGCTTTGCCGCTTCCCACCTCATGGGCTTGGGCCCATTCCTCTCTCTCTCTCTGAGGCCTCGGTTTCCCTCTCTGAGACATAAAGCAAGAACAAAAAATAGCTTATCTAGCCGCCATTCACTGATGGGAAAATATTGTCAATTAGCATCATGCCTTTCCTGTTAATGAACTTGCATATCCAGTAGTCAGGGCTCCAGGGAATCAAGGAGAGGTAGCCGAGACCCGAGACCCGAGACGGGGATGTCGCACAGCTGGGCTTGAGTGTCTGAGAGTGACAAACGGAGACCCACAGCGCTCTGGCCAGAGCTGTGTTGTAGGCATCGCAGTTCCCTTCTGGAAGCGGTGGCCGGGGGGTGTAAAGTCAGCTGCCAGGAAGCCCTGGGCCTGAAGGTAAGTGTTTGTGTA
>NW_005361573.1:2273530-2274803 GCF_000412655.1 Myotis brandtii
TCGCTTAAGACCATCCTGCATATCAGATATTTACATTACGATTCATAAAAGTAGAAACCATGGAGGCTGGGCCGTGCCTTTGTGTGGGTGGGCAAAGGTGCCCTCCAGCCCGAAGCTGTGCCCTGCGTCCACACTGGCCATCTGAGGAGCTGGACCAGGTGCCCTGGGGCGGTGGACAGCATGCAAGATTGCACACGGCGGACTTGGGGGCAGCAGGACACGAGGGAGGCCTGTACGTTCCTGACACCTGCTCGGTGCCTGTCACCATCGTGGATGCTCTAAACCTCACACCCACACGGAAGGTGGGCATTTTTCTCCCCTTCTCAGGGCTGAGGCCGGGAGAGGTCAAGTAGCTTGGCCAAGGTCACATAGCTAGTCAATGACGTCACCAAGATTGGAGCGCAGGGCTAACCTGAAAAACCCTTCCCGCACCCCCTCATAGACTTCTTACTAAACTAGAGGCCGATGCACGAAATGCGTGCAAGGGTAGGCCTTCCTTCCCCAGCTGCTGGCACCGGCTTCCCTCTGGCACCTGGCACCCGGGACCTGGGTTTCATTGCAGAGGGAGGCCCCGCCCACCCGCCACAGCCCGAGGTCAGTGGCCTGGGCCTTCCTCTTTGGGGCGATCATGGGGTGATGGCCAGGCCCCCAACCAATTGCATCGCACCCACCTTGACTGGCCTGGCGCCAGTGGGTGTCATAGCATGGTCCCGGATGGTCGTCTGGATGGACATTCTGCTGTTCTGCCATTTAGTCGATGTGCATATTATGCTTTTATTATGTAGGATATTGCTATTTCTTTCTAATGCACGAGGTTTAGATGGAGCATCATTTCCTATGTTCTCAGCGACACTATTCACAATAGCCCAAAGGGGGCAGCCACCCCAGTGTCGGTGGATGGAGGAGGGAATGAAGGAAGTGGGTGCGTCCATACAAAGGGGTGGTATTCCGTCTTAAAGGGGAAGTTCTGACACAGGCCACAGCGCGGATGGAAGGTGAAGACCTTACACTAAGTGAAACAGTCCAGACACATAAGGACAAATACTGTGTGATTCCACGTACAGGAGGTACTTAGACTAGTCAAGTCCCTAGAGACAGAGTGGAACGGCGGTTGCCAGGGGCTGAGGGAGGTGGATGGGAGTTAGCGTTTAATGGGGGCAGAGTTTCCCTCTGGGGTGATGATGGTGGCCGGCCCCAGGGAGGCGGCAGAGGACGGGGAGGAGAACATAAGGGGATCCGGAGGGATTTCGGCAGGAGAATCTGCAGAAGCTGG
>NW_005361573.1:2274916-2302190 GCF_000412655.1 Myotis brandtii
CAATCACAATACACACACTTGCTAAGTGGCAGGTGGGGAAACTGAGGTACCTGGTCCAGGATAACACAGGGAGGCCACGGCCCAGCCAGGACCATAACTCCGGTCCCATGTGGCTGATGGTGATGGGAGTTAGCGTTTAATGGGGGCAGAGTTTCCCTCTGGGGTGATGATGGTGGCCGGCCCCAGGGAGGCGGCAGAGGACGGGGAGGAGAACATAAGGGGATCCGGAGGGATTTCGGCAGGAGAATCTGCAGAAGCTGGCTCAGAGAGGAAGCCTGGGGGGAGAGGGGGAGGCAAACGATTGGCAATCACAACACACACAGCTGTTAAGTGGCAGGTGGGGAAACTGAGGTGCCTGGTCCAGGATAACACAGCGAGGCCACGGCCGAGCCAGGACCATAACTCCGGTCCCATGTGGCTGATGGTAAGACATCAGCTATAATCCATCCAGGGCAGAAAACTTCATGCGCTCATTCATTCATTCATTCATTCCATAGGCACTTTTGTTCCCCATAGAGGTGGACAGAGATGACTGTATCCCAGTTCCAGCCCTGGGTAGGGGAGTCAGACACCCAGAATGGCCGTGATCACCCTGGATGGGTCAGAGTCCACGGGGGATCACTACAGCTGCAGGCGGCAATGGGAGGAGCATTAGTTGTGCCTGGGTGTGTGTGTGGGGGGGGGGGCGGAAAGAGAGGTCTTGAGAGGCTTTAAGAAGGAGATGCATGCCCTCTGGTTTGGCTCAATGGATAGAGCATCGGCCTGTGGACTGAAGGGTCCTGGGTTTGATTCCAGCCAAGGGCACGTGCCCAGGTTCTGGGCTCGATCCCCAGTGTGGGGAGTGCAGGAGGCAGCCGATCCATGATTCCCTCTCATCATTGATGTGTCTCTCTCTCCCTCTCCTTTCCTCTCTGAAGTCAATAAATATATATTTTTTAAAAAGGTGGTGCATTTTGAGTTGAATCTCTAAGTATGTGTTTGCTGGGAGCACACAAAGCTGCTTTATAAACTGAGTCCTGTGCCCGTGCATACATACATACAACCCTGGCAGAGGGTGTCAATGCCCCCCAGAACCTCCTCAGGAGCAGATACCCCGGTTCATGGAGATCTCAGTCACCACGTGAAGGTGGGGTGCACACCCCCGCAAAGTGTTCCTTTGTTGGAATGTGAGGCACTACGGCAGAGCCAGGGCAGCGGCCGCCCCAGAAGAGCAGAGATGAAGGGCCTGTTGGGTTCTTTTCAAGTTCCAAAGGCAGGTGACGACGGCCTGTCCTCCACTCCTGAGCCACGCGAGGGTTTCATGGCACCGGCGGCCAACCCCACCGGGCCGGCGGCTTTCCTCGCCAGGAACGCCGAGCCGCCGAGAACGCGGGGCCGGGAGAGGCAGAGGCTGTAACGAGCGTGGAGGTGGGATTTCTCTTCCTCTCCCTTTGCACGTTATTGAATCTGGTCCTTGCTGATTTGGTTATAGCCTGTGATTTCAGTTTATGATTCAATAACCCATTTGAAAGCTTGTAAATAGCACGGTTCTGCTATCTGCTCTTCCTCCCCCAGGGGGTTGCCACTGAGGAAAGATGGGGAGCTGGCGTGCTCCGGCAGCTGCTCGGGCGGCCCATTGGGGTGCTGGGAGGGCTGGGATGCTGAGCGAAGTAGAGCTGGGTGCGGGCTTGACCCCTGGCTAAGGTGGACCCAGCCTCCAGCGTCAACCAGACAACGGGACAGCACCCCACCCCAAGACAAGCTCAGTCCAGGGCGGAGCCCCCTGCAGACCAGCAGAGGCAAGAGTGAGCCCAGCCCCATCACCAATCCAGAAGGCACTGGCGCCCTGGCTGGGTGGCTCCGTTGGTTGGAGCGTCGTTCCATACACCACAAGGTCACGGGTTTGATTCCCCGTCAGGGCAGGTCCCTAGGTTGCGGGTTTGATCCCACGGTTCTCGTCTTGCTCTGAGCATCTTCTTGCTTTGACTCGGAATCTCTGTGCCATGAGTCACGGGGAGACCATGTTTGGAAAGCATTTCAAGGAGCCTGTGCTTTGAGTTTCCCAGGCCCCAGGCTCTGCTCTTGGGGACCGGCTGGGAGAGAGTGGAACTGGGATCCGAGAGAGCTCCCGGGGCTCCGAGGAGACGTAGTGAGTGCTTCTGTGTGTGTCATTCACATCAGCACAGTGTGAAGGGTCCGCCCACTTCCCAGGTTCCCGCGCTCGACGGCATTTCTTCATCCCCTGGTGTTTGGCCAGGCTCCGCGCCAAGCGGAGGAGACACGGAAATAAACGGCATTGCTGTGCCCTCGAGAGCCTCCCCGTCCGATGGCCAAGGCAGCCGTGAAGACAAGCTTCTGGAGGCCATTTATCCAAACCCTGTGGTGAGTGACACTGGAGAGTGAGAACCCATTAAGACATCATCTTGGTGCCAGCTGCAGTCCATTGCTCCTGGCTTCCTGGAGGCTCAGGGCTCAGGAATGAAGGATGCTATGATGGATTAGCCATGTCTGCCATGAGCACGGCTTGGAGAGCCCTGGTCTGTGTGCCAATGATCTGCCAGCCCTGCTGGAGCCAATGCCACGCTTCCGAATGGTGGCAGCCTACCCAGTGAGCGAGGCTGGGGAGAGCCATAAACCGTGAGCCTGTTCCCCATCTTGCTATGAGCCTGGGCTGTCGCCCCTGCTGGAGCCGATGCCACGCTTACGAATGGTGGCAGCCTACCCAGTGAACGAGGCTGGGGAGAGCCATAAACTGAGCCTGTTCCCCATCTTGCTATGAGCCTGGGCTGTCTGCTTCGGGGGAAGAAAGCATTCCTGCTCCTGGGAGAATCTAGAAGGTTCCCTAGCGTTCTGATAAATGAGCTGAGCTTCGAGGAGAAGTGAGATTCCAGCATCTGCATGTGGATCCCATTGGCGTACATTGCGCACCTACTATGCGCCTTAAGTGTTCCAGGCAGGGAACACAGCAAGGCGGGCCCTGCCGGTAGGCGGACCAAGCAAAGCAAAGGCCGAGGGACCGTGCGAGTGCCGCACAGTGAGGGTGGCCAGAGGCAGCGTGGGAGGGGAACGGAGCCCAGGAAGGTTCTGGAGGTTACAGCTTGGCTTCCAATGAACGGGAGGAAGCGGGGGACCCTCCACGGGCGCAGCTTCTCTGGCTGCTTGTGGAGGGCGGGGGGGGGGGCTGTCAGGCTGAGGAATCTTCTCCCCGGTGCTCTGGGCCGGGGAACCGAGCTCCTGCAGCCACGAGGACGCGCTGCTATTTTAAGCCACCTGCCAACAGCCTGCCGCCTCCCCCGCTGCTGCCTTGACATGCGGCTCCTGACAGCCAGCCTGTTGTCGCCCCAGCAGACAGCGCTGGGCGGCTGGAGGCAGACACACACTCCAGCAGGTGACAGCTGTGGGGACCCCGTGTGCCCTTCCCACCCCTAGGGCCCAGCATCCTGGAACCAGCACCTCCTGGCGGGGGCTGAGGGAAACCCCCATCCTGCCCGCTCAGACACGGGGCAGGCAGACCTGGGTGCTGGTCTCAGGTCCCGCCCATCCTCACAGGGTGACCGCGGGAGGGCGCTGCTCTTGTCGCGGCCTCAGTTCCTCATCTGTAAAATGGGTATAATGACGACAAAAGGAATCTGCCTTAGAGGGTGGTTGGGGAACTCTTCATGAGACTATAGATGTCAGACGCCTGGCACAGTGGCAGGCACAGGGTGGGCACCTGAGGGAAGGGAGGGCATCTGTACTAATCATCATTCCTACCCCCCCTTCTTATCCTGCCTTGTTCCTCACCACGTGACATTACATTAGCTATTGGTTGGGCCAGGACAGCAGATCTGGAGCATCTTTTAACAGTGCCTGACACATAGTAGGGACTCAATGAGTAGGTCGTGAACAAGAGGAATGGCCCTTGTTAAACAGCCCCACTTCTCTAAGCCTCAGCTTCTCGTCTATAAAGCATCGTTCAAACAGATGAGGTTCATCCGTCCACTCATCCATCCATCCATTCATCCATCCATCCATTCATTCATACAGAAGCATGGTTCAAACGGATGAGGTCCATCCGTCCACTCATCCATCCATTCATTCATCCATCCATCCATTCATTCATTCCCCCATGAGTCCCTGAGCTCCTACTACGCACCGAGAGCACTGTGTGAGGCTCTGAGAGTTCAAAGTTCTGCAAACATGTCCGACCCCTGCTGGAGCATGACACAGGGCCGGGCCTGTTTTTGTCCGGCGAAGGATTAAATTCCCAGTTGTAAAGGTGGACCAACTTGTACATTACTAGACCTCAAAACAAGTGGGTTTTTACCTGGTGTCAGCGTCATTCACAAAACAGGAGCCAGCTTTATTGAGCTGCCTGCCACCAGATCTAGTCAGGGAGGAGGGGGAGGAGGGAGGCTTGTGACAGTCGCCAGTCCAAGGGTGCATTTGATGGTGGAAAGGTAGGTGCTGTGCCAGTACCTGTGGTTTCCAGAGAAACCTGGGTCCGCCTGGCCTGTGGGCAGCCGGCCAGCAATCCTACCAGCAGCCTCTAGAGGGCGCCACCCATTGGTGGGGACCAGGATGTGTGTCCTGAAAACTCGGGTTGACCCAGAGAGAGGGGGTGGGATGTGGGGCAAGTAGCTGTGTCTACTGGGTGGAGCCAAGTGGGGGTGCTCTTCTCCAGGGTGTCCAGACCCCTCTGAAACTGGTTGTCCCTGACTCAAGTACCACCCTGACCCTGTCCTATTATATTTCTCAAATCCAGCGGCATCCTGACATTCCAAGCATCTGCGTCCAAGATTGACACTTACCTATGGCAACCCATGTTCACCTAGAGTGGACTAGCCAGCCTGGGTTCGAATCCTGGCCCTGCCCTTTACCAGCTGTGTGACTCAGGCCAATTGGCTAACCTCTCTGTGCCTGTTTTTTCTTCATCAGTTATACAGAGATCATAATAGTACCTACTCTATTGGGTTATTAGGAGGAGGAAATGAGTTGATACATCAGCTCTTAGAACAGCACTTGGTGCTGTAGACGTTGCGTGAGGAATTCCCATTCTGATTCTGATTATCATTTGATTGTAGACCTCTGGCATCATTTCATGAAGAGCCCGGTCTGGAGACCAAAGGGTATAAATCATTTTACAAAAATTGTCTTTGCTGATTCCTTAAAGGGATTGTTCTGAGGACTCCTTCTTGGAACCTAACTCTTCACTCTCCTCTCAGACATGTGGACCCTGGCCATGACTCATGGCGGGCAGCGCTTCCCACCCCATGCCTGGGCACTGGACTTGCCCCCGTGATCTGCTTTGGCCAATGGGCTGTTAGCAGACGCGATGCAGGCAGAGGCGGGAATAGCGCTTCACCTCAGAACATCCAGTAGCCTCCCCGTCCAGACCAGGCCCCAGAAAGAGGCCCGTGGAGCAGACCTGACCCAGACCCACCATCTACGGCCAAGCTCCACTGAGCACCATTGAGATCGGTGCGAGACTGGCCTCCCTGAAGCCTGAGCAAGAAAAACAATGATGTGTTATTGACAGCTCTGAAATGTGAGGGCCATTTGTTACACAGCATTATCACGGTAACAGCTAACTGATACATGGGCCGAAGCATGGCCATCGATGGGTTCTGGTGATGATTCAAGGAGCTAATGCATGCTAAGAGTTTAGGACAATGGTGGGCACATAGTAGGCCTTCAACTAACCTTCACTCTTTTGATCATCATCCTCATCATCATGATTCCAGCCCCTCCCCACAGCTGGAGCCATGGTTCTTCTCTCCTAACGTGAGGTCAAGTGCCCTCGCAGGGCCCAGCAGCCACCCCCGCCCGCTCCCCAACCCGCCTCCCCTTGATGTTCTGAAGAAATGAGAAAGAAGTGTTAAATTTGTTCTTGGCTACTTTTCCTTGCAACTCCCAGAGGCCCTGCTTACAAACTGAATCAGTTATCAGCTAGTTAGGCTGGCGTCCCCGGAGGTGCCGCTTGAATACAGATAGGGACCATGCATTATTCAGTGCGAAGACGGGGAGAAATGAGCAATGCGTCCAGAGCCAGTACAGCAGTGGCAGTAAGGGAATAATTAGCGAGCTGTCACTAGTCCCTGTCACTGTTTCCTCCCTGAACACATGAGGAAAAATAAAAAAAAAAATAAAAAAAATTTTTAAAGGAAAAAGAAAAAAAAAAAGGCAGGCAAGATCATTTTGCTTCTCGAGGCAGCTGGTAGGTTAAAATGTGACACGAAAGAAGCGTGAAACAAAGGCTCCGGGTCAGCTCACAAAAGCCATGGCCCGAGGACCGCCCCCCCCTCTCCGATATTTTATCGAACTCCCCTTTCTGCTTGATGATTCATGAGCACTGCCCAACCTTTTCATTCAGATTTTCCACACGTTTCCATAGCACTGGGAATTAATTTCTCCCCTCTATAGAGGAGGGGGCTGCTGGGAGGGGGTGGGGGAGGAGACAGGAGGAGGAGAGCCACCCAGGACTGCAAAGGTTTGAGGTGACCTTCCAGGAGGAAGCAGAGATGAGGTTGACAAGAACTGTGCCGGGCTCCTTTGGGGACCGTGCGGTTTGATTATTCATGAGTTTACGCGCACAGAAAGAAATAATTTTGCCGCGTGAGTCCTCATCGTTCCTTGCGGAAGCTATTTTTATTTATCTATTAATGTCTTGTTAGATTTTTTTTTTTTTTTGGTGGGGGCTGCTGGTTGCCACTTGGGGTGTCGAGGCAGACATGTGAGGGTCTGAGATGTGCTGATGGAGAGGCCAATTTTCTCCCAGACTCCCCCTCCCGCTTCCTTTGGAAAAATAGCCCAAATGGTGGTGGGGAGGGGCTGGGGGTGCGAATCTTTGCTTGTTGGCTCCTTGCCTCTGCTTCCCATTAGAAATGAGCAGGTTGCTCTGCTGGTTGCCACTTGGGGTGTCGAGGCAGACATGTGAGGGTCTGAGACGTGCTGATGGAGAGGCCAATTTTCTCCCAGACTCCCCCTCCCGCTTCCTTTGGAAAAATAGCCCAAATGGTGGTGGGGAGGGGCTGGGGGTGCGAATCTTTGCTTGTTGGCTCCTTGCCTCTGCTTCCCATTAGAAATGAGCAGGTTGCTCTGGGTGGGAGTTGCTTTCTGCAGCTCTGGCTGCTGAGAAACTCGGCCTGCTGGGAGCGGGGGGTGGGGCAGGCTTTGTATAAGACGAGTCAGAAAGAGGCCACAGCAGGGCTTGCGAAGGGGCACAAGGCTAGATGACCCTGAGGGACTCTCCAAATCAAGGCCCAGTGGGAGGCAAGGTTGTCCTCGTACGACTCCCAACTGGTAAAAAAAAAAAAAGTCACCCTTCTTCATGGAAATCTCTTGACTTGCTTATTGCATAATGAAGGTCCCCTTAAAGATGGAGATTTTTGTCCTGAAAGCCCAGAGGAAATGCAATTCTTTCACGAAGCCACTCGCCCAGACTTAGCAAGGTCATGGCATACATATCTATGCTTCTAGCCAGTGCCCAGGACAGACATTGCTAATCAATCTCAGAACACTCAACCCAGTTCAGCTCACTAAGTTTCCCATGTAGCCACTAGCATGCAATCAGATTGCCAATGGAACTGGAGCAGTGAGGACTCTTAGTGACACTCCTGGAGATAGGGGCAGGGTGGGTCCTTAAGGGAAAAAGGCAGAATGCCACAACTTATGGAGTCTAACTTTGCTCTAAAAGATTAGGAGTTCTGGACAAGAGAGATGAGAGTATAAACCCCAGTAGGACACTTGGTAGCTGTGTGATCTCAGACAAGTTTCTCATGCCCGAGCCTCAGTTTGGACATCTGGTAAATGGGCATAATCACATTAACTCATTGAACAGAATCCAACGAGACACAGACCACCCAACAGAACTCCATGCCATATGAGCTTCCTCAATTCCCCCAAGCCTTTCAGACTCCATACCTCCTTTCAGCCTGGAATGTCCTTCTCCCCTGGCTAACACCTACCCAGGCCGAATGCCACCTCCCCCTTGAAGCCTTCAGAAGCTAACGTTCTTGAGTCCCTGCAAGCTAAATGCCTCCTCTCTGCTCATGCCTCCTTTCTACCATATCTCCGCTGGGCATGCTCAGAAATGAATGACCGTTTAATTTGCTCTCTCTCTTCCTCATCAGATTTGGAGCTTCAGGGGATAGTTTGGGATATTTGTCACTTGTCTGTCCCCAGCAGCCAGACTCTCCTCTGGGCCTCTCTATCTCCTACTTCTGTCTCCCCTTCTCTGTTTCTTTCCACTCCCCGCCCATATACACACGTACATATGCACACACACACACACACACACACGCATGTGCCCACACACAGACTTCAAAGGTCTACTATGAAGATGCCTTGACTCCCGACACTCTCCCTTCTCAACAACGGTCTCCATCCTCCTACACAGATGCTCCCTAAAGTGGCACCATGCATCAACGTCATAACCCCGCCATCTTAACTCTGTTCTTCACCCACCGAGCTCAGTGAAGGAGAGAATGTTCCTCAAGTACCACAATCTGCTTAAGGCTTAACAGGTGGCCAACACCAATGCCCTTGTCAGAAGGGAGCTGCGGGATTATGGAGCCAGGGAGGGAGGGAGGCAGGCAGGCGGGAGCAGGTGTGAGGAGGGAAGCCGCGGGTGAGTTCTCAGCTGGTAGGTCAAGGGCTTGGCTCTAACTGGCAGAGCCTTGGCACAGGGGACCCAGCGGCCGGGGAGCCCAGGCCTCCCAGTCAGTCCGGGGGGGGGGCCTCGAGATGGCCAGGGACAGGGCACAGAAGTGAACAATTCTACGGGATATTGGTCCAGGGGCCACCACATCTCCTGTTCAATTGGTATTTACCCAGGGTTTCCTGTGTGACCAGCCCCACGTGAGCGCTCTGCTTCCCAGAGGGCGGGATGGTTCCGTGTGGCCCCAGGCCCCACTTGACCCTTTTTAAATGTTTAATAGAAGGAATTTTTATTTGCGGTGTAACGTAATTATGGTGGAGAGCACCAGTAGGAAGTGAACAACTCAGTTATGTTGTGCATGTGCATACCCACCACCCAGGTCAAGAGGTAGCCCTGTTCCCGGCGTGTCCCTTCCTGCTGACAACCACGCTGATATAACACTACAGTGCCCTGTATTACCTCTACCCCATTTCTGAACCTCCTATGCATGGATTTATCCAGAATATACTGCTTGGTATCAAACTTTCACTTAATGTTGCATCTTCATCATGTTATTTCATGAATCAGTAGTTTGTATGTGTTTATTGCTGAGTAGTATTCCGTGGCACAAGTAGATCATGATTGATATATCCACTAGAGGCCCAGTGCACGAAATGTGTGCATGGGTAGGGTCCCTAGGCCTGGCCGGTGATCGGGGCCGATCTGTGGGGTGACCAGTGGGGCGATTGAGGCCCCTGCTCACACCCACCTTGGCTGGTGTCCTGGCGCCTCCAGCCCGCCGGTCCTGCCCTTCACTGCTGCCGCCAGTCCTGGCCTGTGGGCTGGGGGCAGCTCCTGCATTGAGCGTCTGCCCCCTGGTGGTCAGTGCACGTCATAGTGACCGGTTATTCCGCCAGTCGTCCCGCTGTTCGGTCGATTTGCATATTAGGATTTTATTGTATAGGATTGCACTCCGGATGGGCATTTGAGTTGTCCAAATAAAGAGCTGCTATAAAATCCTATCTTGTGTCTTTTGATGGTTACGAGCCTTTTTTTCTATAGTGTTTATAGCCAGGATGGGAATAGCTGGGCCCAAGTATAGCATATGAGCATATAGCATAAATGTATGTTTAGTTCTGGGTTTGTGGAGATATATACATCTCTGCCGTGGTTCCAGGCATATTTTAGTGCTTACAATGGGAATATATATATATATATGTTTTGAAGTGATTCTATGGAAAAGTAAGTCAAAGAAAAATATCCAGTCAAGGTGACAAGGTAATAGTCAGATGTGACAAAGACCACAGAGGCAGTGAGTGAAGTGGCTAAATGGTTAGGGACCCCTGGAGCATGAAGTCACTTATTCAATCGGTTATTCACATTGTTATTCAACACGGACTTCCTTGTTTCAATCCCTTTATCTGGAAAATGGGGGGGCGGTGATAAAGCACCCCCTTCTGGGACTTATTAGAATGAAATGAGAACAGCACATGGCACAGAGTCAGAGTCAAATGATGTGAGCCGTTGCTATTGTTGTTATTTATTAAACACCTACTATGTGCCAGACACCGTGGTGTCATTTCACTGAGTCCGTACAAACACAGTGTGAGGACCGGGCAGGCGGTGCTTCACTATTGTCCTCATTTGCAGATGAGGCCATTGGAGCTCAGAGAGGCTGAGTCTCCTGCCTGAGATCACACAGCTAATAAACATCAGAATGGGAACTCACGTCTCTGATCATTAGTGTCAATGGCCAAATATTTTTTTGTTTCTCTCCTTCCAGAACATGTAGGGTTGTGCTTCCTGCATCCCTATGTTGGGGTAGCAACCATGAATAGTCCTGGCCAAGGAACTGGGGACAGAATTGATATGTGTCCATTCAATTCTGGGTAGATTTACTAACCGGGGCAAGACCTTTCCAAACTCACTTGTCCTTCTGGCACTTTCACCAGCATCTTCTGAGCAGGTCCATTAGCCTGGTGTCATTTCACTGAGTCCGTACAAAACAGTGTGAGGACCGGTCAGGCAGTGCTTCATTATTGTCCTCATTTGCAGATGAGGCATTTGGAGCTCAGAGAGGCTGAGTCTCCTGCCTGAGATCACACAGCTAATAAACATCAGAATGGGAACTCACGTCTCTGATCATTAGTGTCAATGGCCAAATATTTTTTTGTTTCTCTCCTTCCAGAACATGTAGGGTTGTGCTTCCTGCATCCCTATGTTGGGGTAGCAACCATGAATAGTCCTGGCCAAGGAACTGGGGACAGAATTGATATGTGTCCTTTCAATTCTGGGTAGATTTACTAACCAGGGCAAGACCCTTCCAAACTCACTTGTCCTTCTGAAACTTTCACCAGCATCTTCTGAGCAGGTCCATTAGCCTGGGTACCCAAACGACCATGATGAGACCTTCTTGCCAACTTGAGATGAATATACAACAGGAGCAAGAAGCCAAGCCTTGTTGTTTCAAGCCACTGAGGGTTGGGGGCTGCTTGTTACTGCAGCGTAACATCTTCTCTCCTGACTGATACATATAAGATTCATGATTCTTTTGTTGAATTCCAGATTAAGTGACCCAAACCGGGGTTGCGATGCAGTTGAGCATGCCTTCAGTTGTGCTTCTTGTGGGAAAGTAGGAGCCAAAGCATCAGAGAAACTTGGAAGAAGAGGGTCTTGAGTTCTGGTTTCCAATACAGTAGCTAGCTACATGTGGCTATTTGGGTTCAAAATAATCATAAATAAATAAAATTAAAATTCAGTTCCCTCTTAACACTAGCCACATCTCAATGCTCAAGAGCCACAGGAAGGTAATAGTTACCATGACACCCTATTGGACGATGCTAATGTAGAATATTTCCTTGTTCTATCCCCTGCACCTGCCCTTTCCCAGAAAGCCCTGGTTTCTGTGCGAGAACCAGGAGGCTTTCCTGAGTAGGGGCTGGAGCATGTGACCCTGGAGGAGCCTATCAGCAAGCCCCATCCCTCTGACCACTGGGATTGGTTCAGAAGTGGACATGGGAATTGAGCCCTGCACCAACCAGAGGTAGCTGACACCATGGGAGACAGGTGAGAGATGGAATATGGCGTTGTCCTTAAGAGGGACATCCTCCAGCTGCTGGACATCATTCACCTTCACAGCTGAAACTCCTAACTTTTCTGTTACACAAACGCAGGACCCTTCGATTTTAAGGCCATTGGAACCAGGTTTTCTATTATGCACAACGTCACTTGTCCTCATTGGTACAGCACTGATAAAGCAGGGAGGGAACTGGGCCCCTGTCAGCCCGCTCCCCGCCCACTTTCCTAGAGATGGAGATGATCTTGTCCGAGGCAGGAACAAGTGAGGGATGCATTCAAGTTCACGCAGGAAGTCCCTGGAGGCTCCTGGCTCCTGCCTCTGCCCAGAGGGGAAGGGCGCTGGATGGGGCGCTGGACGGGCATACATATTCAGGAAGAGACTGAGGGAGGAAGAGAGAGGAGAGAGCTGCTCCTTTTGCAGGAGCCGGTGCTGGCTGCCTGCAGCATAAATACATGCAAATGTATTCAGCGTCGTTAGCTCTGCCTGGCATGGGCAGATATAAGCAAAGTCAGGAGGAACATTCATCTCAGGCCCAGGGATTTTGCCTGTGATAGGGTGCTCCTGGAGACGGCTGTGAAACTCTCATTATAACTCCTCTCTCCTGCAATTGGTCCCCTAGTCCCAGCTGATTCTACTGAAAAACCCACCTTGCGAATCTGCCCCTTGTCACCAGCCCTGCACCAGATAGCTCCCTGGCTCCTGTCTTCTTTGCTCTCCAGGGAGCGATTTCTCCAGTCCCTGCCCCGGGGCTCCCTGGCTCCAAATGTGTTCTCTGCACAGCAGGCCTCCCCACAGAGCCAATCGGATCAGGCGGTGTCCCTGATTAAACCCTTCCGCTGGCTGCCTGTTGTCCCCAGGACAAAACCCAAGTTCCACATCCTGAGATGCAAGGGCTTTGAGGTCTACTTCAACAGGCTTGCCCATCCCTTCGGCCCCGTGGGTTACACGCTCCAGCCACGCACCCTCTGCTGCTATTGAAACTCCACTCGCACCTTCAGGCCACAAGACTGGCGTGCAGCTGTTCTCACTGATGGAAATGCCATTCCCTCTGACACCTGGGAAAAACTTTCCTCGCCTATGAACCCGACTCAGAAGCCCTTCCTCCTGGAACACCTTTCCTCATCTTCTCAGTGAGATATCATTACCCTGACCTCCTGTATAATGTAATAATTGACAATACTCTGTGATCAATAATATGCAATAATCGTAATAATAGTAAGAAGGCCATTTATGATGTGCTAACTATGGCTCCAGCACTGTGTGTAGCACTTTTTATGGGTTATCTCATCAAATCCTTGCAATCTTCCTCCCAAGTAGGCATTATTATTATTATTATTATCACTACTAGAGGCCCAGTGCACAAATTCGTGCACTGGTGGGGTCCCTCGGCCTGGCCTGCGGGGATCGGGCCGAAACAGCTCTCTGACATCCCCTGAGGGGTCCTGTATTGCGAGAGGGCACAGCCCAGGCAAGGGGACCCCACCAGTGCAAGATCAGGGCCAGGAAGGGACTGCGGGAGGGCTCCAGGGCATGTCTGACCCATCTCACCCAGTCCTGATCAGCCGGACCCCAGCAGCAAGCTAACCTACCTGTCAGAGCCTCTGCCCCCTGGTGGTCAGTGCACGTCATAGCGACTGGTCGAACAGTTGGACGCTTAGCATATTAGGCTTTTATTATATACGATTACCCATTCCTCCCATTCGATAGGTGAGAAAACCAAAGATTGGTGAGACCAAGTTGCCTGCCAGCGGCTCCACTGCTCTAAGGAAGCAAGCTGACCAGAGCCTACGGGCCTCTAAGCCATGACATCATTCCACACAGAGGTTCTGTCTTTAAAGTTTATGTAGCGCTTTTACGTGTAGGAAGTAATGTGAGCTTCATGATGACCCTGAGAGACCCGTAGTTGTCCCCTTCCTTCAGCCATGAGATTTGGGAAGGCCCTGTCAGGTTCTTAGTCATCTTTGTCACCTAAGCTCTCAACGCGAAGGCCCATCTTGGTAACGGTGTATTGGATAGATGGTTGGATAGATCAGCAGTTTTCAACCTCTTCATCTCATACCACACACTCCATCAGCTAATTACTAAAAGTCTGCGGCGCACCAAGAATATGTTTTTTTGCCGACCTGATGAAAAATCGGTATAATTTTGATTCATTCTCACTGGATGGCTATTGTTGTATTGGCTGTTGTCATTTTTTTATTTGGCAGTCTAAGGGGAAAGTACCCCTGACGAAGTAGTCAGATATATGTTTTAAAAATTCTCGTGGCACACATTGAAAATCGCTGGGATAGATAGATGATAGATAGATAGATAGATAGATAGATAGATAGATAGATAGCTGGTGGATAGGTAGATTGGAGAGAGTGGGTGGATGAATGGATGGATGCATGCATGCATGCATGGACTAATGGGCAGACTCATGGATGGATGGATAAATGAATGGATTGTTAGGTGGATGGGTGGGTAGTTGGACATGTGGATGGATGGATGGATGGAGGGATGGATGAATGAATGGATGGATGGATGGGTGGATGGATGGATGGAGGGAGGGGTGGATGAATGAATGGATGGGTGGATGGATGGATGGATGGATGAACTCTAGAGGTAGAAAGTATGAGAGAATAGATGTGTGAAGGGTTCAAAGGATGGAGGGATAGCTGGATGGGTGGCTAGAAGAATAGATCAAAGCGTAAATGTTCAGACAGATGAAGAAACAAACCCCAGTAAACTCCCCACTGTCCATTCCAATACATCCTTGAATCCAGGCACTGCATCAGCCACTGGTTATGTGAATGAGCCAGGGAAGGCAAGCCCACTATACCCCAGCCATCTTCCTCCCTTCCCACCGGACCCCTGCTCACTGCAGAGGGCAGAAGGCCCTCCTCAGGAACCTGTCTGTCCGCGTCTCCTCTCCATGCAGTCGCCAGGCCCAGAACCCTCTGATTCGCACCGGCTGGGGATTGGATTCGCTGGAGGAGGAAGTAAACCAGAGACTCAGGGCTGGCCCCGCTGCCTCCCGCCCGGGGGAAGCCAACAGCCCGAGCCACGCAGCTCACCGCAGCCTTCCCCGACCACCGTTGTCTGCTTTCTAAATAAACCATGAGACAGAGCCATGTGGGGTTATAAATCAGCCGGAAATCAAATGCTAACATGTAAATAAATTGCAAATCAGCTGAGAAATTGGTTTCATTTTGAGACGATAAAGCACATTTCTCCCGCGCTGATTTTGTAAGGCGCCCCTTAAGAATTGTAATATTTCTGTGTGGTAATGATAAACATTAGCGAGTTGCTTTAGAAATGGAAACATAGACAGCCTCTGGGGATTTGAAAAACATATGCACTTCAAATTTGAAAATCCAATTTAACTGTCCATTATAAGGAGAATAAAAAGGTAAGGAGAGGATAATTTTGCAGTTACACAGCATTTGACTAAATCTGATTCCGCGATGACAGGCACACTTTAAAAGCTACACGTCTGAATGCGAGGAGACAGCAAATCATTTATTTATGATCGTAATCTAGCTGCTGTCTAACAAGTTCGCTACGAGGCTTGCTCCCTGGCTGTGGCCGGCCTGTGTACCCGACAGCCAGCGCCTCAAAAACACTTCTCTCGGAATTCCTGGGTTTAGGAGGGAGAAAAAAAATAAAGGAAAGAGATAACCCTTGTCAAGTTTACCCAAACAGGCAGATGCTGAAACTGCGAAAGTTGAGGAAGAAACACATCTTTTCCCTTCATTTTGGCCGAAAGGAATTTCAGGAAATGTGTGTGAGCGCATGCATGCAAACATGCACACACACACGCACACACACACACACGTGTGCTTAAATGCCGAGCCGAACACACACGCACCCTCGACCGAGACTCTGCAGCTGGAAGAGTTCACGTCGCAAAACTTCAGCTCAACAGTGTCTGGCAGGATGTTGGCTTGTCGTCAATCCTGTTGTCATCATCTCTTTGGCGACATCCCTCTGCCCTGACTCCGTACCTATGGGAGTCCTGCTCCTGCAATCTATTTGCAAGCTGGTTTTCTCCAAATAGGCCACGGTTTCCCCCAGAAACACACTCGGATGATGCCGGAAGCAGAGGCTAAAACAAATGCCAAGTCTTTAAGCACCCCCACTTTAAGTCTACTAGTCCCCAGATCTGGGACTCCATCGGTGACATAGTATCCAGTTTCACCCCTCAATCGAGTCATCAGCCATACATGACTCTTCCCCATGCAGTACATGGGGCCAGACCCTTCACATGTCTGGGGCCTCTAAAGCCCCACCATGTTCTAAGACAGTGGTTCTCCACCTTCTGGCCCTTTAAATACAGTTCCTCATGTTTCGACCCAACCATAAAATTATTTGCGTTGCTACTTCATCACTGTAATGTTGCTACTGTTATGAATCGTCATGTCAATATCTGATATGCAGGATGGTCTTAGGCGAACCCTGTGAAAGGGTCGTTCGACCGCCAAAGGGGTCGCGACCCACAGGTTGAGAACCGCTGTTCTAAGAGAAGTCCAGCTTCTACGTCCATTTCACAGATGGAGAAATCGAGGCTCACTGGGGTTTACGTTGCCCAAGATCACACAACTACCATGTGGCAGAGCCTAGAGTTCGCCTGTCATTTATGTGAATCCTGCGCCTCTCCTATGTGTCACTTCGTTCATTTATTGATGTGTTCAGCCCAACAAATACGCATTGAGCGCCTAATGTATGCCAGATGCTGTAGGGATACAGCCGTGATGAACAGGTGAGATCCTGCCCGTGTGGATGGAGCTCAGAGTGAGTGGCGGGAGGAGGAAAATAAGAGAAAGAAATGAGAAGGTTTCAATGAAGTGCTATGAAGGAAATTAAATGGGGTGGTAAAAAGAGAGTGGCTTAGTAAAGGGTAATAACGCTAGAAGGGGGTCGGGAACGCCTCTCTGAAGAGGTGGCCCTTCGCAGGAGACCGGGTGACAAGAAGGTGGCAGGTCCCTGAAGACCGAGAGAGAAAGACAATCCGGGCAGAGGGAACAGCATGTGCGAGAGCCCAGAGGTGGAAAGAAGTTCAGTTTAGTCGAGAAATAGGAGTTCGGGGCAGCTGGAGCGAACCTAGAGCGGAGAGGGGCTGGGGGAAGGGCTATGGGAAAATACTAGAGGGTTTTAAGGTAGAACATCGCCTGGTCTGATTTAGCCTCTACACGACTACCCTCTGCAGGAGTCCTGTGCCCAGCCCGGAGTCAAAAGCCGTAATCACTGTCATAGACTGGGCTGCGTCAAATGGAGCGAAGCAGCCGAAGGCAGGCCCAGCTCTCATCACCAAAGTCTGAACCAGTGGTTCTCAACCTTCTGGCCCTTCAAATACAGTTCCTCATGTTGTGACCCAACCATAAAACTATTTTCGTTGCTACTTCATCACTGTCATGTTGCTACTGTGACGAATCGTCATGTAAATATCTGATAGGCAGGATGGTCTTAGGCGACCCCTGTGAAAGGGTCGTTCGACCGCCAAAGGGGTCGCGACCCACAGGTTGAGAACCGCTGGACTGTCTCATTTATCCAGGATTCAAGGCACCTGATACTGCCTGGCGAGGGCAGGTTATTCCCACTCAAGTGAAAGCAAACTCATCTTTACCAGGATGGCGTTCAATCCCCAAATTGGAGACGGAGTGGGGGAAAAAAGAGACAAGTTATTCCTCACCCTTGCAGCATCCAGGATTCAAGGCACCTGATACTGCCCGGCGACGGCAGGCTTATTCCCACTCATCCGAAAGCAAACTCATCTTTACCGGGATGGCGTTCAATCACCAAATTGGAGACGGAGGGGGGGAAAAAAGAGACAAGTTATTCCTCACCCTTGCAGGTGGGGGTGGACGAAAGAAATACTCCAATGGGGAGATGGAGACTTGGGGTGGCCTGCGGTCTGTATGTGTGTGGCACACACACGATTTCTTTCTGGGGCACAAAAAAATAAAAATAAATAAAAAGAAACGCCCCCTTAAATGACTTTAACAAGACGGGAAAAGGACGTTGGAGCGAAGGACTTTGAATTCGGAAATGTTACAGATCTGCCTGTGTTCAAAAATCACAGAGAACAGGGCCGCGCCAGAAATCGCGACTGTTCAGATGACCGCTCGCCCCAGGTAACAATCAAACCAAGATGTGTTGAATCCGCGGCTCTAGGGCAGACCCTGGACTGGGCGCTACAACGGATGCACCTGTCGTTAGTACCACAGGCCTGTTGCCTTGCTGTGTTTACTGTCCGGGACTCACAGATAAGAGGCCGAGCTCAGCAAGGATCGGAGACTTGTTAGAGATCACAAAGACCCCAACCGTCGCTTCAGGGTTCAGACCCAGCCTGGCCGGCTCCCCGTGTCATCACCACGTGCTCACATCCCCCCTCTTAACAAGACCTCATTTTTGACACCTTCAAAGACGCGTCGCTATACACGTGTGTACGGTGGTTGCGAACATCGACAGCACATCATACAACAAAAATCTCCCCCCTTCCCCTGCCCGGGATGTCGTTGTTGTAAATATCAGTTACTGACCCATTCGAATCCGCGGAATCTGGTTGTGATTTCAGCCGTGTTCTCGGCCTCCGCTTGTCACGGGGGAAGTTTACGCGAGATTTGATCAGAATCGCACGGAACCAGGCAGAGCCTCCGTGGAGCTGTCAGATGAAATAATTTGTCAGTGATGATTGTGTGAATTCGTAAATATTTATGAATTCACAAGTTATAAATGTGCAGCTTGCGGGAGGGAGGAAGGCGCTGCTCACCCGGGCACAGATTACAATGAATATTTACAGAAAGCCCAATCTGCTAATATTAGTTCTTTGTGCTTCCCAGAAAGCTTTTCCTGGGATTGTAACCCTTTCAGGGGGGGAACGTCTTAGGGGTGGGGGGAGAAGGATTGCAAAAGGAACCATCCCCTCCATGAAAAATAATACTGAAATCATGATACATGACATTTGTGTAATGTTTTAGATTCTCCCGTGTTCATCTATCACCAGGCCTCGCGCTAGCCTTTCGGAAGCTGTTTGTCAAATGGTTTTTTATCTGAATTGGATGGAAAACGCTCCGGATGCCAGGTGGTCAGGAGACCGATTGTTTTTAGTTCTTGTGGAGCGACCTGCCTTTGCTGAGAACTTGAGCAAGTCTCCGAATCTTTCGGGACCTGTTTCTACAAAGAGTGGAGTTTTGCAAATTTGGTCTCGGGAGGGAACCACCTTAATAACACTTCCCTTTAAATAGGAAATGAGCCCGAGGCCCGATCTTTTTGTTAAAAAAAAATTGTAGGACCCACTGGAGAGATGTCAAAGCCAGAGTCCCACCAAGTGGAGACTTTCTCCTTGATGAGGTCAGAAGAAAATCAAAGAGGAGTCAAAACGGAATGAGTTTCTTTTGTTCGTGAGAGGCCAAACCGTGTGGCCTGGTGGTTAGTTAGGGTGGAGCCCGGGGGGCCCAGCTGCTTGCAACTCACCTGCCCTGTATGACCCTGAGCAAGGACTTCACTCCCTGTGCCTCAGTTACTGCATCTGTGAAATGGGGCTATAACACCTACTTTGAAGGATTGCTCTGACCAGGAGGAAATGAGCTAATGTCTGGAAAGCACTAGAAGTGAAAGATGATACATGGTCTGTGTTTGTTAACAAATACATGAATAGGGGCTAACTGCACCCCAAGTACTGCCCCGCCATGAGGCTACAAGGAAAGCCAGAGAGGTGTGGTCCCGGGGCACCTAATCTTGCTGAATGGATGGGTCTGGCCAGGCTCTTTGCCCCCTTCCGGGACAGAAGGAGGGTGTGGGGGGAGAGTTGGACTAGATGACCTCAGGGACCCCCTCTCTCTGAGGGTCCGCCCAGCAGCCCAGGACCAGAGACTGGACAAGTGACGCTCTCTCGCTTACAGTGCACAGCGGGGACTGTTTGGAGAGCTGCCTGGAGCGGGACTCACGGTGAGACGCCAGCCTGTGCCTACCTCCTGTTCCCAGCACCCACTTCCATCTGCAGACCCCAGCCCAGGGCTCTGCTGTCAGGCGGGGGGGGGGGGCAGTACCTGGAAAAGGAGGACGTCATCATGGCCAGTAAGGAAATTCGCTGAGCCGGCTGTGGTCGCGTCAACGGGACCACTGTCAAAGCTCTTTTCCAAACTGGAATTTTCCTGTAACGCAGATCGCTGTGGCTCTGCAGCTTTTGAACAGCGCTGAGACCTCGAGCCTCAGTCTCCCCATCTGCGAAATGGGGGCAAAGGATGATCGCCTCTATCTAAATGGTTACTCTCCTCTCTCTAAAACTAGGGCCCATTTGTCTCCTGCGGCCACTAGCGCTGATGGGCAGCCGTCGTTCCCTGCGTGCCCAGTCTGGGCACATCGTAGGCATTGTGCCTGTCACCCCGTTGATGGAGGCACTCACAGGGCTCGGTCTCAGAGCTGAGCACGTCTGGAAAAGCTCCATCTAAAAGCACCCAGGGTGGTGGGGGTGAGAGAAACATCCCCCGCCCCCTAAACTACAATCCTCTTCCACGAGCAGGGGGTAGGGGGGAGAGGGGGAGATGGGAACAGGCATCCTTTAATAACTTTTTGTGCAACTAAAACATAGAGGAAGATTGATATTAGTTTAATTATCTCTGAAACGCCTCACATGCCACTTTTTCCTTACAACTCAACCATCTCCATTTCAGAGGCGTTACTGCCACGTTTGGCAGGTGGAGAAACTGAGGCCTGAGGTCCCCTAGCTCTAATGGAGAAGCAGAGCCACACAGACCCGTGACTCCCCAATGGCCAAGGGTTTCCCAGGAAGCGCACCCCATGGATGTTTTCCACCTGGCCTTCGGATGATAACAGTGAGCGTGTATTAGGCCAGGCATTTTCCAAGCAGTTTACACGTACCGTCTCATTGTTTCTTCATGACGGCTGACAAATGGGTACTTCTCTTACCCTCAGCTTATACACATGGCAGCTGAGGTTCAGAGAGGTTTAGTAAGTAGCCGAGGGACACACAGCGGGAAGGTGGGGAAGGCAGGATTCAAAGGTAGCAGGTTGATGCGGGTCCCTGGGCTCCCGAGACAACATGATCAGCAAGGGTAGCCAGACTTCTCTAAATGTTCAAGGGTTGGGGCTGCTCTGTCATCACGCCCACATCCTCCAACACAGAGCCTGGCCCAGAGCATGCGATTGGCAAATGTTTGTCAAATACATTTTTAAAAGCGCACCCGTCTCCTGATCCTTAAAAATATCTCCACTTATAAACAGATATGTCAGGGAGCAATTATTCACATTGCTCAAGATGTCTTCATTTTATAAAAAGGATTTACATCAGAATTCCCTTAAATAGCAAGTCCCCGGTGCACTTAAAAATACAATTCAATTTATAGCCCGGGATTACACACACGCTTTCAGAGGCCCTCCTGTGAGTAGAAGAAGCTGGTGTGAGCGTCATTCATTCATCTGACTTCTCAGCAAGCAATTATTGAGCACCAACTGTGTACTGGGTGCTCTGTAAAGAACTAGGGACTCAGGGATAAGCATGGCCATCACTCTCAAGGGGCAACAAGTCTGGTGGGGTAGGCGGAGAGATCAACAGGTGAAGTTTTCAATTTAGAAATGGGTCGATGCTTTGAGAAAGCAAAGGCACTCACTGCCTTCTCTCTAGGCAGGGAGACTTCTATGTGAAAGGGCCATGTGAGCTGGGCTTTGTGGGATGAATAGGAGTTCACCCCTGAGAAATTCCCCAGCTATTGAACTATTAAGATTGGGACTTTGAATAGATAGGCAGGTAGATAATTTAATACTCGTTAAATTCCATAAGCAAGTGGGGTCACGTCTTAGAGTCATGTTACACTTGGAACTTTTGCAAGTGTAGAGTCTCTTAATTGATTCGCAAAACAATCTGGCGAGATGACAATGGCATGTAACTTTCCTTTTGTGTTATTTTATTACAAAAGAAAAGTATGCGCACTACCAAAAAATACAGGCAAGCGAGACCTCAGTATGTTCTGCAATTCCTACTCCCAACCTACCCAAGGTAAATGGTTCAACCTTTCTCTTTTGAGTTCTTTTCGTTCTTTCTTCCTTTCTTTCTTTCTTTCTTTCTTTCTTTCTTTCTTTCTTTCTTTTTTTGTAAATGTGTACTTTAAAAAAATAGTTTGTGGTTTCATGATTTGCAACAACTCTTCAAAAAATACAATACAACACAGGGAATCTATGCATCCAATTAATTCAACATTTTCCTACCGCCGGGGTCTTTAAATGGCTTTGCGCTTCGCCATCCACATGTTGATTTTATCAAACCTGTCCCCTAGCGTTGGACACGTAGGTTGTTTGCAATTGCTTTCTTCGAAGGTAAGTAACGCTGCACCGAACATCCTGTAGCCACATCTTTGCTGTACATGTTCACGTGCGTTTTCTCCCTCGAAGGAACGTCATCGTGTCAGAGAATGAGGCGGTGTGTCAAACTCCGAGGGCAGGAGGCAGGCCTCCATTTCACAAGAGAAACCGCAGTGAGCCTTGGTGCCCAGACCAGACCCAGGTCTCCTGCCTGTCAACCCCCAAACTTCTCCCTCCCTCATGGCCCACCTGGGCCTCCTCCCATCGGGGAAAATCAAACCCACATCCCCCAGAATCCTAGAGGCAGGCGGGCGGATTAGGCAGAGAGAGACGGAAATATAAATGGATGCAGAATGGTTTTTCTTTTTTCCATTCTGATCTGGTTTGCGGTCTTAAAGAGGCAGCCACAGGGAGCTTGTCCAAAGGGAGGCAAGCCCATGCTCACACCCGCCCCCTCCCTGCCTGGAGGTCTCCTGGCAATGACAGGGTGTCACCAGATCGTCCCAAGCCAGACACAAAGGCTGGCCTGCCCAGGCAATCCGGCTTTGCTGGTGGCAGTGCCGGGAGGAGGGGCAGCTGGCAGGCAGACGGCTGGGTCCCCAACAGCACCTGAGCCCTCGCGGGCACCTGCCCCAGGCTTCCCTTCCCATCTGCGCAGTGAGAAATGGAGCCTGAGTGTGTTGTCTGGGGGCTGGGAAGTCTGGGGGTGCCGCTTCTTTCCCGGCATGGGTCCCAGTCCCAGCTGGGAGGCCTTAGGAAAGTAGCTAAACCTCTCTGAACCTCCTTTAGGGCAACACAGAGATGAGCACCTGCCCCAGCCATGTGCCAGATGGACACGCTCCTGGGGCCGGGATGCAGCAGTAAACTCCATAGCTCAGGCCACCCAGCCCTGGGAGTTCACGCCCCGACTGCTGCTACCTGAAGGACCGGGCGAGGTCATTGTCAATGGTGATGAGTGCTCAGAGCTTAAACCCGCCGAGGTGACGAGGAATGGAGGTGGGGCAGCTTTAGACACAGGTCTCTCTCGGGCCACCATGCGTGAGATGAACCTATGATTGACATGGAGAGAGAGCCGGCGATCTCCATCCCGGTGACACCTTAGGACCAACTGGGGGGCTTGGAAATACTTGTGGATTTGACGCCATTGCTCTGGGCAGGGCCTGGGCCATCCGCATCTTAAAAAGTCCTCACGTGCAGCCAAGGGTGAGAACTAGCGGTTTCGGTGTCCGGGACAACATTTGAGGCAGCGCGAGCGGATGTAAGAGGCTCCGAAGCGGGAGCGGGTTTGTCCTATCAGAACAGGAGGGACAGTGCAGGGGGGAAGCGTACCGAGCCGGGGGTGGGGCTTGGGGTGAGGCCAGGCGAGCGCTAGGTTGGAGGAGAGAAATGGGATTTCATTTCAGGCGTCCACAGGAGTAGCGTGCCTCAGCTGTCTTATCAATAACATGGGCTGGTGTGTTCCACCCTCGGGGCACTGTGAGAACTGTGAGACTTGGGGAGTCATGGGTCTGAGCATGGGGTCTGCCCCAGAGGAGGCAAATGCAGGGGGTGCGCCGGTCACGGGTGGGGGTGACACAAGGGACCCGGCCTGCACTGTGAGGGGTCTTTTGCTCGGGGGCATCCCCCCTCCCCCCCTTGCTAGGGGGACCAGAGCTGCCAGCCCCTATCTGGCCCGTAGCACATGCCCCCTCCAGATGCTCCCTGAGTCCAGGGCTTTCACAGACACCATTACCTCCCACTGTTCAAAGCATGGGGCATGTCCATGCGCTGAACGCTCTGACAAGTCCTGCACTCAAGAGCCTCATTCATCGGTTCAAACTCACTAGAGCAGGGCTGGCTCCACTTGCCCATGAAGGAGGCAGAGGAAGCGTCCCCGCAGCCTACAGACCTTCCCTCAAGTGTCCTCTCCGACCTCAACCCACCACGGCCTGTCCATCCCCCAGGGGTTTCTCCTTCATGGTATTGGTCGCCAGGTGAACTTATCTCATTGGTTCATTTGGTTCCTGGTTTCCCGCCTTCTCCTTTAGAAGGTGAGCGCCACAAAGGCAGGGGCACAGTCTGTTGGAACAACCGAATGATTCCTAGGCGCTTAAGAATGATTGGTTGAATGAAGATGTGGAAGGAGGAAGAGAAAGAAGAAAGAAGGAAGGAAAGAAGGAAGGAAGGAAAGAAGGAAAGAAGGAAGGAAGGGAGGAAGGAAGGAAGGAAGGAAGGCAGGAAGGAAGGAAAGATGGATAATGATGAGGTGAACTCACTTGGTCACAGAATTGTTATTGTTGTTGTTTTTGTTTGCCAGGCACACTTGTTTATTTTTTTAATGTATTTTTTTTATTGATTTCAGATAGGAAGGGAGAGGGAGAGAGAGATAGAAACATCAATGATGAAAGAGAATCATGGATCGGCTGCCTCCCGCACACCCCACACTGGGGATCAAGCCTGAAACCCGGGCATGTGCCCTGACTGGGAATTGAACCGTGACCTCCTAGTTCATAGGTCGATGCTCAACCACTGAGCCACGCCGACCAGGCCAGACACACCTGTTTATAACACGAAGACTGCATCCTGGGAAAGGAAACCTACTGGAGGGCTGACCCCATTACAGAGGGAAGGGACCGGCGGTCACATCCCCTGGCCCATCTACATACACCATTGCATTGATTTACTCCTTTATCTCTTCAGCCTCTGCCCTTCCCAGGAGAGTGGAGAGCAACCACCTGACTACACACGTGCACGGGGCACTACCTGGAGCCCTGTCACCATGTTGCTGCTGCGGCCGGGCCCGCGGTCTGCGGTGTCACCTCTGTCCCACCTGCCCGTGCAGTGGCTCAGCTCGTCTGCCTCCTCTGGGAGCCCCGGGTCCTCCCAGCGTCAGCAGCACAGCCAGGCTGGGCTGCACAGCCCGCCTCCGAGGGGAACCAGACCTGAATGGAAACATATGGATCTGAGAGGTGTGGGAGTCTGTCTTTTGTAAATTGCATCAAACCCTTCCCTTGCCTTGAGAGCGCCACATTTTTCAAAGCCGCTGAACGCGGCGCCAGGCTGCAGTTTGCCTTTCCCCGTTCACCTGCCTTCAGAGCAGCGAGAAATAATGAACCTCCCCCCGCACCTCCCCTCCAGCTTGCAGAAGGCAGAAGGAAAGCAAGCAGCCGCCTGCCTCCTAACCATTTAACATGTCTTGACGCCTTCTCTTCCCCCCTAGACGGAACTGCCATTTTTTTTTTCTTCCTCTGTTTTGCAAGAGGTGTTTGCAGCGTGCAGATCAAACCCCTTTATTCCCAGTTTCTTGTCGGCTCCTGTGTTCTGGGACTTCAGAATGCCACCGTGGGGAAGGAGAAGCGGGGTCCTGCGGAAAACACGATGAGGCACCGGGTTGCAGGTGGTGGGGTTTTCATTCATTCATTCACTCACTCATCCATTCATTCATTCACATGGTAAGTAAGCCTGGGGCATGCATCCTGTGCAAGGAGCTTTCATTCATTCACATGGTAAGCATGGAGCATGCATCCTATGCAAGGAGCTTTCATTCATTCATTAACACAGAAAGCATTCAGCACTCATCCTATGCTTAAAGCATTCATTCATTCATTCATTCATTCATTCACATGGCAAGCATGGAGCATGCATCCTATGCAAGGAGCTTTCGTTCATTCATTAACACAGAAAGCATTCAACACTCATCCTATGCTTAAAGCATTCATTCATTCATTCATTCACTCATTCATGGGTTTCTATGTGCCTGGCACGGTGCTGGGCACCAGGACCACAGATGCAAGTTTTAGAGAAGCCAGTTTCAAAGAGACCACGATTCAACCTGCAGATGCCAGACTGACTTGACTTACAGCAGGAAAGCGCATTGCAAAGCTAAGCTAGCAAAAGCCGTTTCCAGGAAAGGCGCCAGCCCCTGTGGGTTAAATCGGAGAAGAAGGGAGAGGTGAGGAGCAAGGAATCAGAAGCACAGACACACTTCCTTCAGGCCTCACCAGCACCCTGCACCCAGGCGTGAACATCCCCGTTGTACAGCATTTGCCGATGGGAAAACTGAGGCCAGGGAGGAGGAGGCGGGACCAAGCTCACGCAGGAGGAGGATGGGCGCGGGTCCCGGTGTGGTCAGTAATGGCCAAGCCCACAGTGATGATACTCTCCCCACAACAGGTGGCAGGGGCTTTAGGGGGTCCCCCTTCATCCCATTTTACCCATTAGGATTGTAGTAATATGGTCCCCACGCGGAGGATGAAGTAGGTTTTCTTATTGTCCCTGTTTTTCTCAGATGAAGGGAACGAGGCTCAGAGAGGCTGCAGAATTACTTAAGGTCACACAGCAGCAAGAAAAACGTACTCCAGGATTGGCTTCAATGCCCTCCCCATGCCCCCAAGGCCTCTCTCTCTCTCTCTCTCTCTCTCTCTCTCTCTCACACACACACACACACACACACACACACAATCACTCAGCTCAGCCTCATTCCACCCGCAGCAGCTTGAGGCTACTTGGAGCCCAGGCGGTGGCTTTTCCCGACAAAGCCACCCTCGGTTATTGGGAAGTGCCTCGCCCAGCCATCTCTGGATCCATTTGAGAAAAATAAATAAGGCCGGGGCCCCACTCTCCGGTGATGAGATGACAGGGGCGGATGGAGAGCGAGGTCAGATGGCTTTGCGATGCCACTGGTGAGAACAGACCACGTTCCCCACCGCTAATGGGGTTCCGACAGCACCCCCACGCCAGGCCGGGGAAGTGCTGGTAATCGAATCTGCATAAAAACCTCAACCTTTGCCACTCCTTCCGGTCCATCTGATCCGATTACGTTTGTGTTATGGGAGCAAAGCCTCGTAGGTGGTTCGGATAAGATCAAGGCGACAGGAATGGAAGCAGAAATGGTATTCTTAAAGTCACAGGGGGCTTCCTTCCCCCATCCTCCCAGCTGGGAAAAAAAAATTAAATAATGTTCAGGAAAGGTAGGTTTGTGTTAGGTCAGCCAAGGACCTGGTGTATCTGTGTCTCCATCAGAAAACCCCGGATCAGGCCTGTGGTCTGGGGTTGCCCCAAACTGTCACCTTCCTTCCCCACCTCCACCTGCACCTAGGAGAGGCTATTTGTGTTTTAAATGGAGATGATTATCCTCCCAACAGGAAGATTGCCTCCAAATTTGAAGCAAGCAGATAATGAGGCCACTCTGGTAATTTCCCTCTGATGACAAGAGAAACATCTACAGGACTGACTGACAGTTGCCAGGAGGAAGCAGAACCCTCTGGAATCCCTCCCAGGCTGGCTGCAGAGGGCGGGGTGGGGGCAGGGCTGGGAGCTGC
>NW_005361573.1:2302610-2314173 GCF_000412655.1 Myotis brandtii
GAGGAGAGAGGAATGGAGAGGGAGAAAGGGAAGGAGAGACAGAGGGGGGGAGAGAATCATACAGAAGAGGAGGAAGGAGATACAGAATGGAGAATCTGGAAGAAAAAACAGGAGGGAGGTGAAGGAGAAGGAAGATGAGACTTGGGAGGGGAAAAGGAGGAAGCCAGGAAGGAAAGGAAGTGAAGGGAGAGGCAGGACTGAGAGGAGAGAAGAGAAAGAGAAAGAAACAGGACAAAGAAGAGGAAGGAAGTGGAAAGAAAAAGAGGTTAGAAAGAAGAGAGCTGAGGGGAGAGAGAAAGGGGCTGAGCTGGAGGCAGAGGCAGACAGAGCTGGAAGCCAGAGGGCTGGGGGAGGAGCAGGCTGGGGGGGGGCGGCAAGGGGGGGCGCTCAGAGTCACTCCCTCCCGCCCCCTGCCTCTCTCCCCTGTAATGTGGGGAGGGTTTATCTCACCAGGAGCAGCAGGCTCAGTCACTGATCTAATCAAATTATTCAGCATTAAAAAACTGCCAAGACATTCCAGTACTTCAGCTTCCAGAGCCCCAGCTGGGATCAAATGCTAATCAACAGAGCCCGGATATTTATTCCCACTGTCAGGCTGCAGCGAGTTTGTTTTCCGAGGCCTGCATACTAAAGCGGACAGGAGCAGGATGGCTGGGCCAGTGGCAAGGGGATGCGGAGCTAGGGATGGCCACGGGAAGGTGGGCCCTGGGCAGGGGGCAGAGGGATCCCGGAGACACCTAAAGGGAGCCGGGGAAATGGCCAGCACCTAAGTGGCGCCTCTAGACTCAGGCTAACAAGCCCAGCATCCTTTGCTGAGCTGCCTTTTGCCTCCTCTCTGCTCCTAAGAGTCGCATTTCAAGGGCAAGGCAGCTGTCGCTTTAGACTCAGGAGAAATCTGTGACCCTGGGCAGGTGACTTGAGCTTCTGTGTTCTCTTCCGTAACATAGGGCCCTCTAGCCGACCCCCATCAGCTCGCTGTGGATTCTAGAAGAGGAAGGTGGCCCTAACAGGTTTGGCTCAGTGGATAGAGCGTCGGCCTGCGGACTGAAGGGTCCTGGGTTCGATTCCGGTCAAGGGCATGTACCTTGGTTGGGGGCACATCCCAGTAGGCAGTGTGCAGTAGGCAGCTGATCCATGTTTCTCTCTCATCGATGTTTCTAACTCTCTATCCCTCTCCCTTCCTCTCTGCAAAAAATCAATAAAATATATTAAAGAAGAAAAAAAAAGAGGAAGGCAATAAAAGAAGGAGGCCCTGGGCAGACCAAGTGGATGCAACTTCCAGCCTCGGCTGTGTGACTTTGCCTAAGTTACTTAACCTCTCTGTGCCTGACATCCTCCTTTATCTTATAGGAATAATACTGCTAGTACACATCCTGTGGGACAACATTTAAGTGAGTTATTGCACAGAAAGAACACAGCCTCATATGAATAATACTGTTAGTACACATCCTGTGGGGTTATCTGGCACAACATTTAAGTGAGTTATTGCACAGAAAGAACACAGGGAGCATTCAATAGATGGTAAGAGTGATTATTCGCTCTTCATATAATTGTTGCAAGGGTTGGATGAAACGATGGCCCGTGAAGTTTAGCAGGGGACCGGAAATAGATGAGGTCTGATGACACCGATCAGGAAGGAAGGATGAATCAGGTGCCCAACACTGTCATTGTTTTAAGGTTGCCAGGCTCTCGCCTCTCCCAGGGGTCCCTCCTTGGATGCCCAGCGAGTCCTCTCTCCAGCCCAGGCAGGGAGGGTCAGACTTCTGGAAGTTCAGGGGCCTTCTCTGCAGGGGCAGCAGAAGCCAAGCAGAGAGCAGACAAGCCCAGGTACGTACGCCCCTGAACTTGCGGCCTCCCTCCTGGGATCCTGCCCGCCCCTCGCCCACTCCCTGAAGGTCACAGCGCCGGAGGAAGACTAATTAATTTCCTTTGTTTTTCAGAGTTTCATTTTTTAAATTACAGCCTTCCCTCCTCTCTAATAAATACTCAACAATTAAAGCTTTTTTTCCCAAAGTGTGATTTCAACATTTCAATGTCCCTCCCCTCCTGTCACCTTCCCTGCCATAAACAGATTCGTAAAAACTGCTTTTGACGCCCCAGCTGCCATTAGCCACTTAAAATCCCGTAATTATCATCCTATCATGGGCCTGTTAACGAGCAGTAAAAATAAGGCCATTGAATATGGTAATTTATTCGTAAATTAGCCTAATGAGAATAGGTTTCAGACACTGTTTACTTGCGGGCTGCCTGTGCCTGGCCGGCGACAGGAGTGACGTGCCTGGGAGGGTGGCCTAGGTTGGGCAGGAGCCCACCTGGTGGCAATGCCCCCTCCGCAAGGCTCTACGCCCAGAGCATGGATTCCTGTTCCTTTTATTAAGACAGTTTCTGGCTCCTGTGGGTCACTGGACAGGGGACAGTCCTGTCCCCAGCAGGGATTTGGAAAGAAAGACTGAATACCAGGGCCTATATGGTCAGAGCTGACGGATGCTCAGGACCTGGGTGAGCTCGGGCATGTCACAGCGTGGCCCTCAGTTTTCTCATCTGTAAAATGGGATTCACGTACCAATGCATGGAGTGGTTTTAAAGATGAAGGAATAATTTAGATGACTGACAGGCACGTAGTAGGTGCTTTATACACATTATTATCTTCCTTATTATTCTAATCATGAGAGTATTAGCAGATAAAACCTTAGACTATGTCCCTGCCATAGTGGGTGGAATAGTGTTCCCTGCACAAGCCGTGTCCTCCTGGAACCTCAGTAATGGGAGCTGAACTCAAACACAGGATCTTGCAGTCGTTTCTAGGATGAGCTCACACCAGATTAGGGCGGGCCCTGGGCCTTGCTCCTGGTGCCCTTATGGGAAGAGGAGGGGACACACGGAGACACAGAGGCTGGAGCGATGCAGCCGCAGTCACAGTTGTCACAGGAGACACGTACTCGGGTCCTAAGATCCATCATCCCCTGCAGCTCTCTCCATCTCTCCCCCAGCCCAGTCCCTTTCCTGGCCCAAAGCCCCAACAATAGAACCTTCCCACCCATCCAGCCCGCACCCTCACCTCCAGGCCTCCTCACCGCATTCCTTTCATCACAAGGAAGAACCGAGGCTCAGAAAGACTCATCTGAGGTCGCACAGCCCGGAGCAGGGGCGGAGCCATAGCTCAGACCTGAGTCACTTGCCCTGTGGTTCAGGGTGTCCCCTCCTCACCGAGGCTCTGGAAGAAGGTGCCAATCAAACCCCACCAGGTGGCATTTCCGGGGACTGCTGCCCCTGTCAGCCTGAGCAGAGAGGGGCCCCGCCTCCGGGTTCCCTGGGCTCCAGGGAGCCCGGCTTTAGGATGCTCTGTGCACACCTCCTGGGCCCTAAATGGTGCCCGCGAGGCTGGAGCCAGCGTTGTTGTCGTTACCCCGGTGAGTTCTCTCCTGGACACCCCAGGGGAGGCGAGCGGCTCCGCCTGCAAAGCCACAGCTTGAACCACCCTCTGCAGGTCCTTGTTTGCACCCATCAGCACCCCATGTGAAAAACCATGGAGCCTCTGCCCAAAGCGAACCCCTCTGACCCCCCACCGCGAACCCCCTTGCCTAGACTGGGGCGGAGGACCTGGGCCATTGCTCTTCCTTCCAGGGGCTGCGAGCGTTCGGGGGGGGGGGGGGGGGCCATGGTGATCAGGCTGCCGACCGCCTTGTGACCAAACGGATTTCCAACTGCGTTTGAAAAGGAAAATACCTTTCCGATGTCGCAAATAATGAAAAATGACGGGGCGCGTTTATAACCGTGGGTTTAGCCACCGCATCCCCCCCCCAGCCCGGACTGGGGCTCTCCCAAGGCCTGCTGAGCTTAATTCACTCCCTCTCTCTGCGCGCAAAGAAATGGGCCCTTCCACATCCATTCCGCAGCGCATTAGCTTCGGGCCTGTTGGAAACGGGTTAGCATCTGCTCTCGTAGACACCAGCGCTGCGTAGGGGGCGGCGGAGGGCTGGGGACTCGGTGTCGTCAGGGGAACAAGTGTCAGGTCTCCATCAGGGCACAGCTGAGAAGATGTGGCCTAGAACCACCACGGGACAGGGCAGGGGGGTTAGATTTGGGGGCCGGGAGGGGCAAGAGGACATTTAAGGGCCAACCTGCCCGGCCAGTGTGGCCCAGTGGTTGAGCATCCACCCATGACCCAAGAGGTCCCGGGTTCCATTCCCGGTCAGGACACATGTCTGGGTTGCGGGGTGCATCCCCAATGGAGGGAGGGGTGCAGGAGGCAGCCAATCAGTGGGTCTCTTTCATCTATGTTCTATCTCTCTATCCCTCTCCCTTCCCCTCTCTCTAACATCAATTAAAACAATAACAACAACAACATATTTGCGCTAGCTGTTTGGCTCAGTGGATAGAGCATCGGCCTGCAGACCAAAGGGTCCTGGGTTCGAGTCCGGTCAAGGGCACATACTTTGGTTGCAGGCTCCTCTCGGGCCCAGGCCCTGGTCAGGGCTCGTGCAGGAGGCAACCAACCGATGTGTTTCCCTCACATCGATGTTTCTCTCTGTCTTTCCCTCTCTTTTCCACTCTCCCTAAAAATCAAAGGAAAAATATCCTCGGGTGAGGATTAACAACAACAACAACAAAACATATGAAAGGGGGAACCCCCAGGCGAGCGAAGCCACACGTGCACCACTAAGAAAGTCAAGGTAAGGAGCCAAAAGATACCTGCTGAGGCGGAGGCTCTGCTGCTGTGTGTGTGCACGTTAGAAGCCCGGGGAGAGCTTCTACAAATGACGCCTGGAGCCTGGCCACACCCCAGATCCCCGGGAGAGGGTGTTGGGAAACAGGTTACCTTTAAATCCCCACAGATGATTCCAATGTGCAACCCAGCTTGAGAACCGGTGTCTGCTGGGCCAGTGGTTCTTAAAGTGGGAACCTGGGCCAGTAGCATCAGTATCAGCATCACCTGGGATCTTGTTAGAAATGCAAGTTCCCAGGCCCCTCACCCCAGGCCTGCTGAGTCAAACACTTCTGGGCCCAGCCCTGCAGTCGGCATTGCTCTCCAAGACATGTCTGAAGTTCCTACAAGTTTGGGAGCCACTGAGCTAGACCTTGCCAGGGTAAGAAAGGTATAATCGTTCTTCCGGCCATTCGCTCACTCATTTATTCCTTCGCTCATTCCGGAGTTTGTACTCAAGGAACTTGCCATCTCATTATGGAATTTCCCAGGTAATAGAGGTCCAGGTGAAGGCCATCAATGTCAGGGAAGGCTTTGGCCCGAGCCATCTAAGATCAGCCTCAGTTTCCCTCTTTCCTCTGTCTGTGTGCATTGTTTGAGCAGCCAGCACCATGGCTGAGACCTCCACCCATGTGTGCTCTTACCCACCGTTCCTTCAGCAAATACTTCATTAAGCACCTACAGCAGTGATGGTGAACCGACGACACGCGTGTCAGAGGTGACACGCGAACTCATTTTTTGGGTTGATTTTTCTTTGTGAAATGGCATTTAAATATATAAAACAAATATCAAAAATATAAATCTTTGTTTAAAAATGTCTCTATGTGACACAGCACCAGAGTTAAGTTAGGGTTTTTCAAAATGCTGACACGCCAAACTCAAAAGGTTCGCCATCACTGACCTCCAGGGTACCATGCGCCATGCTAGAGGCTAGAGATTCAGAGAGACTTACACCTTCCGAGTTAGAGCCCTAGAGACAAGCAGGACTGAGGGGAAGGGGGAAGGACCCAGAGTGGATCATTCTGGTTGGAAGCTCACACCAGGACAAACGGCAGCCTGGTTCTTCCCTGGGACCAGCCAATCTCCTTCCCACTCATAGGAGCAGAAAAATGCCTCAGTCAAGACCATGGACGCTGTCCCCAACAGCCTGGGTTCATACCTGGCCTTTAGACTTCCTAGCTGGGTGGCCTTGAGCAAGTTACCTGATGTCTCACCTGCCTCGGTTTCTTGAGCTGTTAAATGGGGATAAAAAGCAGTAGCTGCCCCCACTGGATTGTGACAAGAACTGAATGAGAATTGGCGAAGTGCTTAGAACAAGTGCCTGGCACACCAGCGCTATTAAATCTTTGTTAGCTACATCACACACATTAGTCCTGAGAAGATTGCTCAAAAACAAAACCCATTTTAAAACCAGATTGCTTTTTCAGATATACTGGGGACATACATTGCTTGTTCAAGGATTACCATAGGGAATTCATTTTAGGGAGGAAATAACTTGTGTATCCATATGTTGAATTTGCTTAAAGTGAGCTAGGCATCTCCCCGGCTTCTGATGATGGCAGGGAGGGACTTCTGCTAGGAAGTGTGGCAGGATTATTGTGAAACGCTCACCCCAGAGGGCTCTGGAAGTCCCTCGAACTCCCCTGTGTCTTCTCCCCTTCCTGGCCCTGAAAGTCCCTTCCAACCCTGGGAGGTGAGAAGGTGCGTTAACCTAGAGCTAGTCAGGGACACCATGTCCCGTCTTCCTAACAGCTCAGGATGGCCCGGCTGGGGTGGCTCAGTGGTTGAGCGTCACAGTTCGATTCCCGGTCAGGGCACATGCCCTGGTTACAGGCTCGATCCCCAGTGTGGGGCGTGCAGGAGGCAACCGATCAATGGTTCTCTCTTATCATTGACGCTTCTATCTCTCTCTCCCTCTCCCTTCCTCTCTGAAATTGATTAAAAAAAAAATTTAAAAAAAAGAAAAGAAAAGTATTAAGAGCTTCTATGAATCCACAAACAACCCCTGCTCTGAAAAGCAGCTTCCCTGTACATTTCTTCCCATGCCCTGTATATTTCCCTTCACTTTCTGTTTTTCACAGGAAGTGCTGAAGCCAGAAGTGGTCCCCACCCATCTTTTGAGCGTCTTAGCCAAGGTGCTGGAACCGTGAAGGTGAGCTCAGCGAAGTCCTGGGCATGAGCCACCCATCACTGCCTCACACCCATTGGCCCAGGACCACCTTGGGGCGTCAGGGCCCAAGGATGATCTCAGGCTTTGCACAATTATTACAGGTGTCAACAGCACGGAAACGAAGCCAGGAGCTGAGCCGGGCCTCGGCCGTCAAGCTCCAAAAAAGGAGCATTCTGCTTCCCGGCCTTTCTTGCCAAGGATGATCTCAGATTCATCTGTTCCCATTCACCGCGCGCAGAGGCCTGGATCTCGACAAGGGTGCGGCCGCCTTTCCCCTTCTCCGGTTCCCGAAGTCGGGCTGGGTGGGGACGCTGAAGGCCAGAGCTGGGGCGCGTCCAGAGGAAAGTGTCCTCATCCTGGCCGCCGCAGATGTCTGCTACCTACAAGGCGCTTGGCGTCTCTCCTCCCCGCTCTGCTCTCTCCTCCAGGCCTCTGCCCTCCCCCGTCTCCACGGACTCATTTGGTTTTTTTCTTCTTTAATGTTGAACGTTTACTCTGGGAATGCAGAGTTGGATGAGGTGGAGCCCCTGGCTCGTGGAGCTCACAGCTGGAACACAGGATGGGGGCAAGTGGCCGAGTAAACAGGCGGTTAAACACGGCTGTGGGAAGCAGGCACTGGAGACCGGGGTGCATAAGAGCGTGGGATGGGAGGCAACACGGCCTGGGAGTCAGGGAAGGTTCCAGGGGCAAAGGGGGTCCGGACTGAGGGAGGTTTGTGCGCATCTGTCAGACCCTGCCTGTGGGTCCCCGGACTTTCGGGATTCAGGGTGCTGGGCTGTAGGTATCTTTGAGCCTTAGGGATTGTTCTAGAGACCCACGGGGCAGGCTAGCAGGGCCAGGGGGTTCAGCAGCCCCAACACAGGGCAGTCCTCACCCAGCGGCGCCTGGGAGATGGTGCATAAAGCCCAGCTCCCTCACTCTTCAGGCGGGACGATGCTGAAGTGGATGCGTCCCTGTGCTTTCTGGAATGTCTCTGCAGGATCCGGCTCCCGTCACCCTCCGTGATAACTGCCGTCATCACAGACCCTTGATGACCTGCCTCACTTCCCCAGGCTCCGAGGGGAGCATCCTGGGGTCCCCTCCCCCAAATACCACTCGGCCTTGAATCCTTACCTCCGAGTCTGCTTCTGGGGAGATTGCAGCGAAGACGGGTTTGCGAGGCGGAGAGAGAGCGATGCTTTCGGGTCGGGTGTGGTTGGGAGGGATCTCAGGGTCCAACTTCTCTGTCTCAGGTGAGACAAGAAAGCCGGTGAAGATCGGCCCGGACGCTGGGCCACAGCCCCGCCTTCTAGACCTGGAAGCGCGAACAGCACTCCGTGCCCATGGGCCTGATGCGCTTGGAGCTACCCTCAGGGGGCACACGCGTGAAACATCTGCGTGGAGAATGCACCCGACCGAAGGCCGCCCAACCCAGCTCCCCCGTGCTCTCACGCATGCACTCCACGGGAAAGGTAAGAGCTCCTGCAGAGGGTAAATTGCATAAATTAGCATACATTAGCATAGCCTTCCTTTCAGACCCCTGATACACCCTGTAGAACTCAGGTCCTCCTGGTCTGTACTTGGTGCAACCACGGTTGTGCCCGTGGCTATTTTTTTTAAACGTTCACGTCTGGCCCAGTCCAGCCGGATGCTCACAGATGCTGGATACAGCCTGGCAGGAAGGATGAGGTGAGGGTGCTGCAGCCCCTCCCTATCCCAGAGCGCGTCCCTCTCCTCCTGTGAACCTCTCGACCGACGCCCCCGAGGCCTATTCTGCAGACGGAAGCCCTGAAGCCAAGGGGCACGTGACTTGCCCGCAGTCACTCTGCTGCCACAGGGTAGAGGCCGGACTGGGGCCAGGAGGTCCCAGCTCCCGGCCGCCTGGTTGGGCATATGGTGAGGAGGGAACTGAGACCCAGAGAGGGGAGGGTCGAGGCCCAGAGCCGCCCCGGAGACTTCTGGACCCAGGACTCCTGAGACCTGGCGGCCGATGAGCACCGGCTCCATCGCGCAGTCACGCCCTGGGGTGACCGTGGACACGCGGACACCCCTGTCTGCTGGGTTCTCCACAGGGATCACCAGTTCCCTGCAAGTGTCCTTGGCACGACCCAGCCCCCAGCGTGTCTCAAGATGTCAAAGGAGAAAAATAGAGAGTTCAGAAAGGAAGCAGGAAGAGAAGGCAGGGAGGAAGAAAGGGAGGAAGGAGGGAGACTGACCGCAAATGGACAGCCCGCCCCCTGGAGGTGAACTTGAATGGGAACGAGCTGACTTCTGTCCCTGCTTCTGGCCTGAGAGTTTTCCGTCCACGGGCTTCCCGCTGCCTCAGTGCCTCAGCTCTCTCCTTCATCTGACGGAAGTCCGCGTGACCCGTTCACGAACGGCAACAGTAGCCACAGCTCCAACGACACAATGCTAGCACTCCTCCAGCGCGGCCCAGGCCCGGCCCGGCTCTAAGTAAGCGCTTTGTGACCTTGTCCCCCTGGCTGCTCCGAAAGACCTTCCCAGAGGCCCTGAGCCCAGCCCCTCGTGCAGATGAGAAACGGAGACACGCGTGCGATCGAGTCACATGGTCAGGGACACGGGGCTGGGAGTGTCAGCCCCTCGGGGCTGGGGTCTGCGACCACCAGGCCACACTAGTCCATGGGGCTGGACTAGGCCAGACTTGAAGGTTAAAAAAACACACAAAAAAACCAGCCACAGGCACAATGTGTTTCACAAGTAGAGACTGAAAATATTTGAATTCTATAAGGTGTGTTAAGGAAGGGGTCTGACAGGAAGGTTATGCTAATTTATGCTAATGCATGCATTTACTCTCTGCCAACCCTTTGCAGTAGCTCTTATATTTTCCCACTGAGGGCATTGGGGAGCTGGGTTGTGCGGCCTGCGGTCGGGTTCATTCTGATGCAGGTGTTTCATTGGTGAGGGTCCTTCAAGCCGATCAGGGCCCTGGGCGTGGAGTGTTGTTGGTGCACGCGGATGGGGCCACGGGCCTCTGGATGGGAGGACATTTGTGTGAGAGCCTGGCCAGGTGCCGAGCACACAGTAGGTGCTCAGCACACACTCAGTCCTTGCCTAGCCTGCTTGCTTCAGGCCTCCGAGAGCCAGCCTTTTAAATCCACAGCCCCCTCTCCTCCTCTGGGCATCTCTTCATTTAACCACAGCCTCGCCTGCCCCTGCCAGGGTGGCCCCTCCTGCCAGGGGGTCCAGACCCACACAGGCCAGGCCCAGGGCTCACCAGTAGGGGCCTGGCACCCCATTCTCCTTCCGCAGCCTTCCAACAGAAAGCCCAACAGAAAGCATAAGCGCTCTGCGTCAACCCCCCACCCACCCCGGCAGCCACGCCACGGGAAAGCGATTGAGGTCAGGGGAGGCAGACAGCCTACCCATCACGCCCGCCGCGGCCATTCCTCACGCGGTGACATGCAATCGCCGCCCAGGGTCACCTCTGGGGAAGCGATTCCTTCGAGCGCCACACGGCAGCTCTGCCGGGTCGCCAGGTGGAACACATGGGACATCGCTGCCTCCGTAATAAATGGCTGACCAAGGCGGCCCCTTCCTCCACGGAACCCGGGGCGCATTTACGGTGACGATGTCCACCTATTCGCGCTGCGGCACGTGGCCCGGCCGCCCGCTCGGCTCGCGGGCAGCAGAGCGCAAACCCCAGCGGCCTGGGAGGCAGCAGCGGGGCGTGAGAGTCTCTCCGCCAGGAAAGGAAGAGGTGAAGGAAGAGGGGAGCCGCCCGCCGGGCCCCACAAGCCCGCACTGGCCCCCAGGCCCCGTGCCCGCCCAGGGAGACGCGCTGCAAGGGGACCTGGCGTCCGTGTCTCGCTGTCACGTCTGTGCTGCACGAAGACTGGACCGCAGAGATGAGGGGCTGTGGTTCCTGCTCAAGCGGAAGTCTATGGTCTGGCAGCTCCAAACTCCACCAAGACCAGTGTGTTTGGGGGGATTTGGGGGCGAGAGAGAGAGAGAGAAAGAGAGAGAGGAGGGAACAGGAGGGGAGAGAAAAGTGATACAGAAACATGAATGAGAAACAACAGAAATGGAAATGATTTGAAATGGAGAGAGGAGCCTCCCAGATGAGGGAAAGGAACAATGTAGACGCAAACCTTCTGAAGGAGACGGAGCGGGCGGGGGAGGAGACGGAGGGGGCAGGAGCCTGCCTTTGCAAGGCTGGGTTTTGTTTCCACGAGAAGAAAAACTGTTCTTTGTTATCCAAAGGCTTGAGTGACACCCGCAGACCCCCCAGAGCCCCGCTCCAACGCAGCGGCACCCAGGCCTGTGGGAGCGGGCACACACACACGCTCACACACGCGCGCACACACACACGCACAGACACTCACACACATGCACACACACACTCACACACACTCACACACACGGTCACACACAGACACTCACACATGCACACACACGCTCACACACACATGCACACACTCACACACGCTCACATACGCGCACGCACACACACACACATGCACACACACACATGCACACACTCACACACATGCTCATACACTCACACACACGCACACACATGCACACACACGCACTGACACGCAGCCTGCAGCCAACCCCCTCCCCACCCCCAGCCCTGAACACAATTCAGTCCCAGAATAGATAGAGCAGTGAGTGGTCCACGCCAAAGGAAACAGGCCAAAACCAGACTGGGGCCGGGAGGGGGGAGGGGGAGAGGAAGGGGGAGGAGA
>NW_005361573.1:2314232-2321207 GCF_000412655.1 Myotis brandtii
GGAGGGACCCTGGAGGCCCGCTGTGGGCTGCAGCGCCCCAGGCCTGGGCCTCCCCGTCATCCCAGCACCAGGGCCCAATCTTGGCGGCTCATGGCCCACCCGCCGCCCCCTCTTACCCACGGAGCCCGTGGTCACGGGTTTGCAGAGGGGAGGACCCGCAAAGAGAAGCCAGTCCCTGGGCTGGGAGCCCAGCTCCCCGTGGCTGGCAGCGTCTCCCTTCTGACATGGTGGGCAGCTTCCGGGCAACCTTTTGCCTCCCTCATTCTCTCTCTCTCTCTCTCTCTCTCTCTCTCTCTCTCTCTCTCTCTCTCTCCGCCCCTGCTACCTCCCCGTAATTTGCCAAAATTAACAGATTTATGGCAGCGTTTTGGTTTGGATCAACTTTTCGTATGTACTTTGCGAGAGAAAAACATTTGCCTCTCCCCGACTTACTGTTTGCCCATTAATACGCTCCTCGCTCGCTGGTGCTTAATGACTGTTGAGCTTTTTCTCTGTTCATAGAAAATGTTGTTGTTGTGACGAAGGGTGCCAGGGTTCTCGCAAGTACAAACACACCAAAGCCATAAAAAGGGCAATTAATTCTTTAAAAAAATTTTTTTTTCGAGAGAGAGTGGGAGAGAATGGATGCTCTGTTTACAGAAAAGCCAGGGAGAAAACAGATACGTCTAAGAGGTGTCCTCACAGGGTAGTCACGTCTCCTGTAAACTCGGGGAACACACGTGTCCGTAGAAAAGGTTGTCCGGCAGCAACGTGGATCCCCCACCCCCCAAGGATGGCTGTGAGAATTCAAGAGAAAATGTGTATCAAAGCCTCAGTTTGGTGCCTGGCAAAGAGGAGGCAGCTAGGAGTTACCCGGGTCCTTATTCATCCCTGTGTGCATGGAGCAGCTTATCTGGGTGGGGCCGGGGGCTGGGTTCTGAGGGTGCAGAGGTCAGCAAGATGGACCAGTCCTGCCCGGGTAGAGGTGACCAGCCAATCGCGGGAGACAGGCAGTAAACATCGGATGTATCGCATGTCCTGTAGGAATTAAATGCTTGAAGAAAGGCACAAGGTTAAAGGTGAAGGAGGTCCCGGAGGGCTGTGCCCGATGGCGGGTGTGGCAGGGGGCAGCCCCCATCCCTCTGCGCTCCCACGTCCGACACTGGCTGGGCCATCGGTCGCTTTGACCCTCTCCAGACTCCAGGTCACTCTGTGGGCCTCTGCCTTCTGTCCGCCCCCCGTCCTGAGCACACCTCGCGGGGCTCATGGCCTTCACGGTGTGGCTCCCCTGTGTGTCCCTACGCCGGCTCTCTCTCCGAACCCCAGCCTCCCGTACGAGCTGCCGCCTCCTCGCCTCCACTGTGACGCCTAAATGACACCCAAACTTAACGTGATCAATGCCGAGACACTGATCCCCACTCGATGCCCCCCCCAACCGGCTCCACCCCCCGTGCCCCGTTTCGAATAAGGCCGGTGCCACCCTCCCACTTGCTCAGGAAGGAGCCTGGCATCGTCCCGGCTCCTCTCCGTTGCTCAGCTCCGCAGACAGCTAACGCTCCAGGTCCCAGCTTCATCCTTCAGCCAGAGTCCCCACACCTCTCGCCACCTTCAAGTCCAGGCCACCGTCACCTCACACCAGGGAAGCCTCCAAACCTATTCTAAGAGCTGAAACACATGTCAGGTAACTTCTCCACTTGAGACCCCCCCTCCCCTGAAACGCATCCCTGGGTAAAAGCCTGCAGCCTTATTGCTCACCAGCCCCACACACCGCCTCAGGCCCCATCTGCCCCAGGGCCTTTGCACCTGCTGACCTGGCCTGGAATGCTTCTCCCATTGGTGACTGATGTCTTTCTAAGGAGGGGAGAATTTCTCACACAGAGACAGACACGGAGAGAAGAGACATTGGGGAGACAGGGGCAGATTGGAGGGATGTGTCACAAGCCAGGGGACGCCTGAGGCTACCAGAATCTGGAAGAATCCAGGAAGGACCCTCCCCTACAGATTTCTGAAGGAGCACAGTCCCCTGACACCTTGACCTTGGACATCCTGCCTGGAGAATCCATTTCTGTCGTTGGAAGCCGCCCGGTGTGTGGCACCTTGTTCCAGCAGCTCCAGGCCACGAACACAGAATCACAGCCCACGCTGGCTGAGGGCCACATGTTGGGCTGGGGTGAGAACAGTCCTTGTCGAATGTCTCGTGTTGGAAGCCACCTCCGCCAGCTCCGATGAAGGGAGGGAATAGATGAGAAAGAGGGTGTATGGGAGGGGCTGGCAGAATCTTCTGTCTGACCCTCAATTGTGACGTGTCCCCAAGATCTGGGCACTTGAGGGGACCCACTGAGCCTTGTGGTCCATCCCTCCTCCCTAGGGACTGGCCTGCAACCATTCAGAGACCTGCACGCTCGACTTCAACCTCTACCCCGCACCTCTGGCCACTTCTCCCTAACACCCCGGCGGAGACACAGCCGAGGTCTCCCTCCCTCCGGTTCTTCTATATAAATCCGGCCCGTCCACCGCACCCCCCGCCGCGTCCTGCCTCCGACGGCCCGGTCCGCTCACTGACACTTGCACCTCGGAGCTAATTGCCTCGGCTTCATTTAAAAGGAAACCACAAACACGCTCGCGCTCACGTTTTACGACTTTATAACTCACCAAATAAACCTGATTCCTATAACCATAAAACAAAGCCGAACGAGTTGGCCCCGTACCAGCCGGGGGGAAGCCGGAGGTGGGTGGAAACCGCCCGAGGGGGCTCTCAGCCGCCGCGTCGCGGGTTCCCGTGTGGATTTCGGCGCCGCAGCCTTGCAGAAACTTAATATTCCAATCAGCACCCAAGCAAGGCATTAGGAGGAGGGAGTGCATGAGTGCCCCCGGAGCTGGGGGAATATTACTCACCGGGTCATGGTCGGCTGCGTAAAATACAGCCCTCATATATCATTATAACTGCCAGCCAACGACAGTTATAATTGAGACGGCAATAACTAGGAGAGAGTTCTTTAATTTAACATCCAATTATTACAAGTTATCACTTCTTAATAAATGTAATATAACAGACAATCAATGTTGCATGCGACGGGCCCGGACTGCAGTGGGATGGGAAATTTATATCCTGGGGGGGGCGGGGGGGGGAAATATACTCTGTGTAGTGTGTGTGTGCGTGTGTGTGCATGCGTGGTGTGTGTGTGTGCATGAGAGAGAGAGAGAGAGAGAGAGAGAGAGAGAGAGAGAGAGAGAGAGATTCGGCTTTCTGAAGTCTGCAGGAGCTGTGATAAGTGTTGCAGACTCCAGCTATAAATAGCTGAGCTTGCCTCAATAGCTGACATCCCCGCATTTGCATATGTACAATAGCTGCAGGCCAAGGCAGAGGCAAGAATAAGAAGGGAAAAAAAGATTTCTGCTCCCTGGTACGGGCACTGAGGAATGGCAAGGGAAGGCGATGTCCCCCTGGCCCCGAGGGCGCCGAGGCATCACCGGGCAGCTGGCAAAATTGTCCTAAACTTCACTTGATGGGCAGCATTGTTTTAATAAATCTTTTCTGACGTGTAACCAGGATACAGAACAGTGACTATACCTGGAGTATACAGCTTGATGACTGTTTACAAAGTGGACACCCCAGGATCCCGCACTGAGATAAATAAATACAAATGAGCAGCTCCCCAGAAGTTCCCCTTCGTGCCCCTTTCCCAACACCAGCCCCTTCTTGCACCCCCAAGAAAACCACTATTTCCACTCCCACCCCCATAGATGACTTTTACTTATTTTTGAACTTGATGCAAGTGGAATCATTCAATGCGTTCTTTGGCGTGTGGCTCCTTTCGCTCAGTATTATTTTGTGAGTTTCATCCATGCGTTGCATGTAGAAGTGATTCGTTCCTTTTTACCTCTAGGTGATATTCAACTGTGTGAATAGGCCGCAGTTCATTTATCCATCCTACAGTTGGGGGACATGTGGGCAGTTTTGAGTGCGAGTCTCTTACAAATAATGCTGCTCTGAACGTTCTTGTGGACATAGGTACCCCACTCCTGGGTGTGTACCGGGGATTATGGGCTACAGGGAAGGTGCCTGTCTAGCTCTGGCAGAAGCTGCCAGACAGATCTCCAGAGTTGCTGTACCATTCTGCGTTCTCACGAGCAGTCTCCGAGAGTTCCGGGTGCTCCGCATCCTTGTCAACACTTGCTAGTGTCTGTTTTATTGACTTTAGTCATCCTGACTTTAGGGACCTGCATTACAGAGGTCTCCTCCAGCTCTACAGCTTACCTTTGCTCTCTCTTACTGTCTTGGGATGAAGGCATGTTTTCAAATTTTAAAAGAGCTCAATTTGCAAAACTGCTCATATGGTTAATGCTTTCTCAGGAAAATACAGAATCTTGGTGATCTTTTAAAATCGGGAATCTGCTCACGATGGGTCTCAGGTGAGCTTCAGAACAAATTGGTGGGGCAGTTTTGTTTTTGTTTTTTTTTTGCTCACTTGTTTACCTCCCGGAACTAGATGCACATGGATTCGGGGGGAGGGGAGTGGGGTGAATTATTCATCCATTGCCGGTCCACCATTCATTACTGACACCTGATCTTAATGGTAAAGATACTGTTAAGAAAGGTTGTAGAAAGTTGTAATAATAACCATCAACAAAATGAAAAAAACAACAGACTGAATGGGGGAAGATATTTTAAAATAATACATCTGATAAGGAGTTAATATCTAAAATATGTGAGGCACTCATACAATTTAACACCAAAAATGAATACATAAATAAACTAATTAAGAAATGGACAGAGCACCTGAATAGACATTTCACCAATAGGACGTACAGATGGCCCATAGACATTTAAAAGGATGCTCAACATCACTCAGTAATGGAATGAGTACTTCCTCAACAGTATCTTTTGTAAATCAAAATTTTTTTAATGTTGATGAAGTCCAATATGTTGATTTTTTTCTTTTGCTTTTATAGTTTATGTGTTTTTGTTCTTTTCATGTCTTATGTAAGAAACCTTTGCCGAGCTCAAGGACACTAAGAATTTTCTCCTGTCTTTCCTCCTGGGAGTTTTATATTTCTTAAGACGACAATGAGATATCACTTCACACCCGTCAGAAAGGCTACGATCAAAAAATCAACAAATAACAAGTGTTGGGGAAGACGCGGAGAAAAGGGAGCCCTCATACCCTGCTGGCAGGAATGCAAATTGGCGCAGCTGCTATGGAGGTCCCTCAAAAATACTGAAAATAAAGCTACCATAGGACCCAGCAATTCCACTTCTGGGTATGTATCCAAAAATAAAAAATGAAATCACTCATCTAAAAAGATATGTGCACCCCTCTGCTCATTGTGGCATTATTTACAATAGCCAAGCTATGGAAACAACTCCACACATTGTGGACCAGTAGTTTTATTGCCAGCTTTACCCGGTGGCCAGATAAGTTTCTATTGAACGAGTACAAAAAACGCGCTTTACATACATACCCATTGCACTTTGAAGTTATTTATTACATGTTCTCACAAGCTCATATCTTCTTAACGTATGATACGTTGTCTAGATTTGAGATCCGTAAATAAAGACCCTCCGCTCTAATGAATTTTAAATGAATCTGGTTGCCATGGTTAGAACGCCCTTCAGAGTCAACAGACAGACCTCTCCACGGCGCAGTTAGAAAAATGGAGGCCGGGCCACCCAGCCCTGCAAATCCTCGGGGTTTGATGGCGCCGGCCCCATTGCCTTCTGACGTCAGGAGCTGCAGGAAGGCAGCAAGGAGAGGCCTTGAGGCACACGGGGAAACTGAGGCTCAAAGCAGGGGCGAGAAGCTCGCCACAGAACCACCGGCGCGTAGCTTTCTGCTCTAAGCCACAGTGGTTCTCAACCTTCTGGCCCTTTAAATACAGTTCCTCATGTTGTGACCCAACCATAAAATTATTTCCGTTGCTACTTCATAACTGTAATGTTGCTACTGTTATGAATCGTCATGTAAATATCTGATCTGCAGGATGGTCTTAGGCGACCCCTGTGAAAGGGTCGTTCCACCGCCAAAGGGGTTGCAACCCACAGGTTGAGAACCGCTGCCTATACTGTTTTTCTTTAGGGGTTTGCTGGGGCTGTCCCTCAGCTGAGAGCTGTGCAAGTGATGTTTTGCCTAATGCTCAGAGCATCATCCCCTCCCTATTCCCACATTAAGGAAGAGCAAATGGTCCAGCCGACGTGGCTCAGTGGTTGAGCGTCGACCCATGAACCAGGAGGTCAGGGTTCAATTCTCAGTCAGGGCACACGCCCGGGTTATGGGCTCGATCCCCGGGGTGGGTCGTGCAAGAGGCAGCCGATTGGCGATTCTCTCTCATCACGGATGTTTCTATCCCTCTCTTCCTCTGCCTTCCTCTCTGAAATCAATAACAACAACAACAAAAACATTAAAAAAAGGGAAGAGCAAATGGAGGCTCAGAGGGGAGTGGCTTGGCCGAGGCCCCCTGTGAGCCACCGGGGATGCCTGCATGGATCGGGGGTGGGTCTTCGTCATCTGGCCAGACCCCAAGCAGGTTGGGTCTCCCCTGGCTGGGGAAGCAGTCACCCTGGCATGCCTTCTCCCCAGCCTCCCCTCCCCTCCCCTCCCCCCCTGGCACCCTCTGGGGGACCAGTCCACACCCACAGTCCCCAGACAGAAGGTCCCCATGTGGCTCCCAAACCTGGGGTGTCAGCTCCCGCAGCTGAGGCGCCACAGCCCAACCCACCCTCCTTCTGGGGGAGGCGAGATGTGCAGGGGACGGGGGCCCGAGAGGCAGGCTGGGGCTCAGCAGCCGGTGGGCAGACGGAGGGGCTCCCAGCCAAGGGAGGTGTGATCTCCCCAGGCTCGGCGTCCTGGAGTGCGAACTCCCAAGCCCGATCCCCAACATTTGGCCACATTTTTCCTTTCTTTCCCCAGCGCAGGCTCCCGGCTGGGGTGCAGTTGGCTGTTTGGCATCGGGAGAGAGTGGCTGCTCACACAGGGAGGGGGGTGGGGAGGGAAACAC